>NC_080584.1:51480132-51816382 GCF_029962835.1 Magnolia sinica
GTCCACCTAAGGATAATAGTCTACACCTATGGATCATTGGAGAGTTGAAAAACGACCTAGGAATGCGAATTTTGGGGTCGATCGGTCGGAATCCCTAAAGCAATCATTGGTATGTTAGATTTCCATGTAAATCCCCTCTCATCATAAGGGTTTCAAGAAAAAGGGGCGATGGATCTTACCTAGACAATTAACGGAATGAAAGGGAGGTCGTGGATGAGGGTTTCTTCTTGGAGAAGAGGTAGGGAGTTGTGGGGTTTGATTTCCTTAGGCCCCACCTCGATCTAAGGTCCACCAAACTCTCCTTTACACCCTCTTTCTCTCCTCTTTGCTCATTTGCTCTCTCTTTACTCCTTAGTGGTTGTAGTAAAGGAGGGAGTTATGAGAGAGTTAGGGCTTTATTTCCTAGACTTGGGCCCTTTGGCCTTAAGTTTCCTTAAATGCCCACAATGGCCCTTTAGAAATTTATATTGGCTTTGGGGCGGCCCTAACACCCCTTTAGCCACCAAATTTGGTGTGTAGGTGCCTTATGGCCCGATGAGGGGCCATATAAAATTTGGGAACAAACGGATGAACAGATATAGGGTTTGATCATACAGTTCCGACCTTTAAGTGGTCTATTCCGGTTGTTGGGGTAGTTCTGATGGCCCCCTGGCCATGAAACTTATACAATAGGTGCTCCATGGCCCGATGAAGGGCCATGCAAAATTTGAGAATGATCGAATATGGGGTTTGGTCGCACGGGTCCGATTTGTGATCAACGGTCCGTTCCATGATCGGGTCCCAGAGTTTATGGACGGGCGTAGAAAAATACATTAGACCTTCACCATAAACATAGAAGAGATCCGGCGATTGTAAAGCCTGGTATCTCAGTTTTATTTACAAGTGCTAGATTCCAATTCTGGTACTGGTGGGGTGCATTTGGCGAGTGCCAGATTCCACTTCTGGGTGTCCACTGGGTCCGTTGTCCGCAATGGCCCACAAGCCTAGTAAGATTTATACTTTTCTAAATTTTTATAATTTTTGACCTTCCCACGTCGCGGTATAACCTGCACGGGCTGTTGCTAAGTGTAAACGGCCATCTGGCTTAATGGCCCTCACTTGGTCCTGTCATGATCCATCTGGTCTATTCAATTGAGTTAATCTTAGATTAATTTATTTGTGGTATCTCACCACGAGTGGCTTAAACAAATGGTCCTGCGGAAAATCCTACGTGGACGCCCCAGGACACTGTTCTGGTTGGACGAGACGTTACAAATTTATTTTTGGTAAAACGTAGAAGATTGGACAAACCTGATGAGTGGATTGGATATTACACCTATGTGCAATGCTGACATATGTGTGGCACGTATACAAGCTTTATTGCATTGGCATGTGCTCATAGCAAAGCTCCTAATTATGTTAGAAAGCATGGAAACTACAGATTCTGCAGAACGTCAAGTAGGGAGCATGAAGACTATGAAGTCATAGACTTATCTCTTTCTCCCTTATAGAGTAATAGCTTATTTTCGCACCTTAGATTTATCCATTCACCAAAGTTTAGGTTCGTTCGGTAAAATCTGCTGATAATGCAGCTATCTAGTTGTTAATCTTTAATGAGTGCTTTTCTCATATATTTCCTATAATCTATTCTGTGTTTCTTTTCCCAATTATTTATCTCCACTTTTTACACACCACCTTCAAGTTTGATGAGTAATGGTTTGATATATACAGTTTTCTGTTTTACTATTTTGCAGCCATTTTTTCCACTATTTCAGCAGCAAGACCTCGGGCTGATATTGCATACTGTATCTATCCACTTGCCAGACGTCTCGACAAGACACATAATTGGGCGGTATGTGTCCACTATGCACCATATCAGAGCATTCGAACAGCTACCATTTTGTTTATTTTTCAAAAGTCAAATCCATTGACGATGTGAACAGATCTTTGATATGTATGTAGTGCCTGAAATTTGGACAATAGATTTTTGAGACCTTGTAATGATGCATTTCGCACCAACTTCATCATGATCATGATCATCGATTTTTATTTTTTTTTTGCTGCTATCATTCTCTCTCTTTTGCATGTAAATTTCACTGGAAATCTCTGTTAGAAACTGCCAACCCAAGTGCCGCTACTGCTTCTAATTGTGCCTCTCAATCCTGTTCCCGCTCCAACATCCTAGCTCTCTATACTCTATACTTCCTCGCATTTCAAAATAGACTAAGCATCGTGGAGCCAAATGCGAAATTCATTGCTAGGGAGCCAAATGAACATGGAGTAAGTAGGTGAAAGGTGAACTTGGCATATGATCCATGATATAACTCTGGCTAGAATTGGGTTTGGTCCATGTATACTCATCAGGGGTCGCTTGGCCCTTTTTTTTTTTCTTTTTTTTTAATGTTTTTGTTTTTGTTTTTTGCATGTCATGGGCCCATGCCAAGTTTGGGCCTAAGTTTTACTTTGCCGATGGGGCTTGGACATACATCAGCCAGACCTTTCGTCAAGCCTAGTTCCCAAGGAGAATTGCTTTGAAGTTTCACATCTGCTTCTATTTTTCTCAATGTTTTTGAAATCATTTCTTTTCCTTGTAGACTCCATAAACTTTTTCTTTGATCTAAACCCTTTTTTCTTCTTCTTCCTATTTTAGGATGACTCAGAATGTATGGGTTGAGGCAACAAAGTTGGATGACATGTTTGTGCAAGTCGAAGAAACCCAAGAATCTGTTAGACTTGCACTTTTAAACTGTTTCATGGATTTTGCAGGTATGCTTGACTGTTGCAATTTAAAGTTTCAGACTGCAAAATGTGATTTGTGCATTTTAGTTTGATGCCTAGATTTATTTGGTATTGAAATAATGAGATTTTATTTTGATCACTTCCATCAGGTTATCTAGAGCGGATAGGGAGTGGACTCTCTCAAAGTAATTGTAAACTTATTGTTGTGTATATATATATATATATATATAGGGAAAAGGTACTATGCACTCGACCTCACGATAAGCTCCCATGAGGTCGAGCTGTGTGGGCCCCACCGTGATGCGTGTTGACCATCAACACCGTGCATTTGATGGGTCCCCTTTAAATTATGGGATATCCCAAAAATCAGCAGTATACGGAACTCAGGTGGGCCATACCATCTAAAATCATGTGAAGACACCGTTAAAACATATAAAAGCACTTGGTGGGGCCCACCTGAGTTTTGAATGCTGCTGAAACTTGGTCTGAACCCTCATCCAAGTGGGACACACATAATGGATGGGCTGGATTTTCAAACCACATCTCGGTGGGCCCAAAAAATGATTATGAATGTTTTAATGGTGCACGACCCCTCCCCACTTCTGCATGTGGTGTGGCCCACACAACTCACGGATTGACTTGATTTTTGAGACCTAGGCCCACAATGGAATGGTGCATCTGACTGATGGGGTAGATGTTTGAAACGCATCACGGTGGGGCCCACATAGCTCGACCTCATGGGACGGACTCATGAGGTCGAGCGCATAGTACCTTTTCCCATATATATATATATATATAAAGTTGTACAATAATTTTGGAGAAATTGTGCTGGAAGTGTAGTGGAGAAATGGGTCCGCTCATTTTTGGGCGTAACTCCTGATCGTATGGGGAAACTTTTGGATGTTTCGTCAAGTGACCTTGGTAGTCCTATGTATGCACTCCAAAATCCAGAAGGTAGGGCATGCTTAATGTGCATGTATAAATTTTTGGTGCAATGCCAAACATGATTAATTGAAATTTTTGCACGGAACTTTTGTGCACAACTTCAACTTGACAAATTTTGGGATTTGATTTCCGATCACATGAGACGAATTTCCAGAAATATGTATAGTTTAGAAATTTAAAGTGGTGGCCCCCAACATATTATGTAGCGAAATGTACACATAGCTACGGATAATATGTGTAGCTAAAAGTAGAACGAAATCCGTAGCAATATGCTGAAGCTAGTAATATTACCGATTCCAGAAATAAGGCTACGGCTAATATCCGTAGCTATTTCATATTTTTAAGAAAAAAATTATAATAATGTGACGTCTCTTACCATTGCTAGTAAATGCCCTGATTGATCAACTCATCTAAGCTAATACAGATAAAGACTTCATGGCTTACAAACCCATAACAGTACGGATGAACTTGAGAAAAAGAGAAATAATCCACGAATAAAAGAAAGAAAAAACCATGAAGATCACCTGTCTCAAGAATCCAAGCCATTCCCCATTAGGTGAGTGGATCACAAACCAGCATTGGGTCAGTCCAATGGAGTGGCCCACCTGTTTGAGTGTACCAACCTACTTTTGCATTAGCTGATAATCATGTTGGACCCCACTGTTCACATTGGCTTGTATTTCATACACAAGCAACCCACTAATGGTCTAACTTAGTATGCAGCCAGCCATATGCAATTAGTTCTTCCCATGCATTATTTGCCAACATGGTGTTTTCCTTTTGATGAAAATGATTTATCGCAATCCAATTCGACCGACCATCCAAACACACCATTGCATTAGAATCAATATGATGAAAGCGAAAATTTCATTTGCTTCGGCAGGCTGATCACTCCAACCATATATCTCAAGTACTGAAGTTCTCTCTAATACATAGTAGATAACAAAAGCAGAGAAAAGCAAATCCTTGGTTATTCTTAATTTACCTTATGCCGATCACTTTGAGGTCTGCACAGGGGAGAGGGAGAGAGAGAGAGGTGGCGGCAGGCAGGTTCTCCCTACTTGTGGTGGTAGGGATTGAAGGAGGGAGAGAGGGTTGCATTGAGAGAGAGAGAGAGAGAGAGAGGCTACAAGGGGCGTCTGGTGACAGGGATTGAGGGAGAGAGGGTTGCTTGCAGAAGTTTAGGGAGAGAAAGAGGGCTGGATGGCTAGGGTAAAACACCCTTTTAAACGGCCGTGTATGTGCTTGGCTTCTCAATAACTGGTGAAACCAGTTTTCTTCCTTCAATCCACGCTCACATCTCAACTTTGGTTTTAAAAACCCACATCCAATGCTCAACATGCTGCCACCACTCGACCTGACGGGATGCTACAGTAAGGTCAAGCGTACAATACCTTTTCCCATATATATATATATATATATATATATATATTCGAGTTGAGCTGAGCGATTAACCTCGAGCTTCTATCCGAGCCGAGTTTGAGTCGAGTTGAGTGAAGATCCACTATGATTGATCGAACTCGGCTCGTTTTCAAAACGAGCCGAGTTATATGAAGCTTGGCTCATCTCGAGTTGTCGTTCAAACCGAGTCAAGCCGAGTAAGCTTTTCAAGCGAGCTTAGCTTGTGTACTGCCTTATGTGAGAGTTATTCGGCTGGTATAATGAGCCTTGGATCTGGCTTACTTTTGGACTGATATCCTAAAATGATACGGAAAAATGGATTCACAGTGCTGCTAAACTCATAAATCCCGATGGTCCGTCATAGGCTGAGCTCTGATAGGCTAATGCCTATTAAGGATCCAGTGGGCTCTAAGAAAGTTTCTAAGGTGAGAGTTATTGGCTTCTTTACGTAGTATGATGAGCCTTGGATCTGTCTCACTTTTAGACTAATCTCTTAAGATGATATGGAAAAATGGATTCACGGTGCTGCTAAACTTATAAATCCCAATGATTCCTTTGAGCCCTTAGCTTGTTCTGAGCTCAAGATGGGGTAGTACCTAATCTGTGTAGACATTAATTCGTCCGGATCAGACGAAAAGTTCTTTTCATTGTACACTTGCCACATGTCAAGCACAATATATTTCTATATCTCTAATGCAGCTTTTGACTCTGAATTTATTTGTTAAAATCACATTATTAGTATAAAAAAACTTATAAAAGGCTCATTCCCATCTCTGATAGGTATCGTTCCACTAATCACATCTTGCTGCCTCGCTTATAATATAGCTAACACCACATGTAAGACCCGTATCCTAGCCTGTTCTATTCCATAAACTTCCGTGGTCCTCCCAGTCGAATTTCGACGACCTGCGACGCGTAGATAACATTGGCGCACGCTCTTGAGTCACATCCTGTAAACCCAAGCCGACTCAAAACGAGACCTATGTCATTGCGACCACGGCATCGCCGCGGTTTCGACGACGCGTCTCGTGCGTCAATGCGATGCTCAGATTATGAGATCCGGCCCGTGCATTATCTAGGTCGTTGATCGCTTGATCGTGGGACCCACCTACCCCTATTGTTGTACTTCCCTAGAAAAAAATAATTACTATGATGTCACCCTAGGGGTGACATCACCCTACCCTACCACCTTACCTTTCCTTTCCCCATAAGTCAAACTCATTAATTCCCATTACCTCACCATCCCTCTCTCCCATCACTCCCTTACATCATTTCTTTCTTTCACTTCTCTCCATTCCAAGCAATCCCTCCATGGAGCAACCCACGTCCATGGCTCCCATGAGAGAGCTAGTGTGGCCCACCTCCCTATCTCCCATCTCCACCATCCAATGATCATCTCCACCATCAAAATTGTTTCTTTGGGGCTCTATCATGCATTGGCGGAAGAAGGAAGAAGAGATCTCGAGGTGGGTGCTTCTCTCTCTCTCTCCTTCTCATTTTTCTTTTTTTTCTTGTGTGATGTGTGGCCCACTTGGATGAACCCCACATTGAGGTATGTTTTACCCAAACCGTCCAAGTCACGTGGGCCCTACCTTATGGCGGTGGAAACACAAGTATCGGTTTGATTTAAATCAGGTGGGCCTCGTTCATGTGAGGACCCACTTTGATGAAATATAGCCACATCGGCATGGGACCCACCATTGTGTTTATGTATGCCGTCCAGCGTCTGGACGTGAGGGTGGCTAACGTGAAGTGTGTGTTTTGGCATTGGCGTGTGCTATCTGTACAAAAAATATATATATGTGCTTTGCTTTTAAAGTTTAGGGTGGGTCACTCATATAGGCCCTACCTTGATTCATAGAACTAATCTACACCGTCCATCCCATTCCTTAGCCTATTTTAAGCGTTGAACCGAAATTTGAGACCGATCTGATAATCAAACGGGCCATACCATAGGAAATAGTGGTACTGCCATTAAAACCCACCGTGATTCTTCTATGCATCAAAAATATGTTGCATATTGGTCTCAATAGGTTGGTTTGAGGCCGTAGAACACAATAGACGGGTTGGATTTTTCAAATCCAGACCTTATATATGAAAAACCGCAGGAAATTAAAAAAAAAAAGAAGAAGGGAGATTTGGCAGCAGCGCCTGCTGCTGCCGATGACGCCAGCAGCGTCTCTGCCTAGCGGACGCCAAAACAGGCAGGGATCACGGGTCCCAGCCGTGGGTCCCACCGTGATGTGTGTGAACATCAGAACCGTGCATTTGGCGGGTCTCCCTCCCGGCTATGGCCTACCCAAAAATCAGCCGTATACGGAACTTAGGTGGGCCATATCATCTAAAATCATGTGGAAACATGCCTAAACATATAAAATCATTTGGTGGGGTCTACCTGAGAGTTGGATGTGATTGAAACTTGGTTTGGACTCCTAATTTTATGGGACACATATAATGGATGGAGTAGATCTTGTTAATGAGGGTCCCACCTAAGATAAAAGAAAAAAAATAATAATGACAATAAGTTTGCATGTATATGCATAGACGTCTCTGGACGTCCAACGTGAAATAGGGAGCCCACCCCCCATTGGCCTCAATTGTGGACACTTCTGTGTTGTATAATCTACAACTATGCAGTTAATTTAATAGGTCCCCATTTTTTAATCCTTGGTTCCAAACATCAGTCATAAACAGTTTTATGATGGCCCACACCATCAACTTTCATGCGGTGGTGTGCCAATCCACATGGAATCAACTGCTGGGATCCTTTCTTCTGAGCTTCGTGCACTATTTATAAGTGAGAAGATCGTGTCTTTGAGGGCTAGAGTGCTCTTCGACTAGTCGAAGATAAATATTTGAAAAATCCGGCGGGATATGCTCGACCGTTCTACGTGTCGTAGCCCTCCTACGATCGGTCGTAGCCCTCCTACGATCGGTCGGAGGTCACCTACGATCGGTCGTAGGTTTCCTTCGATCGATCGTAGGTCCTGCAAAGGTTCTCTGGACTTCGAGTCGTAGATTGTACGACTGGTCGGATCGTCGACACTTCCGACTAGTCGAATAGATTTCAGGACTAGTCGAAGGCTAACATATTTTGTCCGGAATTTGTAACAAACTTACGATCGATCCAGGAATTCTTAGACTGGTCGAAGCAAGTCTAGGACTAGTCGAAAAAGCCTTAGGACTAGTCGAAGAACAGACCAATCATATGTAAAATAACATTCGGCTTATGTATTCGAAATGACCTACTTCTAAGGTCATCCTATGGTCAAACAAACCTCAATCATGAAGTATGGACATTGAAACAAGAGACCATGAAGAATGAGCCTTGAAGTCTTGATGTAGACTAAACCTTGAAGTAGCTCAATCTTGAAAGTGGCTTGAGTTTCAGCTTGAGTCTTGAGTTCAGCTTGACTTTCAACTTGAGTCTTGAGTTCAGCTTGAGTCTTGCCTTGTAATTTCTTTTTCTTTTCAGCTTGAGTCTTGTGAGCAGTTCTTTCATTCAAGATCTTGAGCTTTGCTTGTTGTGAGCTTAGGTTGTTTATGAGAGAGCTTCACTTATGCAAGTTATATATAACAGAGTATAATAGTGATTTTGGCACTACAAATTTGACAACAAACAGGGATAGAAACTATAGCACTTACAATCTCCCCCTTTGTCAAATTAGTGACAAAACACATAACCATGATAAAAAGTAAAACAACTGGTTAATACTTACCTGCAAACAGATAATAAGCTCAAACATATATTCTCCTTGACACCCCACTGCTCAAACATATATTCTCCTTGACACCCCACTCCCCCTGAGTAACATAACCAATGCTACTCCTCTCACAATCACAGTAAAGGAAGTCATGAGAGGAAACATGAGGAAGTAAGAGAATAAGAGGAACTCAAGATAGCATCACATATATCCAGCATTACATCAAGAACAAATATTCAGCATAAAATATAAATAGAATCCAAATCAAAATCAGTCAAGTGCTAAGTAAGAAAGTTATTACATACAAAAAGTCTCATAGAAACTAGTCAAAACTAGAACTTGAAGATGGAGCAGGAATAGAAGGATCCAGTTGGTGCATGCCTTTGTTCAAGCGCCTAAGATATTTGCGCATATACTTGAATTGCAAATCATGAGCAACAGACATGTTTTCCAACTTAACATTTATATCCTTAACTCTACCTTCTAATGCACTCAGACGTGCATCAACATCAGATGGTACAAAATCTGGATCATTAGCTGAGTCAGAATCCAGTTCCTCAAAAATGTCATCCATATTAATATCAACACCAGCTTCTTCAGGACCACCACCACCACCACCACCTTGTTCAGGAAGCAGATCCAACTTCATCTTATTAATATTTGTATTGTTGAAGATCAGATGATGGATAGGTGCTTCATCAACAGGCATATCGACTAACATATGAGTAGCCAATACAGTCATAAAGTATGCAAATGGAATGTCACTATGACCAGGATGGAGTCGAAACTGAAGAATAAAATGACAGATTAAGGAAGGCAAACAAATCTGAGTACCATTTGAGATAGCATGGATAACACGAACCATAAAAGAAGTCAGGTCAGATTTATTACCCGAACGAGGATACAGATTAGACACAAAGATTCTGTGGAGAATTCTGTATTTAGGTAACAAATACCTTGCGGGAAGCGCATTCCCTTTTTGAATCCATTGAACATCCATATTGCACAAGTCTTTAGTTAGCATATGTTTTTCAGCCATTGAGGGTTTATCAGTCAAGTTATGAATTGGAATACCCTCATCATTCACAGGAATTTCCATAAGGGCTGAAATTAAATGACGATCAACGTCAAATGGCCCTTCTCTAGTAGAAATTTGGAAAGTTAAATTATCCTGTGAAAATGCACTAATACATGAAAACATGGATTGGGCAATTGACCGGTATGCAGGCCCACCCCAATGCAATAAGTTAGTCCAACCTACAGCTTCAAGCATAGGAAGGATGACAAATGGAGCAATGTGATTGACATCAACAGGATGTTCAACGATAACCTTACGAGATCTAATGTCCCTAACAAATAATGGATCATCATTAGGAACAAGAAGATGACGTTTAGATATAGGGGTAGATCTGGAGGAAGAAGAAGGACCACGTGAAGTAATTTTTCTTCCTCTAGAAGCCATTTGCAATAAGGAATTAAAGGAATAAAGAAGTTGCAAAGGATTGAGAAGAGGGTTTGCTCAAAACAGATTTTTCACAACCCAAACCCCAAATCTCAATGATTTTCAAGATAGAAAGCTTCAAGAGAGAAAAGGAAGCAATCTTGACACAAATATGCAAGAAAAACGGATTTGGAACACTAACCTTGAAGAACTTGAAGGATGGGTTCGACGAGTCGAAGTTCGGCTCTAAGGAGAAGAAAGAAGAAATGAGGAAGAAAGAAAAAAAATCCCCAATTTGAAGTGAAACCCGTGCTCCACGACTGGTCGTGGGTATCTACGACCGGTCGTAGTACGACTGGTCGTGTATACTCACGACTGGTCGTACAAACCCCAAAAATTCAATTTTCTTGCAATTTTTACAAAAATTGAAATACAATCTAGCAAATATATACAATATTATACAAAAAGGCATAAATTATCAATTTAAAATGCACATGCCAAGATCAAATTTCATCTTTTTGAACCTGCTTTTATCAAGAGGTTTTGTGAAAATATCAGCACGTTGATCTTCAGTAGGAATATATTCTAGAGATATAACATTTTCTTTTACTAATTCCCTTATATAATGAAATCTAATGTCAATGTGCTTAGTACGAGAATGCTGAATAGGATTTTTTGAAATATTTATCGCACTGGAATTATCACAGTGTAATAACATAGAATCCTGTTTAATTCCATAATCACTTAGCATTCGTTGCATCCAAACAAGCTGTGTACATGCATTACCAGCTGCAATATACTCCAGTTGTTGAAAGTGATATAGAATTTTGTTTCTTACTAAACCAGGAAACTAGACAATTTCCAATGAAAAACAACCACCACCGGTTGATTTTCTATCATCTAGATTGCCATCCCAGGTACCCAACTAATTGGACATTGGTTTCATGAGGATACCAGAGACCAAGATTTACAGACTTGCGACATATCAAATAATTCGCTTGACAGAGGAATCAAGTGAGATTCTTTTGGATCGATTGATATCTTGCGCAAATACCAACACTTAGAGAAATATCGGTCTACTAGCATTAAATATAACAAACTACCAATCATACTCCGATAAAGTTTTGAGTCAACATTTTTACCATTAGAGTCTTTTGATAGTTTCAGGGTAGTACTCATAGGAGTATCAAAATTTTTACCATTCTCAAATCCAAATCTTTTGATTAGATTCAAGGCATACTTAGATTGAGAAATGAATATTCCTTCAAGTTGTTGCTTTACTTGCAATCCAAGGAAATAAGTCAATTCCCCAACCATGCTCATTTCGAATTGTGATTTCATCAAATCTGCAAACTCAGTAGTCAAGTCAGTACAAGTTGATCCATAAATGATATCATCAACATAAATCTGCACCATTAAGATATGATCATTATGTTTCTTAACAAATAGAGTTTTATCAACAGATCCCATTTGAAAATTATGACTTAAAAGAAATTTTGTTAGTTTCTCATACCATGCCCTAGGTGCTTGTTTTAATCTATAAAGTGCCTTTTTAAGCCGATATACATGATCAGTATTTTTGGAATCTTCAAAACCCATTGGCTGTTCAACATAGACTTCTTCATGTAAATCGCCATTTAGAAAAGCACTTTTCACATCCATCTGATAGATCTTTATCTTTCTAAAACATGCAATGGATATAAATAGTCTGATAGATTCAAGACGTGCTACTGGTGCAAAGGTTTCATCGAAATCAATCCCTTCAATTTGAGTATAACCTTGTACCACCAGTCTCGCCTTGTTTCTAATTATATTTCCACATTCATCAGACTTATTTTTGAAAATCCATTTTGTTCCAATGATGTGTTTATCTTTAGGTCTTGGTACGAGATACCAAACATCATTTCTTACGAATTGGTTGAGTTCATCTTGCATCGCAACAATCCAGTTTTCATCAGCCAGAGCTTCTTTTACGTTAGATGGTTCAATTTGGGATGTAAAACATACATAATTACATATATCCTCAAGTTGTCTACGGGTGCGAACACCGGTGAGAGGATTTCTAAGAATTTGTGTTGTTGGATGATCTTTAACAGTCCTTAACTCAGAATCAGTCTGATTCGATGAAGTATCAGGTTTATCAATGATTAGTACTTCATCATTATCTGAATTAGAGATTGGTGTGTTTAAGTGATCATCAATGACAACATTAATGGATTCTTGAATCACACCAGTCCTTTTGTTCAGAACTCTATAAGCTCGATTGTTTAAAGAGTATCCTAGAAAAATACCTTCATCACTCTTCGTATCGAACTTTCCCAAATTTTCACGATCACGTAAAATATAGCACTTACTGCCAAAAACTCGAAAGTATTTAACAGTAGGCTTTTTATTGAACCACAATTCGTAAGCCGTTTTATTATTATCTTTTCTAGTGTAAACTCGGTTAATAATATAGCAAGCTGTGTTGACTGCTTCAGCCCAAAGATTTTTAGAGAGCTTCATGCTATTCAACATGACATTAGCCATTTCTTGAAGCACCCTATTCTTTCTTTCTACAACTCCATTTTGTTGTGGAGTTTTGGGAGCAGAGAATTCATGTAATATTCCTTGGTCGGTACAGAACTTCTCAAAATTGCTATTCTCAAATTCAGATCCATGATCACTACGAATTTTACTGATTTGAGAAGATTTTTCAGTTTGAATCCTTTTGAGAACTTTTCTTACTTCTTCAAGAGTTTCAGATTTATCCCTTAAGAAGACTACCCAAGTGAATCTGGTAAAGTCATCAACTATTACCAAGATGTACTTTTTACCACCACGACTTTCCGTTCTGGTAGGTCCTATTAGGTCCATGTGGAGAAGTTCGAGTGGTCTAGATGTGGTATTTGAATTCACTTTTTTATGTGAGTTCTTTGTTTGTTTGCCTATCTGGTACTCACCACATATTTTATCTAATTTCTGAAGTTTGGGTAAACCTCTTACAAGTTCTCGTTTGCTCAATCGATATAAATTTCGATAATGTACATGTCCAAGACGTTTGTGCCATAAGTCGGTCTCGTCTGTATGGACCATGTAACATGTTTGATTAGATGAGCTGGATTCACTAATAATATAGCAATTTTCAGACGTTCTACGTCCAGTTAATATTACAGAACCCTTATTGTTTAGTATTTCACAGCTTTGATTAGAAAACCGAACATTATGATTATTATCACATATTTGTGATATACTAAGCAAGTTGTGCTTTAGGCCTTCAACGTATAAAACATTTTTAAACACCGGAAGATTAAAAAGTTGAACCGTACCTTGGCCTATAATCTTGCAGTTGCTACCATCACCAAATGTGACTGAACCATCAGTCATATCTTTCAGATCGGTGAATAAGGCTTTGTCACCTGTCATATGCCTAGAGCATCCACCGTATAGGTACCACTTTGAATGACTTGTTACTTTGAAAGCAGTGTGAGCAACCAAGCAGGTGACTTTAGGAACCCATTTCATAACTGTTTTGGGTTTAGGAACATAGTTGGTCTTCTTTTGTGTATACTTGTAGGAATGACCTATAGAGTTAGATTTTAAGGGCTCCTTGAGTAAATCAACTATCTTTTCAGCTAGTGGATTTCGATTCTTATTAAAGTTAACATGGCTGTTTCTAAGTTTTTAAAAAGTTTTTGAATTTTTAGAAAAATCTTGATAAGTACTTTTCCCTTTTGAGTTTGAGGACTCTCCTTTAACAAACATAGGAGGAGTATGCTTTTGTTTGGGAGGTAGATTTTTATCATAGCCCAACCCGAATCGATCGCCACATTTTCTTGATCCGGATAAAAGTTTTTCTAATTTTGGATCACCTTGGGCATATTTCCATGTGTCCTTTAAATTCAGAAGAGAAGATACTTCAGTTTTAAGTTTCTCAATTTCAGATTTTAAATCAACAATTAGGGAGTTTTTGAATTCCAAATCGCATTTCGATTTTTCAAAACAATCTGAAATTTGTGATTTTTCTAAAACAAGTGAATCAAAACAATTTTTGAGTTTAGAAAACTTTTCTTTTTGAAGTTTAAGTTTGACAGCAATTTTACAACTTTCCTTATATAGGGCATTGTAAGCGTCTTGAAGATCATCTTCATTTTCACATTCACTATTCAGATTTTCTTCACTTGTAGAGTCATTATCTGAAAATGTGAATTTGGCTAGAGTCATAAGAGCTTTGACCTCATTGCCCGACTCAGTTTCAGAATCTTCTGATTCAGAAGAACCTTCAGGATCAGATGATTCATCCCATGTAGCCAACATACCCTTCTTCTTGGGTTTGTCCCTTTTAGGACATCTATTTGCTAAGTGCCCATATTCTAGACAGTTGTAACATTGACTATCTTTCAAAGATTTTCGAGATTTGGGTCTAAACTTCTTTTTGTCATTTGATTTTTGAAAATCAACTCTTTTCTTGCTTTTGAAAATTTTGTAAAATTTTTTAGCTAAAAGAGCCATATCATCTTCTGAATCAGAATTTTCTTCTGAATTACATTTAGATGATTTTAGAGCGATAGATTTACCTTTAGGAGCTTTAAAGTTTAACTCGTAGGTTTGTAGAGAACCAACTAGTTCTTCAACCCTCATATTATCCGTATCACGAAGTTCTTGGATTGCGGTTACTTTAGAATTGAACCGTTCAGGAAGTGAGCGTAGTATTTTTGCACACACTTTACTTTCGGGATTTTATCGCCAAGACCCCACATTGAGTTTACAATGTCATTCAATCTAGTGTAGAAGTCCATAAACATTTCATTTTCCTCCATATGAATTTCTTCAAATCTGGTTATGAGGAGTTGGACTTTAGATTTTTGACAATTGTAGTACCCTCGTGTGTCATTTCTAATACATCCCAAGCTTGCTTTGCAGTATCACAAGAAATGATTCTTTTGAACTCATCCGGTGATAGTGCACAAGTAATTGCATTTAGTGCTTTAGCATTTGCACTACTCTCACTTTTCTGAAGGGTGGTCCATTGGTAATATGGTGTGGTTTTCATAGATTTTGAACCATCAACCCCAGTAACTTCCATGATAGGAGGATTCCATTCAGTCACTGTGGCTTGCCACACATTTTCATCCATTGATTTGAGGAAGATCCTCATTCTGGCTTTCCAATAAGCATAGTTGGAGCCATCAAAGGGTGGAGGCCTAGTGACTGAAAGGCTATCAAAATTTGACATCTTAAATAGCTTAAATCGTTAGCTCAGGAATTAAATCCAAAAAAAACGAGCTATTAGGCTTTGATACCACTTGAAAAGGCCAAACTATATGTCCTAGAGGGGGGGTGAATAGGACAATGCCAAATAAAAACTTATAACAGCGGAATAATAAAGACAATGATAGCCAAATTAAATAACAATGCAGGAAAGTAAAACAACCTCAAAATTCAGATCTTGAGAGGTTGATACAAACGTTATTCTAAGGACAACCTTACACCAAAAACAGAGTTTATGGTAGGACAACCTTATTTCTAGAAAGGTCTTTGTATCAAGTCTCAAATCGAAGAGGAATACAAAAATAAATATAAACTGAATTGAAATAACTTGTAATTAAAAATGTATTGTTCTAGGGACAGCCATACACCATAAAAATGGCAGGGCAACCTTGCTGGAACAACTTTCAAATGAAATTGAAAAACAAGCTTATAAAGGAATAGCAGAAAGTAAATTCTAAGCTATTACAACATTCTCACAAAGCTTGAAATAATTACAACATTCACCACCATACATACATCCCACAAAAATTTATTAAAAGATTAAAAGAATAAATCAATCAACCACAACTCAAAGGTTTATAGTGGTTCGCCTGTGTGTTCACCAACTGTTATACAACAGCCACACAAAAAGCTACTCCACTCCTAATATCCTCACACAGGGGATATTAGCGTTCACTAAAAATAGGTTTTCCCAGGTTCACCCAAAACCCTTACAATTGTGTCTTTGTATGTGGGCTTACACAATTAAAAAAAGAACCCCACTTCTGAGTTTTCCCGGCTTTCCTCAGATAACCAATATAACAAGATTTTTCTGGCCCACCGTGATGTGTGTGAACATCAGAACCGTGCATTTGGCGGGTCTCCCTCCCGGCTATGGCCTACCCAAAAATCAGCCGTATACGGAACTTAGGTGGGCCATATCATCTAAAATCATGTGGAAACATGCCTAAACATATAAAATCATTTGGTGGGGTCTACCTGAGAGTTGGATGTGATTGAAACTTGGTTTGGACCCCTAATTTTATGGGACACATATAATGGACGGAGTAGATCTTGTTAATGAGGGTCCCACCTAAGATGAAAGAAAAAAAAAAATAATGACAATAAGTTTGCATGTATATGCATAGACGTCTCTGGACGTCCAACGTGAAATAGGGAGCCCCCCCTTGGCATCAATTGTGGACACTACTGTGATGTATAATCTACATCTATGCCGTTCATTTAATAGGTCCCCTTTAATGATGCGTTGGTTCCAAAAATCAGTCATAAACAGCTCTCAGATGGCCCACACCATCACCATTCATGCGGTGGTATGCCAAACCACATGGAATCAAATGCTGGGGTCCACATGCAGCTTGGATCCACCTGAAACTCGGTTTGGACCCTTAAATTGGTGGGACACACACAATGAATGGGTTGGATTTGTGAACTACATCACGGTGGACCCCAGGACCACATAACCATACCAAAAGTTTGGTGGACAAATAAATATTGCGGTGGGCCCTGGCCCATGCGACTTTATCAATAGATTGGATGCAAGTAAACATTTCTTGGGTCCCATGATCATGTGACCCTATCACAAGGTTGAAAAAAATAATAATAAAAAAATAAATAAATAAATAAATATCAGTTTGAGCCCAGGTCCGTATGACCTTATCAACGGGTTTGAATGGAAAAACATTATGGTGGGCCCCAGTGTCTATAAGACCTTATCAACAGTTGGATGCAAATAGATATTATAGTGGCACGTTGGATGATAAATAAATATTACAAAGTGGGCCCTAGGCCCATGTGACCCTATGACTAGTTTGGATGGAAGATAAACATCATGTTGGCCTCATTTTGGATGGACAGTATGTTGGGTCCTAGGTTGGGTGGAAAATAAACATTTTGGTGGGTCTTACTTAAGACCTATTTATGTATGTGTTGTGTCCACAACGGTGGACCTCCATCATGGAACATGTGACTTATCTATTCCTTCCATCCCTATGGGACCCACTATGATGCATGTGTTTCATCCAACCGTCCAACCATTTTTGGAAAATGATCCTTTTTTTAGGTTTGAGACGAAAATAAGTCAGATTTACTTATCAAGTAGACCATAGTGCATGGTGAGGATTGAACGGCTATCTTTGAAATCTTGAGACCCTATGATTAGATTAGATGGGAAATAAATGTTATGGCGGACCTTGAAAATTTTAGTAGTGGAAATCATTATCATCACTTATATTGAGTGTGGCCCATTTGACATACATGGGGCCCATTGATGTGGCCGATTTGATGTATGTATGACCATGTTATGAGGCCTACTTTGAGGTATGTTGTAGCCCATTTGTCAGGCCCACTTTGATGTATCTTTATCCACGCCATCCAGGGCAGGTACCCCATTATGATATATATATCAGGGCCCATGGGTCGAGGCCCATTAGTGCTGCCTATTTGATACAACCCACTTGATGTGTACGAGGCCCATTAGGGCGGCCCATTGATGCATGGCCTATTGTGACATGTATTGGGCCCATGATGCGTGACCCATTTGATGTGTATAAGACCCATGGGTAGGGCCCACATCTTATGTATTTGAAGCCCATGAGCAGAGCCCACCTGAGGTTTATATATGGGCCCCATTAATGTGGCCCACTTGTATTTGAGGCCCATGGGTTGCGGCCCATGGGTCGTGGCCCATTGTGATATATACTCGGCTCATACGTCGTGGCCCATTGAGATGTGTTTCCGACCCATTTAGTGAGGCCATTGTGAAATATTCCTACTCTTGTGATGAGGCCCATTAAGATGTATTTCTGGCTCATTGATGCGGCCCACTTGTTGAATTGAGGCCCATTGGTGTGGCCCAATGATGCGACCCACCGTGATGTGTATATTAGGCCCAATGGTGCGGCCCAATGTATCGACCCACCGTGATGTGTAGGTCCACGTGCTGTATGTGTAAGGCCCACCTGTGATGACTGTTTGAGGCCCACTTGGTGGATATTTGGGCCCATCTTATGTTTGACTCTATGTGGACCACTCCTTAGGAGCAATGTTGGTTAAATGTCCACATTGCTGGGCAGTGATGGTTGGATGTCCACATTGTGACCCTTCCTTAGGCCTTATCAGGCCCATTCCCATCATTCTCTTAGTGGGTTAACCCAAATAAGTGGGCCCCATTTACCACGGACGGATGGCTCCATGCTACCAGATTTAATATAACCACGACCGAGGGCTAATCTTTATATTATGGTTGATCAGATGTTCATCTATGGACCCAGTCTTGTCTATATGACTGGTCGTCGGTGTTGATTATCGATGCTGATTGTCAGTGCTAATTATCGATGTAGATCATCAGTGTCGATTTGTCGAGGCCGATTGTCGAGACCTATATGATGTATATGTGACCCGTAGTTGAGGGCCATTGTGACATGTATTAAGCCTATGATGCATGGTCCATTTGATGTATTCAAGACCCATGTGTAGGGCCCACATGTCCTGTATTTGAGGCCCATGGGCAAGGCCCATTGTGATGTGTTCATGGTCCATGGGCAAGGCCCATCGTGATATGTATTAGGCCCATGAGCAGGGACCACCTGTTGTGTATATGTGACCCTTGAGTAAGACCCATTGTGTTGTATATTAGGCCCTTGTATGAGGCCGTGGGCCCATTATATGTTTGACTCTATGTAGACCATTCCTTGGGGGCAATGTTGGTTAAATGTCCATATGGTCGAGGTCGATTATCGATGCTGGTTGTGGATCCCCGTTGTGAGTCTATGGCGGCATAAAGCATCATGATACATGCTCATACGCATCATCTCGCATGTTTGTTATGAGAGGTGGTTGATCATTGCATATGTCATGAGCATGTTGTTATGAGACTCACGATAGGTGGAGATTATCTCACATGAGCATGTGCAGGATCGATGCATGACTGGATTGTATGACTCATGCATTTCGCATTATGATTACTTATGCCCTAGCAATATCAGGGCCGTAGCCTCCACAGGCATATCGTGGATGGCCAAATAGGACACCGGAAATGTTTGGTTCTAGCATACGGGCGCCATAGATGTCCCTGGGTGAAAATCCCTAAACCTCCGTGGCCAGGAGACGCCCCAACGTCGAGACCGAGTGGATACATGAGCGCCCGAGTGCCGAATACCAGGAGGCCGCGTCTCCCACTGTGTCGTGGTCGGTTGGGAGGGGGTGTGGCCTTACTCGCCCGAGGGTAGGGGGCAATACTAGGCTGAGTTTGACCAGCTCGTGAATGGGTCCGCTATCGACGTGCCGGATAGGTATTGGCGGACTATTGGCAAGGCGGATAGTGAGGTTTCTTATGCTCACTTAGACTGTGCGGTTGGGAGAGTAGCAGTGCCATTTGGAGTGTACTAAACCCCGGTGATGATCCTAGAGATGAACTGTACTGATATGTGGATTTAGTGAGTAGGAGTTGCATACTCATTCATGCATTAATTCATTCACTATCCACTCAGGTTGGTGGTGCGCAACTATTTGTTACGAGTGCTTTCGCAATGGCCAGGATTTCGGTTAGGGCGCGCGACTAACCTGAGATTAGGAGTTTACCACATTGAGTCTAACTATCCAAATTTAGGTATGGGACTGGTTTGGATAGAAGTTCCTTGTGATGGACCCCATAGCCTGCGATACTACGTACCATCATCCCGACTTCACACTCCAGTATGGTCATTCCATTCGCACCGCATATTGCATGACATTCGCGGCATATGACATTTTGGGTTATTGTGTCCCTGCATTTATATGGTTTAGGTACGACTGATGCTATTTGTGTTACTCATCAGAAATGTATATTGTATTGCAACCTCTACGTCTGATATTTGGCTATCTATGATTCCTCACTTGTATAGTTGTTCTACATTGCATATTTTGACATTGATTGACTCATGGACTTGTCCGTATTTTCGCTTACTCTGTTATCGTATGTTTGTGATCATGTCGATATTCTGTTTACTTTGACAATTCATGCTCTTGTCAATATTTCTGCTTATTTCGACATTATACAATTTATGGATTACAAGTACTTTCGAAATTGTGTGATTTATGACATTGCATCATCGACATCTAATATTTGGCCCGCTTTAATTCCTTATTTGTACAGTTGATCTGTGTTATGTACCCTGATATCGTATGATCCATGGATTTATCAGTACTTCCGCTTAATTGGATTACTCTGATATGGAATACTAGGCACTTACCTTGTACACACACTTACACCACCCTCTAAGCTTTCTATAAGCTTATGCACGATAGACGCGTGCAGGTGATGTTAGGTTACATCAGTGTTGAGCTTGGAGCGTGCAGCGGTCTTCTGGAGCTTGATTTTGATTGATGTATTTTCCTTTCAGCATTGTACTCAAATGATTATATTAGTGGATATATGATGGTGATGTTGCCTTTGTGAATTGGGTAATCTTGTGGTTATGCTTATTACAAATTAAACGTATATTGTATTAAAAAAAATAAAAATCCTCCTTATAAGATCCCAGGATCGGAATCCGGCGTATGAACGCTAGGAGCCGAGAATGGGGTATTATGGAGGCTGTCGGCACCAGATTCGGCAATCGGGATTCCTGTGAATCCGATTTCCGGGTTTGGGGCGTGACACCACATTCAGATGTGGTGAAATGAGTAGGGCTGTCAAAGGGCCCTGATTCTGAACTGTTTCAAGCTAGGCCGTTGGGCTTAGCCTATTCAAAATTCTGATTTTTCAGACCCAAGCTCGATGTGGTGGGATTTGAACAGCCTATCGACCCACTACCTTTTTAAAGCTTTTTTACGTAATCTGAACCACGCCGTCAAATCTCGCCGCAGTGCGTGGAGAGCGACTTGGCTGCCACCCTATGACCAGCAATGTGAGTGAGACCCTGATGGTAGGGGACCACCTCGATGTGTGAATTATATATCCACACCCTTAAATGTATTTTTTCAGCTCATTTAATACCATTGGAGCAGTAACAATTTTTGGATGGACCACACAACAGGAAACAATGGTTATTTATCATTAAAATCTTTTGTGTGCCACAAGTGTTTTTTTTTTTTTTTTATCAAACTGATATTTATTTTCTCTTTTTCCTTTCATTCAGTTCCGTGTGACCTTATCAACAAGTTGTAAACATTGAGGTGGACATTATGAAGTTCTTACTGGTGGGTGTTCAATGACCACTGTTTCCTATGTTGTGACCCACTTGAAAGTTTTATGTGATTCATTTTTCAGACCTAATTTTAAAATAATTTTAAAAAAACAAATGGACAGCATGGATATTCAATGAATACATCGAGGTGAGCCCTATAGTGAAGTTCTCACCCACATGACTTGTTCTGGGTCATAGCAAGTGGCACTCCACGTAACCAGCGATATGATAGTAGGGCCTACCTCGATGTATGAATTGTATATTCTCACTGTGAATATATTTTTCCTGTTTATATTATGCCGTGGTCTCAAAATTGAAGTAAATAGTGATTCGTTGTACACCTAGCATGAGTTTGCACCAAAATAAAGTTTGAAAAATACCGTTGCCAGTGTTTGCGTTGATCCGGACCACCCAATAGCAATCCTATCATGGATGAGGCACCACCCAAAAATAGAGGTCTACACGAGTGGAACTTAGTCAAGCTTGGCACAGCTCAGCTCAGCTCGGCTCAGCCACTAGCTGACCCCAGCACGGCTCAGTTTGGTCAGTCGGGCCAGTTCGAGCCGAGTTTGATCCAAGATCGAGTCTCTACGTCATTTTCTCAAACACATGGAGCGCACCTTCAATTTCTCATGGAATATAAAATAGCAGCATTGGTTTACAGGTATTTCATCAAACATTTAGTAGGCAACATAAAAATCAAGATACAAAGGTATTTGTTTCATACTCATACTTTCCTCGCCACAAGCCGACACTTTGTTGAGTCATTTCATCAAACACTTGCTAAGCAACATCAATATCAAAATAACCGAGTCACCGAACTGGTTTGATCCGAGTTCAATTCAAGTTGGGGTTCGATCCAAGTCGAGTAGAGTTCAGGCAAGCTTGAACTCAGCTCGAAATTTTTTCGAGCTCAAAAAAGCAGCTCGACTTGGTTCAAACTTAGTTTCGAATTGAGTCGAATCGGGCTCTTTCGAGTCGAGTTGAGCGAGCTAACCGAGCTAACTCAGTTCGTGTACAGCTCTACCCAAAAAGCACACTAAATAGACGATTTTAACGGTCCAATTAGTGACCCTCAAATTAAAGCTTGAAAATAACATTGTCAGCCGTTCAAAATAAGGGTGCAGATTGGGTACAACCCCCACCAGGACCTTGCTAGAGACCACGGTCTTGTCAGGAGCTCTGTGGACCCCCATCATAATGTATGTGTTTTATCCATGATGTTCATCCATTTTGAAAAATCATTTTAGATGATGAAACCAAAAAATAATGCAGATTTAATGGTTAGGTGGACCACAACAATGAAAATAGTTAGGATTGAATGCATACTGCTGAAAACCTAATGCGGAGATGAACGTGATGAGATCGATCACCATCTTCCTCAAGGGTAGATGATAAAAATGAATTTAAAACACTTTAAGTAGTGATATCAAACCTTGAAAGAAGTTTCATAATCAAACTGCAACGCAAACTCTCTAAAATTTGTAACTTACTATAAATAGTAAATTTACTATTTATAGTGTCTTATCTTACTTATCCATATTATTCTCCTAATTTTTCTAAACATTTTTCATGTTGGACACGACTCCTAAAGCTCAAAGGACAAAGAGTTATAATCAAACTAAAACTTCCTATAAACAGTAAAAATGGAAATAAAATAGACTTTCCTGTAGAAATGATGGAATCTCGCAAATTTGGCATAGGCCAGGTTGGTTGGCTAAAGTAGCTTCTCCTACTCTAAAATCATGTATGGTACGTT
Organism: Magnolia sinica; assembly: GCF_029962835.1. Taxonomy (NCBI): domain Eukaryota; kingdom Viridiplantae; phylum Streptophyta; class Magnoliopsida; order Magnoliales; family Magnoliaceae; genus Magnolia; species Magnolia sinica. The sequence continues at coordinate 51,503,515 of NC_080584.1, forward strand.
GAGTAACTCATTCTGATTTATGAGATATGCTTGAGGTAAGGTTCTTAGATACTGACAAGGTCAGTAGCCAAATCGTTACTAAAGTGATGTCACCAAGCTCTGTGGACCCCACCAAGATGCATGTCATGTATCCATAATGTGTCCATCCATTTGGAGAGATCTTCTTATGGCAGGACAAAAATAATGAGATAGACCTAAAGTTCAAGTGGACCCCACCATAGAAAACAGTGGGGACAGTAACATCCACCGTTCGAAACTTCTTAGGGGCCATAGAAGTTTCCGATCCAGCTTACATTTTTTGTTTTCACTTCATCTGTGTCTATGCCAACTTACGAATAGGTTGGATCTAAAAAATACATCATGGCAGGCCCTATAAATGTTCAACGGTGGGTGTGATTGATCCCACGGTTTTCTGTGGTGGGTTCACTTGAACTTTAGATCTGCCTCATTTTTTCATGCCATAAAAAGATCTCTACAAATGGTTGGACAGTATAGATACAGCACATGCATCATAGTGGGGTCCACTGAGCTTGGTGACGTCACTTCGATAGCAATGTGGCTACTGACCATGTCAGTATCTAATCGGCACCCCGGATCACCTCCACCTCTGATTGGCACTTCTTTGATCGATACTGGACCTCAAAACTTCGTTGGGGCACATAAATTTTAGATCAAGCTGATATCTATGTTTTTCCTTCGTCCAAGTCTACATGACCTCAAATTGGATGGCAAATAAACATCGTGGTGGTCCCTGGGAAGCTTTCAACGGTTGAATTCACTGTCACCCTTGCTTCCTATGGTGTGGTCTACTCAAGCCTTCACTCTGCTTCCTTTTTTCTACTAATGCCTTAAAATACCTGTCCAAACAGATGAACGTTTCAGATAAAACACATAAATCACAGTAGGCTCTACAGAGCTCCTGACATGACCGTCCGTATGTAACTAGGTCCTGGTGGGGTAGTACACAGCGAATCGGATTGCGTACTGAGTAAACTCTGTTACGCCCACCGTGAATTTATATGTTTTATCCACGCCGTACATCCGTTTTCCCATCTAATTTAAGGGGTTTAGACCAAAATCGAAGAATATACAAATCTGAAGTCGACCATACCACAGGAAACAGTGGGAATAATGATTTCCACCGTTGAAACATTTCTAGGACCCACGGTGATGTTTCTTTGTCATCCAACCCGTTCATAAGATCATAAAAGCATGGATGACAGGGATAACACAAATATAACCTTGATCCAAAACTTCAGTGGGCCTCAAGAATTTTTCAACGGTAGACGTTCAATACACACTGTTTCCCGCGGTGTGGTCTATTAGAGATTTGGATATGCTTTATTTTCGGTTTCTGGCCTAAAATTATCTGCTAAATTGAATGGAAGGAGTGGATAAAATATATAAATCACGGTGGACCCCATAGAGTTTACTCAGTACGCTACTCACCACACAGTCCGTCCCCGAAATAAGAAGTACCCTATTATTAATATTTTCTAAGCAGCGAGAGATTTCATGTTTTGCTGCATTAAGAACGGGGCCCACAACCTGGACGGTCCAAAATTCCTAACACCTGGAAGCTGGTCTGGCTGAGTAGACAGCAGCTGCACCATAATGAATTGCGTGAATGAGATAACCAGTAGATAACACGCGTAGGGTACTTTTGATGGAGACTGATACCGGTCACGTGGGTTTCACGTGAGAGCAGAAAACAACCTACAAGCATACTTCCGAGAAGAGGACTGATTTTTAGTAGTCTACAGAACTACCCAAAATTGTATTCATTTGGGCCACTCATTGAACAATGGGCCCACCTTGGTGAGAACCATTCATCTTTTGAACTACACCATGGAAGCACACTAATAACTGGATATGAGTTTAAGAGTATAGGATATATAGTCCTCAATCATCATGTTATTACAACCATGAGTATGGGTAAATTAAACAGTTACCATAGAATTAATAGAAAGGATTTTAATGGGCTAAGATTGAAATTAAAAAATGAGATATTGTAGGGTATATAGGCCTTGATTAGGGTGCACCGATCATTATAGATAAACACAAATATTGTGGACGGAGATATCCTAATGTGTTGATTGGTTTGGAGAAGTTTAAGGGAGGTTTAGACTTTGATGATACATCTTGGATTGATTTTAGCTTGTTTTATTGCCATTGTAGGCTTTTCTAAGCCTCTAATGATAAGAGAAGAGTCCCATGCAAGGATAACATTAGATGAGTTATTAACTAATAAAAGATTTCTTTCATATGGTTAACGCCGCCTGCCGGCTTGACCCTTCCTGTATTGACGTAATTTGGTCGTGATATGAAGAAGGATGAAGTATCACATGAGTGATACCACTCGTTTGGTGCACTAACAGGTGTGTATGGTTGGATTGATTTTAGCTTGTTTTATTGGTTATGCAATTACTTTCTAAGATGGTCGAAGAGGGTATGTTTGAATATTTGGAGGTGTGTATGGTTGGATTGATTTTAGCTTGTTTTATTGGTTATGCAATTACTTTCTAAGATGGTCGAAAAGGGTATGTTTGAATATTTGGAGTTGCCACTAGCCGATCAGGCTTGTTTATATCTACAATCAACTAGAATATGTGGACCTACCTTGAGGCCAAGAGATCATAAAATCCATTGATTTAGAAAAAGATTGGCATGTGATTGTAGAAGTCTAAGTAATGGTCTCATTTAAAGAAGATGAATGGATTAGGCACTCTCTCGTACGTGTGATCTCTACTTTAAGTGATATATGACTTTCAAGGGAATTATAAATAGACAATAATACTATTTATCTAACCATGCCTTGCATAATTTTATGAAAGGACTAGGTTGGTAAAAATAAATAAATTCCTAGCCTTGCTACGTGGAATAAAGTGACTCTTGGTAGGTGAGCACAATTGACAAATAAATAGAAGTAATGGTAGATACAATGCATGAAATAGCATACGATATGATGGAATGTATGGAATTAACTATATTCTGAGCTTGATTGAGATGTGAGAAAGAAACAGACACTTTTTTTTGTTGTTAAAAGGGATGATTGGATGTCCCTAATTCAAACCATAGTCTTATACTAGCGGACTTCCTTTGACAAGTTGGCTTTTCTGCAATTGGCTTAGTGTCATGTAAGATCTAAGCATAAGTATAATAGATTTTGGACTTCCTAGATGGAAGAGCTCCCCTCCTTGCTGGGCATTTAACATAATTCCGGTCACTTGAGACTCTCCACTACTATAAAAAAAAATAAGGCGTTGAGGATCGAATTTATAGAGATAAATTGTCAGCTCTTGGTGAGCCGACTGTGGACACTTAGCAGATTTTGGGCATGCAAGATCTCATAAAGGGAACCAAGATCCCTAATTGGTGCGAAAGGGTGCTAAGTGGCCATCGGCTCATGGCAGGCCGACAATATGGCTTCCTTCAGTTTTGGTCCAGTGGCCACTATTTTCTTTCTTTCTTGGCATTTTTATGCATGATTTCGAGCAATAGGGTCACAGATCAGGTGATCCAAGCCATTCATTATTTATGGAAAGGTCCTGCGCCTAAAGTTTCCTTTTTGGTTGACTTTTAAAGTCTTGTTTGGCGGATAAGTGTAGTTTTATCGTAATACAACCATGATAATGTATTTTTAGCGAATGCTACTCAATGAAAGTACTCTGATTTGTCAATATACGTGAGCGTTAAGTCAGTCAGTTCAAGTGAACTCTTAGAAAAAGACATCAAGACCAAGCCTCAATAAAAGATGAAGGCCATGCTCAAGATCAAACATGTCAGCCATAGCCTCATCATCCAACAAACAAACCCTAGCAGGTAATATAATCCCAACTTACCCTTAAAATGATTTGAAACATTTTCTGGTGGGGTTGGTATAAATAGCACCAAGAGTATAAAAGAAAGAAAGAAACAAAACCTGAAAAATCACAAGTCCTGGTCGAGTGCATCGAACTGCAATCGAAGAAGTCTTCAATTCATCGAATATCGTTCGAAATTATCGAAGACTCACTCACTCTGTCCAGTAAGAAATTAAAAGAAATGGTGTAATTATCAATTGCATTGAGTACAATTCGATATCATCAAACTTCACACTTCGATGCAATCGAACAGACCTTGATTCTTAGACTTTGAAAATCTTCCAAAGAAACTAAAAATATTTTAAGTGCTCCTCAATAACATCGAAGCCTCCTTGATGAAATTAAGAGTAAGTTATAGATAGTATCAAAGTCTATTCGATCGTATCGGAACTTACTCAGTTTTGTCCAGTAAGTTTTTCAAAGAAAAACTATTTTCTTCGAGTATATTGAAGATCATTCAATATCATCGAAATTCAAATCCTCGATGAATCGAAGAGGTCCTCGAGTATATCAAACATGAGACAAAACTGTCCAGCAACCTTGTGTATTTTATTAACGAAGATCTCGATGGATCAAGAGTCCCTCGATGAATCGAAGTGCACGTCGATATATCATCGAAGGATGCTCGATGAAAGACAGTTAGAGTTTTTCCTGCACCCAAATATAAATCTTGCGTAAGAAGTCAATGCAATTCAAGATGGTTCGATGATATCAAAATTCAAATTTCGATAACATCGAACATCCTTCAATGGCATTGACAAGTTTAAAATTTTGCCCCTTTTTTTCACCATTGGGATCTTATCTCTATAAATACACAAGTTTTGTTCTGGTTAAAATGAGCTAGAATTCAAGGGAGTTTGAGCCTATTATTTCAAGATCTATTTACCCTCATACTCATCCTCTCCTTCCCATTAGAGTTCATCATTCAATCCCTTGCTTGAGTATCAACTCATATCTTTCATGCTTGGATTGAATTATAAACTCTAGCATTCATGAAGTTTCTAACTAATCATACTATCTTTAAAACTTCTAACTGCCTAGCTCATGAGAACTTTCTCTATTGATTTAAACTTCATAATTTAAATAGAGAAAATCAAAACCCTAAACCTCATAACCTCAGAGACATCGCGAAAGCATCATCAACAGGTTGCGGTTTAAGGGATCAGAAGATTCTTCATCATCATCGAAGATCTTCATTGTGCGAGAACGGGACTCACCAACTTACTTTGTAAGTGCTTAAAGTCTAAAAGTGTCTGAAGCTCTTTCCTTATGTAGGATTGAGATTCAGAGTTTGAGTGTCAAACTCAACAAGTCCAAGTTGTAGGCATCCGATGGGAGAATACGTTTATGTCCTTGTGTAGGATGGTTAGCTTTGTGTAGGCTCGTATCGCCTTATGTAGGCTTAGGTTACCTTATGTAGGCTCATTGTGTTGTGTCCTTAGGTAGGACGTGTTGCCTTATGTAGGCATCTAGGAACCATGTGTAGGTGTCCTAGCTTAACCTTGTGTAGGTTGTGAAGGTTCCTGATTTAAAACTATTGGATAGTGAAATCCAGTACACTCTAGGAGAGAGTGCATCTGCCGGGAGTGGAGTAGGCAAGTAGCTGAACCACTATACATGATTGTGTTTAAGATTATTTTGAGTACATTTACCTAATTATGCTTATGTTATCACATGTTCACATTGATGCATGATTTAGTTTATGTACAAGTATTGATTGAAGCCACATCCCACATGCAATACACACTATCCTTATATGCTTTGATTTTGCATATGTACTTTGCATAAGCTTATGTGTATTGGACCCTCTACTGGCTTGGAAGCCATAGAATTACTTTGCCTTACTTCTCTGTTTGTAAAAGTTAGGCATTAGGGGTGCACACGGTTTGGTTCGGTCCAGTTCCGGGGTGAAACCAAAACCGAACCGTTCGTTATGGTTCTAGGATTTTCAAAACTGGAACTGGGCCGTTAGCACCCTAGAACCGAATCGGAATAGGACAGTGAAAACTGGTTTGGTTCCGAATCGGTTCCACGGTTCTGGGCTTTTTATAATCCAGCCCAATTGCATGTTCTATTTTATAATTTAGCCCATGTTCATTCGTGTTGTGATCCATTTGATGAATGGTTTAGATATTGTCTATGGTGTGAAAAAATATATTTGTGAAAACAATCAAAAGGTGCATTGTAAACCATAAATCATGAGTCAAATATACAACTAAAATATATTGTAAACTCACCGTTCTAGGTTCGGTTCCATGGTTCGGATTCACGGTTCGAATCCACAGTTCGGTTCGGTTCTACATACCCCCAAACTGGAATCGAATCGAACTAAAGGGTTCTTTAATTTTTGAAACCAGAACTAGAACCGATGCACTCTAGAACCGGACCATTTGGTTGGTTCTGTTCCGGTTCCACGGTTCTACTAGTTCGATGTGCACCCCTATTAGGCACAGGTTGTTGTTAATAGATAACACATTTTGAAAAAGTCTCATTCACTCCCCTCTAGGATACTTAGTCATACTTCATACTTCAGTACCAGCAGTTATACCGCAATTTCACTCAATGGGTCCTATTGAGGGATTGGGAGTCGAAAATCTCTGAATTGGGTCTGGTAACCTTGTCTGGACAAGTCAGGGGTTCTACCTCTAAATTTGTCTAGGAGTTTGACAGTGAATAAGATTTTTAGGTGCGGTTTTATAGAGGTCTAGCCAGTTGATTTAAAAGTAGTGTCTTTGCTATTTAGGTAGAGTGTTTACAAATGCCCCTCTTTGACAGAGGTTGTTGGCAGTGGAATACCAAAGCAAGCAGATACCCCACCATTCGGGATGGTGTGATTGTGTCCTAACTGGATATAAAACCTTGATCGAAATATTCACTTGGCCGAAGACCAACACAGTGGTTTCTTAAGAGTTGAGGAAGATATTACGATTTGTCCTTGCACTTCTTACAGCTTTATAGGTCATCAAATTCAAATCCCTTCATGTCGTGATTGGCATGAATGCGTTGAAGGTGCTAGTGAGTTGGGAATTGAGATTATTAGAGTCCCTGCATGTCTTGCGGCCTTACAAGGGTAACTTTTTTAGTATGGAGAATTTGTTCATGATGCATGCACAATCCCCCTAGTATTACTTGTAAGATAGTGTTTGCAATGGGTAGTTGCCTATGCATTTTATGACTTTATGGATCTCCCTCACTATGAACATGCTAGTCCTGGTGAGCATCCCGGACTAGAGTCTCTTTGAGTGCTTCTTTTTCCATATGGAGTATCACACCCCAAACTCGGGAACCGTGCTCACAAAATTTTTGGCCGCCAAATTTGGTGCTGACAGCCTCCGTAGTACCCCATTCTCGGCTCCCAACTCCTATACGCCAGGTTTCGATCCTGGGATCCTACAAGGAAGATTTTCAAGGTGAATTTTTTTTATAAAGGTGCATAATCACAAGTATACCCAAGTCACCAAAACTTCATCACCACATATCCACTAATATAATATTTGAGTATAGTGCTAAAGGGAAATACATCATATAACAAAATTTCAAAATATCGGGCACATGCTCTTGCCTCAATCCTATTGCGGTCTAGCATAATCTGCACGTAATGAACCTGCATAAGCTTACTATGAAGCTTAGAGAGTTCGTGCGTGTATGCGCAATGCATGCGCCAAGTATACAAATGTCAAAGTGAAAATAATGAAAGGCTAAACTGGCAAGTCCATAAATGAAGTTAGTTATACCAAGGCTATGCAATGTAAGGCATATATGGCTGAATGTCATATGCTAGAGATGCAACGCAAGCATGTCAATCCTTAACTAGTCCACGTATCAGTATGATTCGTCACTGGAAACATCACCAGGGTTAAGCACACTCCAACACTGGTTGCCGCCTCATCACGCGCATAACCAAGTGAGTGGAAGAGACATCACTATCCGCCTTGCCAATGGTATGCCAACGCCCACCTGGCTCATCGATAGCAAACCCATTTACGAGCTGGTTAAACTCAATCTAGCTTACAGCCCCCTACCCTCGGGCGGATAAGGTCACACCCCTTTTCAACCGACCACGACATAGTGAAAAACATGGCCTACTGGTATTCGGCACTCAGGCGCTCATGTTATCCACTCGGTCTCGACATTGAAGCATCCTATTGGTACCACAAGAGTTTATGGACTTTCACCCAAGGACATCTATAACACCCTAATGCTAAAACAGATATTTTTGATATCCAATCTGGTCATTCATGATGTGCCCATGGAGCCATAACCCTAATGTCGCTAGGGCGTAAAGTGATCGTGACATATAAAATGTGAAATGCATGAATCATACCATCCAAGTCTTGCATCAAACCTACGCGTACAGCGCGATCATGTGGGATAACCCTATCTCATATGGGGTCCCCTAAGTATCTCAGCCTAATGGCATATGCTATGATCAATCACCACCCACAACATGCATAAAAATGATGTGTATGGGCATATGTCTGGACATGATATCATTATACTAAGCATGTTCTTAGTGTATCCTACCAGGCCAAGTACACTAACATATTATCAGACATATCAGATAATAATCGGCCTTAATTGACATATCATATATAGAGAGTGGGAACTGAACGACATGCCCCACTAAAAATATAGAAGTCTATGTGGCGTGACCCACGTTAGACTAACATTAGCTCTTCATGTAGCCTGCAAGGAAAAAATAGAATATATATCACAAGGTGGGGTCCACTGGGAGTGACCCGGATGGATACCCACATGTACAACACATGTGTCATTAGGCTACCAATTCATTTGGGGACATGGCCTACTAACGATGTCCCAAAAAAATCAAATTATTAATGACATCACTATAATTACTTTAGTAGAATGATCTGCACCGTCTAATCATTGCTTATGTAAATTGACAGCTACAGATCATTAGTCGGTCACTAGGATGTGAGCATCTGTTCATGGCCCATCTGAGTCTTGTGACTTCATCAGTTCAGGCAAAGTATATGCCTAAATTTAATAAAACTACAGTTTCAACTTTCACACACTAACTAATTTAATGATTTGGATTGAAGATGCTAAACATAACCAAAGACCTAAGGGATCTCGATTCCAAGGGTTCCCAAGTCCAAGGGATCCCAAAACTAAGAAATCACAAGTCCAAGAGGTTTCTACCCCCACATTACCCTATGGTGTGACCCACTTGAGATCTGGATCAACCTGAGTTTTGGGCCCATGGCCTAACATGGTCTGATAAGATGAATGAACAGAGTGGATAGGATACATACATCATGTAGGGTCCCACATGTGGGGGCAACCCAAGGAGGCTTCCGCCCTCACGTCACTAGGCAAAACTGCCCAGTAACACCTTCTTTTTATATATTTCTCTCTTCTTTTTTTATATCTTATCAATGCGGGCCCCCACGTGGATCTTCTACTCCGCTCACCATGTAATCCATGTCAAGTGGGTCTAATGGGCTCTAATTTGAGTTGATTTGGACGAACAGGGACTCCACAGTGAGCCTTAGAAGATTTCAACAGCAATGGTTCGTTTCCTTTATTGCGGCCCACTTGAGACCCGAATTTGTCTCATCTTTTGGCCCCTGGCCTAAAATGATCTTGAAAAGTCGGTGGACGGTGTGGATTCAATATAAACATCAGAACATGGTCTCACTTGTGAGACCCAAACTTGGCTAAGAATGGGTTACCGCCCACGTGCATGACATTCATATATATTTTTTATATTATTATTATATTCGTTATATGTTTTGCATACACTATTAAGGTGGGCCCCAAGTGGATAATCTAATCCGTTCACCTCTTAGCCAGCTCGATTGGAGTCCAATAGACTTTGGTTTGGGCTAGTTGGATGATCAAGGAGTCCAAAGCAGACCCTAGAGTGTTTCAACAGATGGACATTAATACCCTTAGTACGGCCGACTCGAGACTCAGATTTGCCTGAAAATTTGGCACATGGCCTAAAATTATATAAAGAAGATGGTGGACGGTGTGGATTAAACAAATCCATCATGGTGGGGTCCATGAAAGAAGCCCACATGGTGGCTTTGGAAGGTGAATGGTGCCATAGAGACAAAGACATGTCTCTGGACATTGTTGTGTCCCCCGAAGATGATGCCACTACCCCTCTCCCTCTCTTGTGTTTTAAGGGTGAGGTAGGGCCCACCTAGGAAATCCACTACATCCATTTGAATATCCAACTCATGGAGGGGCCAAGAAGCTTTGAATCACATCCATTTTTGGTGTATTTTCACCATCCAAGTGTGCTTACACAATCAATTGGTTTAAATAGAAATTAAACATTACGGTGGGCCATACAAGGTGGTCCACGCTATGATAGCGTGCGAGACACGCTCTCTAATAGCATGACGCACTTGTGGGTCCCACAACACCATGAGAATAAGAAAATAAATGGAAAGGAAAGAAAATAGATCCAGCCATCGCGGTGGTTCCCTGCCATTATGGGGTCCACCACATACTCAATATATGATTAAGGTGGGTCTCACCCTTATCGGCCCACCAAAATAGGGAAATCACAAAGAAGGGGAGGGTTTTGACCCTCCCATGTACTCATTTAGAAGGATGGACGGTTAGATCGTCTCGGATTGGCGATCGGATGGCCCACCAAGATGCTGTCCACCCCTAACCTCCTCTAATCACACTTTTCCCTATTTTCTTACTCTTACTCTCTTGATTTATCTTAATACTCTCACAAGCTCTCTTTCTTTTCTTTTTTTTTTCTTTTTTTACACACGTGCACATACACCCCCACACACTCACGCTGTAGTGGGATTTCACCGCCAGTGGATACTTGAACCCTTAACCGGGTGTTGAAACTTACAAGCTCTCTTTCTTTTCTCTTAATCTTTCCCTAATCTTTCTTTATTTCTTAATCTCTCCCTAATCTTTCTAATATTTTTTTCTCTCTCTCTCTCACTTAATCCCTTTCTACTCTTGCTAGGAAATGGTAAAAATGAGAGGGAGTTAGGGAGTTTTTGTGGTAGAGATTTTAGGATAGGGAGGGAATAAGGGAAAGATGGAGGGGTAAAATGGGGAGAAAAAGAAGAAAAGAATGATGGCTAGCATAGGTAGGGGTATGGGTTGCATGAGAATGGCATGGGTTTGTTTGACTAATGGAGAGAGAGTGACATGAGTTATAGATGACTTGATTGATGGATGGATAGATGGATTGATTGATTGATTTAACAACATGAGGATTTGTGCAAGTGGGGCCTGCGTGCATTACGCGGCCCATCTCAGATTGTGCCAAAATTGTAACTTCTAATCTAAGGGTCGAAATGGGGCGTGCCATGAAATATTGGAATCGTAGCGTCCGAGCGGTCGCTAAGGTACAAGTCTCGGGGTATTGCAGTACAAAAGTAGGGTAACGATCAAAACTCGTCAATCTGGTTCACTGAGAACATGTCGTTGTTTAGGTAGAAGTGTACGAAAGGTCTTACGAGGTTATGGGTCTTACATGGAGCTTCAAGCTTGGTATCTAGACTGAGCTAGAGCCTTTTCATCATAAGAACTACGGTTATGACATCTTAGTCAAGCTCAGTTCGTACTCTAAGGCACCCAAGCTAGCACGGGGAGTCCAGATTGGTTGTCCCATGTTCCATATGATTTCGAGGAAAAACGAAGATTTAGAGAACAACAAAATTAATTATTATTTTTTCGCTAGTACTCACTAGAGAATATGGAGGAATGCCCAGTACATCAGGTATCGTACATATTTGTATTTTTGAAAAGATTTTTTTTTATTTTGAAAAAGTATAACGCCACAAAACTCGACACCTGAGTACAGGGACTCTGATCTTGAATTTGAGGGTGCTAGATAAATAATTAGCGAATTCTTCATTTCTACACCCTTATTAATATTATTTTACAATTCACTATTTACATTCGATTTACATTCACACGCACCCACTATTTATTTTGTAACATATTAATTTACATTAAATCATCAACCATGATAAATTCAAATATAAATCATTAATCTTATCCTTTAATCCTATAATCAAGTTTTAATAATTACATTTAATGATATATTATAAGAACCTTATTAAATCAATTCTTTAATATAAAATAAAATAAAATATAAACAATCCTTTGAAATCCTTCCTCCTTCTGGAGCATTCTCCTCAAGGTCATCATGCAAAACTATTTTTTCGTATAATAAAATGTCAACCATAAAAGCCGGTGAGATAATCTCGTACAATTTAACACATATAATCAAAAAATAAAATTGATGGAATGATGGTCTCGTGACCCATCTATAAACAATCCTTTGAGCCTTCTCATACAGTTTATCATTATACAAGATGTTGATCTTAGATTTGTTTCTATTGATGGAATGGTGGTCTCGTGACCCAATGGATGTTTTGGACCTTTAAACAGTGTTGTGACAAGATTGCACGGTTGGAACTTCTTGACGAGGAAGAAGATGGCCCGATCATGGGAGATTTGTGCTCGTTGGATATTTCTTCAAGGAAAAACTTCTGGATGGCTTGGATCGATACCACAAAGCTCATAGAATACAAAAATCAAAGCTCTGGATGCTTTTATTTGGGGATTTCACAAAAAGACTAATTTGGGTTGTTACCGCACACAATCGGGAAAAACTGGGAAAGACAGTGCTGGAACGACTTTCTTGTGATTCTATTTTAATCATATTTAGACTCTAAGATTTGTCTTGGCAAGTATGGAATGGTCTAAATTAAAAGACCTCATCTCCGCAGTTCGAACTTAGAAAATTTTAGCTTTCTTAGCCACATACGGGTTTTCTATAAATACATGATCTAATTTTGTTCTAATAGTCAAGATGCACTAACTTAGATGGTTCGGATTGGTGGAGAAATTCTCTCAGGGATTTGTAATTGGATATGTTTTAGAAGGTGTGAAGAATAAGGAGGTTTCCATTTTAAACAGTTTTGCGAATGGGAGAGTTTTAGGTTTTTGGTTTTAAACGTCGCATGCGATCATACAGACGGTCTAGATTGCACCAATGGATGGTGTAGATATGCCTAAAGAGATCTCATAGAGATTTGTGAATAGGTTCAAACGAAAATGGAAGAAGAAAGTTTCAAGTGTGATTCTCACATTGGGTCTTTTGTTTATTCTTGTTTGTGGGCACATGCACATGTGCTTGCACTGTGCATGGTCCCTATTTGCACATTGAATCATCTACAAGCTAGGTGATCCTTTTTTTGTGATTGTGATGTCCAACGGTTCGCTTGCTCAGGTGTTTTAGATCATTGTAAATCAATATCGTAACTGCAAGGATATTGAGCACACTTAGGTTGTCAAATTTCTTAAGACAAAACCACTTCAAAGTAGATCTTCAATGATCGGTCTACGTTCAAGAGAAGATCAAGCTCAAGATTGACTGATATTCAAGATGAAGTCCGATATAAAGTTCGATCTTAAATTCAAGATGAAGTCCAAGACTAAGTTCAAGTAAAAGAGAATCAGATATTTGACATATCTCAGGTTGTATAAAGCCCTAGAAAGACCTTAGGACTAAGTGCTTTCAAAATTATTTAATTGTGGATTTTTTCACTTGTTGTGCTTGGAATTCGGCCAACCTAACTTTTGGTTCGGCCAGCCTAAGCTTCCTTAACCAGCCCAACTTCAAGCCTGAAGCAAATAACAACTTTTGTTGTAAATTCGGCTAGCACAGGTTTTGGTTCGGCTAGCCCAAGCTTTAAATTCGGCCAACCCGAGAAAGTTCGGGTCAAATTCTAATAACATCAACTTTTGGGGGATTTCAGCTAGCCAAAGGGCAAATTCGGCTAACGAAATTGTGCTGTTTGGCCAGCCGAAGTTGACCTCGGGCCAGCCAAATTTTGGATAATCCTTATCCGGCACAATCCGAAATCTATTGAACTTAGGCTAGTCAAAGCCTATCTCGGGCTAGCCGAAGTTCTAACTTCTTTGCCTATAAATTGAGTTCTTCTCTCATTCTGAATTACACAAGTTAATTATTAGAATTCTTCTGCAAGAGAGAAAGAAGCTCAAGTTATTAGCAAAGCTATTGGATGGTATTTATAATTTATTTAAATAGTTTTTTCAATTCCCTTTAGTCTCAGATATTTTAAGTTTAATTTAAGAGAATAAACTATACTCCTCTTTAAGATCTAAGAGAATTGAATTAAGTAGCTTTTGGGTTTAACAGAACTAAAATTAATAGAAACCTAGACCCTTTCTATCTAACTGAACACGGCACCATCTACATTCAAGAAAGAGGTCCTTCTGCTACAAGCTTCTGCTACGTCTTCTACGGTGAAGATAAGTATACCTTCTATCACTCTTTTTAGGTTTTTCTTAGATCTCCTGTGAAAATCTCAGTTAAGTTTTTGTCTGAGATAGCCTGGTAAAATCTCAATTTAGGTTTTTCTTGTGATAGCCCGTGAAAATCACAAGGAATTGTATCAAGTTATTAAGGTGACCCAGTGAAAACTATTTCATAATGAAAGCCAAAATTACGAGGGAAGTAATTTTGGGAGTGGAGTAGGTGTGGCTGTTTTTAAAGCACTGAACCACTATAATTTTTTGTATCATGTGGTGAATGCCTTATTTTTATTTTTGGTGGATTGGATGTATTTAATTTCAGTTGTGTGGCGAATGTTGTAATTCTTTAATTTACTCTTGCAAGTTTGAAGTTATGATTTTAAAGAAATTCGTGAAATAAAATTGTCCTGCCTAAAACTTTAGGCGAATGTTGTCCTACGAATTATTCGGAATCAAGGTTTCAATACTCAAGCAATTGAGATCTTTGTATTATTTACATATTCAGCACTTGTTTCGATTATTTGGCATTGTCCTATTCACCCTCCCCCCTCTTGGACATTGTAAGCCCTCCTTTTTAAATAGCATTCAGTTAATCAGGATTGTATAGTTTAAATTTTGCAATTGAACTATTGATCTCATAATCCAATGGTCTGATTATCTTCGACTCGCGAATCATAGTCTTGGGGTTTCTTAAGAGCATCTAGATGTAAATGAACAATCGAATTTACTATCGGATACTAAATTTGTGTGATTTATAAGTAGAGGTGATGTGAGTTCAATCAATAATGGATCTTGTGAGTTAAATCTCTAAATTGATAATGTATGGCTCAATTAGCCTAGCAAGGCATTGTCTAAAGTTCATCGTGATTAGATTCTTAGAAGTAAGTTTTCTTATGTTCACTATTGGGTATGGACATATATACTATGGAACAATTAGGATGATCAAGGATATATAAGTAACCATTGGGATTAGATCTTAATGGTGTAAAACACTCCTCAATGTATTAAAATCATGATGTAATGTTTAGATCTGTTGATGATCGAGTATAAATAGCTTAATGACATTTATTGTCAATTTCATGATGATGTGTGTTGAGTGCCAAATATTGTATATTTTTCCCTATTTATATCTTGGTTTTATGAACATGATACTGCTTAATGGTCTATTTTATCATGTTTGTGTTGCAAGGTGAATCTGAGAGCTTGGATTGAAAAGAATACTAAAAGCATTGATTTAATACTCAAAAATCACCAAGTTAAAGATTGGATCTTAAAAGACCAAGAATGAAGAATTCACATGCCATAGATCCAAGAAAATTAAATGAGGAATGAAGAAAATCGAAAACTTGAAGTGAAGAAAAGGAATCCTAAAATTTACATGCTTCGACCAGCCCTGGCTCTGCCGCGACTAGCCCTGGGCTTGACCAGCCCTGGCTCTAGCTCGACTAGCCTAGGAAACTTCGACTCGAACTCCAGTAACATTATTTTCTAAATTCAGGCGATCCTCAACCGGTTGAAGGTAACCCTCGACTAGTTGAAGACTATCCTCGACTAGTTGAGGGTTACGCAGATTTTGCGTGGACTGCGAAATTTGACACGGTTTTCAAAATTTTCCAAGTCGGTACAAAAGTTGGAGTTCCCCAACTATAAATAGGAGTTCGAGGATGTTCCTAGGCATCTTTTGGGGTTTAAGGAGTGGAGCAAACGCGTGAAAAGCCACCGCAAGATTCTTTCTTCTTCTTCCTTAGTTATTTTTATACTTTTCTTAAGAGATTTTAGTTCAAACATGTCTATGGTTGGCTAAACCTCTTAGCTAGGGCTAAGAGGTGAAGCTTAGAGCGTGATTGAGATGTTTATTTTTCTTTGATTTATGGTTTTATATTGAACTTCATTGATTTCTAGTTGATTTTAAGGAATATTTTCAGTTTTTAATGGTTTGTTGCGATTCCAATTATAATAGATCTGTAATAGCTTTGAATATCTTCTTTTCCTCTTTGAGATTGTGGGATTGATAAATCCTGTTGTTCACCATCGTCCCTTGGGCATGGTAGGGTGATGGAATCCCTTCCAATCTCCACAATCCTCTTCCATTGAAGCTAAGTCAATGAGAAGTTCAGAGATTTGATTATCTCTCTTTCCGCTTGGATAAGATAAGACTCTGATTCTAATTGGATCTCTTAAATCAAGTAAGGTAGCATCCCAAGAGCTACAAGTGGATCCTTTGCACCCTAGTTCCCACCTTTAAATTCATAAATTTCGATTACATCAACCATAATTACTCTTTCAAATATTTCCGATTTAGTTTTACATCTTCTTCTAGTTCTAGTTCTATTTACTTTCAGAAACGTACGAGATTAGTCCCTATGGATTCGACCTCGGTCTCACTGAGATTATTACTACTTCGCGACCTTACACTTGTGGTTGTAAACAATGTGATGGTCTAGATTCCAAAGTTAATGTTCGGGTAACTTATTTTGTCAATCTGGAGTATTTTAAATGGTTGGATCAACGAATAATCAAGTGTATTATGATTTAGAATGAATAAAAGTATGCTTGAGTGAGTGTCAGCATACATACTCGTGCGTGTGTATATGCACCAAATTCTCGAGTCATTATATTTTACCCCCTTAAAAGAATTTCATCTTCAAAATTCAAACGCTTTCACCATATATAAAAATGAGAATATTGCACTTTGTCATGCGTTTATATATTTACTACATTCTTCGTAAAGTTAATTTATGTGCACAAGTGTGTATACCTGGCCCCAAGAAATCAAGTTATTATAATCTACCCCTCTTCAAGGAATCTCATCATTGAGATTCAAGAACTCAAGTTTGAATTCATCGACATCACTTGTAAAATAAAAATAAAATAAAGTAATTATCAAAATGATGCACCATATCACCAATGTAGCTAAGCGTGCCACTACATTCTAATTGTACGTTCTTTATAAGTTATATCTAAATTTTATTTATAACTCCAACTTAAGCAGCAAGGTAATCCATACTTCACTCCATCTAATTCTTAAGCTTTCTTGTAACGCCCCGAATTTTGAGGGTCGAGCAAAGCTCAACTCCCGAGATCCAACGCATCACTTATGCAATATAAATAATGATGTTTAAATATTGTCCATATTAGTGCATTAAACATGAGAGGGATTATACCAAATCAACATGTCATACTCCAGAGCTAATATAGTTAAGCAAACGAAAGACTGAGATAGATATATAAAGTATATACGTGTTTCACAATCTCCAGAGTATGAGTATAGTACCAGGCTGAATATATACATGTTCTGTCTCAAAATATACAAAATGTCAAAATGTAAATGTCCGATTAAACCATATAACCCTATGATCTCATCGAAGCAGCACGAGGTCTACATAGATCTGCCAGAGAGCTGAACATAGGAGAACTCTTCCTCCTCATCTACGAAGTCCAACTCCGATGCATATACATCCTCATCACCTGCATCTATGACAGAGTCTGGTTGGTGTTTTAAAATACCATCCTAGAGTGGGAGTGAATGATCAACTCAGTGGTACTATAAGGCAAAGGTTAACATGTTATCAATTCAATTAAGCAGTAATGATAAAGCAATACAACAATTACTTCTTAACTACTCTTGTTAATGTAAGAATGGAGTGCAGTAATGATGCATGCCCTCACACAAAGCTCCCTCAAGTGACTTCATCAACCATTTGTGTATGGCAAACTCCCTAAACATGCACTTTCTCGCCAAAGCACATGCAATGCAGTGCATGGTCGTGTTAACTAAGTACTTAATTAGGCCTATTCATACAGTAAATTTGAAAAGTTAAGGTACCTCCCTTTATGTCATTAACCCAAACAAAGGATCCATCTAGGGTCATCAGTCCTAGTTAATCACATACGAAATGCAAGTTGTAGGGCATCACCCTTAATGAAAAGTAGTGGATAGGTAAATTCAAGAGTTTATACTCGAGGTTACTATGGGGATGCTCGTCACCTCAGTGCAGGCCGACAGCTCGAATATAGTGTCGCATACCACCGTATTCGACTCATGAGTTTGGGTTGTTCATTGGTCACTACGGGAAGGCTCGTCACCCCAGCGTAGGCCGACAGCTTGACCACGGTGTCCCATACCACCATGCCCAGCTCATAAGTCTTAGCGGATCGAGGTACCATGGTTGAAACGAATTTTTAAATTGGTAAGTGGTACCTTAGATTCAAGCAGTGATGTCAATACATGGTGAACACACAATAGGCCAATCGATTTATTAGACAAGTTCGATTGCTACGAGCGCACACTGAATTAATCGACATGGAGCGCGTAAACACTCCCCGTGGCCTAACCACTGTCGACAATCGTCATATGACCCGAATTCACCGAACGTATCAAATGTGGCAAGACTAGTTCGACCACTCAAACAGACTTGTTACCGATTACCTGCGCCAAGTTGTGGCCCCAAGCTTACTCAAGTGCAATAGGCAAACATGTATGATAATCATAACATTATTTAACAACAATTTAAATACAATTCTCATTTGAGCATTTTATCAAACACATTGAATATGTTAACAAATATTTGCATTTCATCCTTGAGTTGTGTAACGACAGATATGTTTATATGAAGGAAACAATACATACGAGCAAGGTAAATAAGAATACTATCTTAATAATCTTAATACATACAAATCTTCAACATTTTCTCATTCAGACATTTTATCAAACACTTAGGCTACACATAGGCAAATACATAAACTAGGTTAGTTACAACAAGTAATTTAGCCATTCCTTCTACAAGGATGTCATCATGCAAATAACAATCATGAATCCTAGCTTAGGAATTATAACAAGCGCAAATCTTGTTTACATATTCATTCAAACATTTTCACAAACACATAGGATGCATAGTCATACAACATAGTTCATACACGTGTAATATATCGAAATCGACGTGTCTAAGACGATATGGCAGCAATCAAGTTAGACATAAATCATTAGCTAACATTGAAAGCCTTGAAAACTATAACCTAAACGTTTATAGTTCAAACCTTTCGTCGAAATACCCGATTTAAACTCGGTTCCAACACAACGTTCCTGAAAACGGAACGACGGGTACCTAAACATTAAAATAAGTTAGCTATTTCATCGATTACTGAATTTGGATTCTTAAATCAAGATTAGGTCGTGGGAGAGAAACACTGCAATGATCTCCTAACCTTTTTCTTCTCTCCTCACTCTTTTCTCTTCTTTTCTCTCTTCTCTCTCCTAAGGTTTGGAGCAAATTCTTATGAGAGAGGGGTGGGGTGGTTTAAGGGCTTTAAATAAGCCTAGAACTGATATCAATGGCCCCAAGGCCATGGTATACTTAGGTTATAGCCAAAGGGGGTCTATTTTTGACAAACAGGGCCCTTAGGAAGGTCCATTACCCACCTATGTTGTAGTATAAGTTTCCTGATAATGGATCTATACTAGGACTGTGTTTTTGGTGCGATCTGACAAACTGATCGGCCGTGAAGGACCCGTGTTAGATCAACGGTCACTGTCACTCGATCAGGGCCACAAGTATACGGATAGGTGCAGGGAAATTTTCCTGATCCATGGGTGAAGTTCGGTCGGAAACTGACGGTTTGAAATATTCAATTTCGCCCATAAGTGAATGGTCCAATTCACTTAAGTTCCAATGCATTTTCTAAAGATATTCGTGTTTGTCACACACTTTACTCAGGGCTCAAGTTGTGCGGTTCTGGATACTATTTGGGCTCGATTCCAGTGATGTTCATCAAGCCCAATAAAGCGAATATAACCCTATAGTTTCGCAGTCATTAGACTTTCGACGTACAGTCTAGGTCTGATACAGAGTTTCATTGTGCTCCCGAGAGCAACTGGGTTTTAAGATTTCTCATAGGTTTTTGAGTAGTGTTGAGTAAGTGATTGTGATGGTTTTGGGTCTTGCCATTTGTATAAATAGTGGTTGGAGCTAAATCTAGGGATTAATTAGTCCAGCACTTAATTAATTTTTGCCTAAATCTCTACAGAATATGGTCCTTAGGGATTTCTGCCTGAGGTGGTACTTAGGTCTTTGTACGAATTTTTCCGAGATGTTATATTTCTACTTTTACACACTTCGATAATTAGGGTTGTTTTCAGTAACTCAACAATATCTAAGGTCCACCAAACATTATCAAGAGTTCTCATAACCTACAATAATCCCAAGTATATTTCAATAACACTTAGGGATGAAAAATCTATTTCAATATCCACCTAAAAGTTGGATCATCATCAAGTCAATGATTTTAGTTCATAATAGAGGTTCCTACCTTTCAAATTTTAAATTCCATCACTTCTTACCCTAGGTCTCAGTTCATCCTTAATTCAAGAGTCTGATGTAACCCATACATAAGTCCTTAAAATAATCTAATTCCCATACTCTAATACCATTCTATAATTCCCTAAAATATGACACCTGACTACAAGGACTTAGATCCCGAATTCAAGGGTGTTAGATAAATAATTAGCAAATTCTTCATTTCTACACCTCCCTTTATTTTATTTTACTTTTTTACAATCCACTATTTATATTCGATTTACATTCACACTCACTCATTACTTAATTTGTAAGAAATTAATTTACATTAAATCATCAACCATTATAGATTCAAGTATAAATCATTAATCTCATCCCTTAATCCAATAATCAAGTATTTAATAATGACATGTAATGATCTGTTACAAGGACCTTATTATTTTTATTCTTCAATAACAAATAAACTAAACTATAAACAACCCTTTAGAATCCTTCCTCCTTGAACGTTCTCCTCATGGTCATCACCGAAAACTATTTTTTAACACATAATAAAGGGTCAACTAAAAAAGCCGGTGAGATAGCCTCATATAGTTTAACACACATAATCAAAATACAAAATCGCATATAAATATTTTCACAGTATATTAAAAAATTAAGTAATTAAATCGAAGAGCATCAAACCAAAATTTTATATATGCTTGTAATGCAAGATATGCAAATATGCATCAATTTTCTCAATACGGTTAGCAATAAAGCTTCCAGGGCCAGTTTAATTCAGTCAGGCCTACACTGTAATATAATTTTTTACTGTCTGAAAATTTAGTCTTGTGTACACCTAGGAATTCACCCAATCTGGCCACAATCGATTGAGTAAATGGGATATTGCACACACATGGGTTCTCAACTAGGGATATTGCACACACTTGAGCTCTCACCCAAAATTCATAGGGAATATTGCATATACATGGGTGCTCACCCTAAGATAGTCATTGGATCCATTGCACACACCAGGGTGCTCACCCAAAGCAAAGAATTGAAGTTTTAAATTCATGCAATTAAAGAATAAAATAAATTCTCTCTCGAATTATTTCAAAGACCATTCATCAATATCCAACCTATTCAAGGCACAAAAAATCATAAGATATTCAATATACGATGCTTTTAATTAGTTCCACAAAAAATTGTCCAAATCAACACAAGAGTAACATAAGTCCAACTTTAAACATAAAATCTAGAATAATACCAATTTGATCAAGATTAAAAACAAAATAAGATAAATAACATGGATTTTCCATAACTCAAATCAACAATTTCCACGTAAATCGTCAAAAATTTACAAAAGATATTTATCAGTGAATTCATTCAAAATATTAGTATAACAATCTCAAAATTCAACAACAATTTAGGATAAAATACAACACAAAATCTAATTTTACAACCTCCACTATTACAAGCATTAAACATAGATTTTTAATAAGTCAATTCAAGATATGCTTTCTTCAAACCAAACAGGCTTATAAACTGAAATTGGAATGAAAAAATAAGTGATTATGATATGAGAAAAGGCGCGAAACAACTCACATGATAAACTAGATCGATTCAAGCTCGACTCGGTTAGGCTCTAACTCAAACAAAACTTAATGTCTTTTTGTGCAACTTCGACTCTAAACAACGCCTATTGTACTTACTGGGTCCATAATCCACTTAGCAAGGGTTTTCACTGCTACCGAACTGAAACTGACCGAAACTCTAGTTAGACTCAACCCTAGACCCACTCTGAGTCAACTCAGTGAGTCACTCTCTCCCTCTTTATGTTTCCTCTTTATTTCTCCCGTTTCTGTCTCAGATTTTGTGTTTTGGTTTTCTGTCAGGAAAGGATTTGTATTTATATAACTCTAAGCTTTATCTAGGAGTTTCTGAAATCTTTAACATGTTGAGTTCACACAACTTCACGCGACATAGAGTTAATGCAGGTTGTAACAATAGATGGAAAAATTGATTTTGCTGGCCACCTTGATTTTGATTGTTATCATCATATAAGATGTTGATCTTGGATTATTTCTATTGTTGGAATGGTGGTGTCGTGACCCATTTAATGGATATTTTGGATATCTGAACGATTTATGACAAGATTACATGGTTGGAGCTTCTTAACGAGGAAGAAGATTTGTGCTCATTGGATTTTCTTCAAGACAAAGCTTTTGGACAGCTTAGATTGATCACACAAAGCTCGTAGAATACATAAATTAAAGCTCTGGGTGCTTTTAGTCAGTGGCTTCACAAAAAGACTGATTTGGGTTGTTGTCACACATAATCGAAAAAAATGGAGAAGATGGTGCTCGAACGACTTTCTTGCAATTATGTTTCAATCCTATTTGGACTCTAAGATTTGTCTTGATGAGTATTGAATGGTCTAGATTAAACGACCTCATTCTATGGTTTCAATTTTTTTCGTCACACACGGGTTTTCTATAGACACACGATCTAATCTGGTTCTAATAGTCAAGGTGCACTAGCTTATACAGTTCGTATTGGTGGAGGAATTCTCTTAGGGATTTGTAATTGGATCCGTTTTAAAAGGTGGTAAGAATTAGTAGGTTTCTGTTTTAAATGGCTTTGCGCGAGAGAGTTAAGTTTCTGGTTTTGAACGTTACACGCGATCACACGAAATGTCTAGATGGTGTAGATACGCCTAAAGAGATCTCATAGGGATTTACGGCCAGGTTCAAATGGAAATGGTAGAAGAAACTTTCGAATGTGATTCTCACGCTAGGTTTTTTTTTTTAGATTCTCGTTTGTAGGCACACGTACATGCACAAGCATTGTACGGTCTCTATTTGCACGTGGAATCATCTACAGGCTAGGTGATCCTTGTTCTGTGATCGAGATGTCCAACAATCCGCTTGCTTGAGTGATTTAGACCGTTGTAAATCAATATCATTCGGGCAATCAGGACTTTATGGTATAAATTTTATAATTCTACTATCAATCTCATAATCCAATTGTCCAATTATCTTTAGCCTACAAATCATATTCATGTGGTTTCTTAAGTGCATCTAGATGTAATTTAATGATCGATTCTACCATCGGATGACTGGATCTATGTGATTTCTAAGTAAAGGGGATGTGAGTCCGATCAATGGTGGATCTTGTGATTTCAGTCTCGAAATTGATAATGTATGGCTCAATTAACCTAACAAGACATTGTTAAAGTTTCATCGCTACCGAGTTCTTAGAAGTGGATATTCTGGTGTTCACTATTGGGTATGGACATATACACTATGGAACACTTAGGATGATCAAGGGTATGTAATTAACCCTTGGGGTTCTCCCTGGTGTGAGGTACAAGCATGCGGAGTTGTGGAATAACCTCGATTCCCTTCCCTTCAACCCAAAATCACACTTTTACTAATCAATCCAACCACCCATATCATGGCACATGGAAATCCTGAATCCAAGCCCTTCATCCTCTTTTCAGCCCTAGACTTCCCACAAATTGTAAAAGAAAAAAAAATGGCTTGGGGGCTATTAATTGTGTAAGACCCGTGTCCTAATCCTTACTGTTCCGTTGGCTTCCGCGGTCCTTCCGGTCAAATTCCGTCAACCTTCGTACCATATCCGGTGTTTGCACACGATCCTAGGCCAGGTTCCGCGCACCGATGACGGCTTGATCTGAAAGTTGTATCATAGCGACCGCTCCGTCGCTGCGGTTCCAACGCCGCGTCTTGTGCGTCAAACCGACGCTTAAATCATAAGTTGGGACTATGCATTATAATGGCCGTGGACCGCGTATTGCGGGGCCCACCTATTCCATGTGGCACTAATCTCTAAGAAATTATGAGAACGATGACATCACCCTACCCTAGCTATAGCCACCCTACCCTAGCTATAGCCACCCTACCTACCCCTATCCCTTCTTACAAGCATTTAATGCTAGCCACCCTCTCTTACAAGTCATTATTACCTACCTAAGCTACTCTCCCTCTCTCTTATCTCTCCCTCTCTCCTTTATTTTTTTTCATTCCTTCATTTTTTTTTCAAAGCAACAAACCCATACGTATGAGACCCTCTCCCATTTCTCCCAAGCTACTTGTGTGGCCCACCTTTCCTACCCCTTCATCTCTCATCTCAACCATCCATTTTTCATCTCCCTCCATCAAAGAGTAGCACAAGGAGCTAAGGAAGCCAAGGGAGCAAGAAGATCAAACGGCGGGTGTTTTATAGGGTAGATTTTGATGTTTTTAAGTTGGGCCAAGTGAGGCCAACCGATCAATGGTTTGGATCTCACTTTGGACCCTAAGATGTGGCCAATGGCCCACTTGGATCATCATGATCATTCCATGATGGGGCCATTCTCCATGGACCCCATCATGATGTTTATTTCTTTACATGCTTAGGGTCATCTAGACCATTTAATTTAGTGGAGAAGGGATCTCCACCGTTGGATCTAATTTTTATAGACCCCTATGTAATGGGGCCCACTTGATGTATGATTTAGTGCAAGGGAGGGCCCATAGTGCCGGAGTCCCTCCATCACACGGTCTCACTCTCTATCTCTCTCCTTTTCTCCTTTTTTTTTATTTCTTTTTCCTTGTTGTTATGATGATGAGGTTATGTGGCCCACTTGAATGGACCCACCATGAGGTAGGTATTTATTCCAAACCATTCATAAGAGGGGCCCACCTTATATGTGTAGTTCCATGCCATCCATCACTTGGTGGCCCACCTAAGCAGGGCCCACCTCCAACCTTTATGCCAAGTCCAGCGTCCAAGGACGCTGGACGTCTGTTGGGAGAAACATAAATGCAAGCTTTTTTCCCTAAGCTTGGAATGGTCCACTCATGTAGGCCCCACCTTGATGCATGTATTAAATCCACACCATCCATTCCCTTCCCAAGCTCTTTTTAGCCGTTGACCTGAAAGATGGGATCCATCAGACTTTCAGGCGGGCCATACCGTAGCAAATGGTGGTTTACGCCATTGAAACCTTCCCTAAACTTTTTATACGTTGAAATATGCCCAATATTGGGCTTGGTTTGCTTGTCTCGAGCCATGAGGGCTCTTGGACGGATTGTTTAGATGTTGACCCCACCTGCAAAATCCATGGGAAAACAAAAATCAAAAAAAAAAAAAGACGGCGCTGCTGCTTCTGCGTCAGAGGTGCGGCGGCACTGACGCCGCTCGAGCGGACGGACGTCAGCCGGCAGACGGCTGTAGTCGTGGGCCCCACCTTGATGTTTATATGCTATCTAAACCGTTCATATGGTGGGCCCCTACCTGACGTGGGCCCACCCCAAAAATCAGCTCGATCCAAGACTCAGGTGGCCCACACCGTATGGAACAGTGGGATTGAACCTCTACCTTTGAAACCCATTTGGGGTCCACAGAAGTTTTGGATCAGGGTGAAAATTTCTCCCACCCTCTATTTAGGCCCACTCGGCCTTGTCAACGGGTCGGATGGCATAGAAACGTTATGGTGGGCCCCACATGGAGCCCACAGTGATGTAAGTGTTTTAGTCTCACCGTCCGCCTGGACGGTGGACGTAGAGCCACTGTGATGTGTGCGTGTGTGTGTGTGTATATATATATATATATATATATATATATATATATATATATATAATATTATATTTCATATAATATTATATGTATGATGTATATATATATTATATACTATATATATATTATATACTATATTATATGTATATATTTGTACTAATGTTGAGGCCCGTGATTGAGGCCCACCTTGATATATAGGTAAGGCCCATCTCAGTACTTGTGACCCATGGTTGAGGCCCACTTTGATGTATATATAAGGCCCATGGGTCGAGGCCCATTTAATGTATCAGGGGCCCATGGGTCGAGGCCCATTTGATGTAATGGGGCCAATGAGTTGAGGCCCATTTGATGTGCACATGGGGCCCAATTGGTGAGGCCCATTTGATACATATAAGGCCCAGGTGAGTAGACCCATTTGATGTACATATGGAGCCCAACTGTCGAGGCCCATTTGACACGTGTAAGGCCCATAAGCTTAGGCCTATTTGATATGTTCTGAAGCCCCCGGGTTATAGCCCATTGCAATGTACATAAGGCCCATTGGTGTGGCCCACTTAATGAATATAAGGCCCATATGACTTGGCTAATTTGATGTATTTAAGGGCCCAATGGATGTACCTAAGGTCCATTGCAATGTGTGATCCCAAAATAACTTATGAAATGATATTTGTGGCAGTCGTGCCTTGGGAGCAATGTTGGTTTGACGCCATATTGTAAGTGTAGTGTGGTTAAATGTCCGCATTATGACTTTCCCTTGGGCCCACTGTTAGGCCCATAGGTGTAATGTGTAGGCCGTCTAGGCCCATCTTCATTATGAACATCATCCACCCCATATAACATATTTAATTCCATGATTCATGATCATATGCATCATACGTATGCTTGATATGAGAAATGACTGATCATAGCATAGCCTTCGGGCAGACTGTTTAGGGGCTCCCGTACAGGGGGTGTTGCCCTACATGAGCGCACGATACGCGCAGGAATTGCTGCATGACTGAATAGTGTGATTCATGCATTCGCATTGTGTGGTATAGTTACTGTACGCCCTAGCGACATCAGGGCCGTAGCCTCCACAGACGTATCGTGGTTGGCAGGATTGGATACCGGAAATACTGTTCTACATGGGGTGCGATAGATATCCCTGGGTGAAAGTCCCTAAACCCTTATGGTACCAGGAGGTTACTCCAACGTCTAGACCGAGTGGGTGCATGAGCACTGGGTGCTGATTACCAGACGGTTGCGCTTTCCACTGTGTCGTGGTCGGTTGGAAGGGGGTGTGGCCTTACCCGCCTGAGAGTAGGGGGCAATGCTAGGCTGAGTCTGACCAGCTCGAGGAATGGGTCCACTATTGACGAGCCGAGCCCGATATTGGCAGGAGGATAGTGAGGTCTTTTCCACTCACCTTATTGCGCGCGATGGGGCGGCAATCTGGCTTGGAGTGTACTAGACCCCGGTGATATTCCAGATTTGAGCCGTATTGACATGTGGACTTAGATGAGGATTTGTATGCTTGACTTGCATTTCGCCTTGCATGGCCTTGGTATGGCCGACATCATTCCTTGCACCGCATGGCCTTGGCACGGCTAATGGGATTCTTAGCATTCATCAGCATGTTCCGCATTACTCTGATACTGCATAGCTACATTATCACCTTGAGCATACACTTTCACCACCCTCTAAGCTTTCTATAAGCTTATGCACGGCCGTTGCGTGCAGGTGACGTTGGATCGCAGCAGCGCTGAGGCTTAGACGCGTGGCTGATCTTCTTTTGGAGTTTTGGTCTATCTTCATTGTATTTCCCTTATGCTCATTGTACTTGTAAAGTTTTTGATTATAGTGGAAATGTGATGGAGTTTTTGGTTGTTGTTTGTGGGTTATGCCTTTGGCTATGCTTATTACGAATCAAACTGATGTACAAAATCCTCCTTGTGGCATCCCAGGATCGGAACCTGGTGAATGGGCGCTGGGAGCCGAGAATGGGGTTCTACGGAGGCTGTCGGCGCCAGATTCGGCGATCGGGAATTTTGTGAGCCCGGTTTCCGAGTTTGGGGCGTGACAAATTGCCCCCTCCCCTTCCCATTTCAAGCATCCTAAAACTTTAGAAGATACCTCTCACCCCAAGAGATCCCTTAGGCCCTTAAGCCATCTCAACTCATCCATTCCTCCACCAAGGAGAAGTGAGAGTAATAGGAAGGAGTCCAACCTAGGTCAACCTACTCTAGCCAAACCTATAGACCCCTAAGGAACCAAGACCCTAATCCTAGTCATTCAACTCAATCTTTGTGACACTCCCATCCATCATGTCATCTAACTTTCAAACAAGTTCATATATTCTTACATTAGCATTGTGTAACATCCGTTTCCTTTTCAACCCCTTGCTTAACTTATCTATCCACATTGCATTGCATGCATAGCATTGTGAACTTAATCGAGTTTAACGTATGCTCTATAGCTTGCCGATATAGTCGGACCCTGCTCATCAGAAACTCTGATCGATGAGTTATTGCTTTGGCAAGTGGGAGAGTCAAAAAGGATTTATCCAGCCTAAGCTATAACTTATCATAAGCCTTGCATCCGACACTACATCGTATACATAACATCACATAACTTCTCTTATTTAATCCTGCATACATATCATTATGCACCTAATCTACTCAAACATATGCTCTGCAGCTTGCCAAGTAATCGGATTTACCCTTTAGAAATTTGGGCTTGTCGGTTATTGCTTTGGCAAGTGAGTGAGTCAAGGTGGATTTATCCAACGTAGGCTACAACTTTTTATAAGCGTTGCATCTAACACAACATCATATACACTTTGCATCATTACTGCACAGGAATTCATCATAACCCTCAATAGTTAGTCAGATAATGTGAAGTAGCGATTGTACGTTTGTATGGGTAGAGTGGGTGCCTAACACCTTTCCTCCATATAACCGTGGTCCCTTACCCTGAATCTTCAGTCGCAGATCAAGGAGTCATTTTAAGGCTAAGATCTTTAGAATTCTTATTCCTAACATTTCTAAAGAGTCTAACCGACCATGGGAATAGAGTAATTAGCTAGTGACGACTGTAATCAAATATAACCCTCTCTTTTATATATAACAAAAAACACTCATGAGCGTGATCCACCTGAGATCCAGCATCCACAGTAAGATTTAGATCTGTTAATGATCAGGTATAAATAATGTAAATGACGTCCATTGTTTATTTCACGATGATGTGATGGTCTAGATCCCAAAGTTAATGGTTAGATAACTTATTTTTTCATCTAGAGTCTTCTAAATGGTTGGATCAATGAATAATCAAGTCTATTATGGTTTAGGATCAACAAAAGTATTATTGAGTGAGTGAGTATATGTACTTGCGTGCGTGTATACATGCACTAAAATTCTTGATCATTACAAAACGTCCGACCTGTAGAACATGGTTCCATAGAGTTTTTATTGTGAGATATTTTGAAATATTTTTTATGGGTCATTTATTCTGAAATGATCCATTCAGTCTCATATGTGGGCATCATCAGTAAGTTTTTATTTTCCATTTTTATTTTAGCATAGTATGACTCCACTTGGGGATTGGTGAGATAGAGGTTGTTCGGGCTAGTCCCATGACATATGTGAGCATGATCCATCATTTCGTGGTCCAACAGTTACAATCAAGATTGTCTTTGAAAGTGCATTTTTTGATATGACCCAATCCATTGTTTCAAGATCGGACGGTCACAATCAAGATTGGATAGCATAGATCAAATTTATTACAAGGATTTTTGAAGGGTCCAATCCGTCATCTAACATTTGGAAGGTCCTGATGGGAACTGGACGGTCAAGATTGGACTTAATAATAAGGTTCTTTTAGAAATCGAATTATGTGCTAATTTACTCAGTATGCTCTTATCGTACTAAGGAAACTCACTTGAGCCCACCATCAATGTATGTGGTTTATCCATTCCGTCCATCCATTTTTTCAGGTCATTTAAAAGGTTGAGCCCAAAATTTAAGCATATGCAAAGCTCAAATAGATCATACCACAAGAAATAGTGGGAATAATGATTTTCACCGTTGAAACCAGTAAAATTGGTAAACCAGACCAGAACCGACCAAGCCGGTCTGGCTCTAAAGTGCACCAAACAACTGGTGCAAAAAGCACACCATTCATTTTTTATGTTACTAAATAGATGATTAAGATCATCCAAGTGGTGTGCTTTTTGCACCAGTGGCCCACAAGTACATTACTAATAAAAGTTGCACATGTAATGCATAGAGAGGAGAGAAAATGATTTGAAAATCATGAGAGAGAAAGGAGGTGACCGGGGCATGAATAAAGAAAAGAGATTACGGTCTTATTCTCGAGAATATTCTTTGAATCTATAACGAGAGAAAAATCACATACAATGGGAGATAAAAATTAAAATTATTGATGAAGGACGAAATATATTACTTGCAAGATATTTAATGTGCTTATATAAGAAAAATAAACACCATACTCTAATTTGATTCAAAATAAGAAATTTATTTGAAATAGTAAAAATTATTTTATTTCTATTTTTTTAAAAAAAAAAGTCAAAACCAATCAAAACTTGTAAACAACCATTCAATGACTAAATAAATACCATAAACTACAACATGACTTTCTGTGGGCCCCACCATGATCTATGTGTTATCCAGTAACTATGCAGGCAAACTCATGATCGACCTTCTGGTCTAATTTTGTGTGATGCTGACCGTCGAGTGAGTTATGATATGTTCCCTTCTTCATCAGAAAAGGTCTTTAATGTTCTATATACGTATGATAGTTCACTGCCATTTTGATGGTGATGACTATTTACTCATACATATAGGATAGTTGCGCATAATCCAAACCATCCAGGTAATCGTAGATGGAACACAAGATGCCATTTGGATGGTGTGACTATTTATCCGTACAGGTGGAATAGTTGCACCGAATCCAAATTGAATGAGTAGAATTGCTAGATAAATGTGATTTTACAGGTGTGCTAATGTCCATTCATCAAGTAAGCCAGAAGTGTATGTTGAATGTGGACCACCTTACTTTCTTCCTACTGTCCATTTCTTTCATTATAATGCGGCCGCGGCGTCCGTGGATCCCCGAATCTGCCTAAGTGGGTGGGACCCCTGACTGTGGGGCCCACAATGATGTATGTGTCTTAAATCCGCACCGTCCAACTGTTTTGACAGTTCATTTTACCATTTGATCCCAAAAATGAAGCTGACCCAAATCTTAGGTGGACCACACGACAGGAAATAATTGTGATTGAATCCCCACCATTAAAAACTTCATGGTTATCACCAGAATGTTTATTTGCCATCCAACCTGTTGAGAAGATCACAAAGAACTAGATGAAGAGACCACAAAAATATCATCTTGATCCAAAGCTTTTATGACCCATAAGAAGTTTTTAATGGTCAGCTACCACTGTTTCCTGTACTATGGTCCATCTAAGATTTGGATCTGCTTCACTTTTTCGGATCATGCCCTAAAATGAGTTTTCAATATGAATGGATGGCGTGGATGTAGCCGCATACGTCAAGGTGGGCCTCAGATCAGTCAGGGGTCCCACTCCCCTTGGTGGATCCTGGGATCCCGTTGGATTGAAAGATGATGTGAATGCCCTATTTTAGTGGGCTAGGCCCAAAAGCCCAATGGACCATATCCAAAGTTCATTTCCAACCTGTCTAGTGGTCAGATGTCCTTTTAAGGCTCACCTATGTTGGACAGGCTCAATTCAGCCGTCAAAGAGCTGTCCATGTAGCGTTAAAGCCCTTGAATGTGTGGGCCATGTTGAGGCTTGTGAAAGAAGAGGTGGGTCAATGTTGAATGAACCTGCACCTAGATGGAATTTTCAGAACGTTCCCGGGCTAGTCCGCCGGACTTTTCTTCGTGGCCTGGTTTTGTCATTAGGCATGAGAATTGGGCCCAGGACTGAGAACCCATTAGCCCAGTCCAGCCCATTTAGGATTTGAAGGGCATTTTGTCATCCTTTGTGGAAGATGTGACACACTTGATGAATAGGCAAGATCTTGCACAAAAGTGAATGGTGGAGTACAGGGTTAGGATGGGCTCGGGGTGGTTGGTTTTCGCTCATTGTGGGCTGGGCTGGCTTGGGCCTAGCATTTATTAGCTGAGGTTGGACTGACCTTCCTTACAGATGGTCAGAATTAGAATTAAGGAATGGAAATCAAGGAGGATTGAAACAGTGGTAGACAACATTCGACAAGAAACAGGTGGGCAGACAACCAGCCCTTATGATTATTTTTTTTAGTTCTTCGAAAATTGTGGTTTCAAGTACCGGGAAAGGAAGAGTCCAGCAGATTTCCTTTATGAGGTATTTCATCTTATGAATTGCTTTTTTTATCTTCACTAATATAAGTTTTTCTTTTTGGAGGAATTGCTTGACAATGATGTATACACGTATAATAAATTGTTAGTTTTGTCGTTTGATGGATGGTTAACTCAAAGAATTTTGGATTAGAAGCGCCCTAAAATATCACTTCTTAAAGATAATTTATGCCTTTCAAACAGTGCAACTAAGCTCTTGCACGTTATCTTCGGGATTCAATGGAGCCTATACTCTTGCAGAGTCTATATCTAGTTTTAATGCCAAAATAGTGTTTATGGTTGGTTTGCACTACTAAGAAGTCAAACTGTGGTTGTTTTAAACTTATTCAAGATCAATAGGAACTCAAAGAAAGAAGAATGAGAATATGATATTTCAGTGTCCTCCAGATGAGCTAAGGTTTGAGTTTATATAAATTTTACGTAATCTTTGGGGAAATGTCACTTAATTATGGTATATACATGAATGGAGTTAATTAATGACGTAGATACATTCATGCATCTATTGGTGGATGCATACACGAATGATTATGAAAAGATACATTTATGGGCTAACCATGGGTCAGCACGCGTGGTACCCAACACATTGCCTCACGGGGACAAATACATGGGCCCCATGTGTGGACATAATGAATGGTAAGGGTGGCCCCCACCCTTTTATAAGACTTTGTACATGTGGGTTTTTTCATCTAAATTTTGAATTGTTGTTTACTTAGTTATTTATTTTTATGATATAAATGAATAAGTTGGTTGCAAGATTTCATCATTGAAATTATGGTGGGCCAACATAAAAGAAAATTGACATTTCTTTAAAAGTGAGCCCCATCATAAGATCATGTCTATCAGATTAAATCATTTATATTTTCTATATATTGTATTATGTTATAATCATGTAAGTGAGAAAAATCAATCATATACACTTAGTACGAAGGTGGGCCCCACATGAAATTAACCGTACATTTAGAAATTTTATTCATTAGGTGTAAATATGGATCGAAGACCCTGTAAATTTAAATCCATCTTGTTAAAATTTAAAAAAAAAATATCATAATAATGATCTGGACCGTTATATCAATTAATGGATCCAATCAAACCGTTGATCAAATGTTTAATAAACCAATTAAAGGATCAAATTTAAGAAAATTAAAATTCTACTTAATCTAATGTTAGATCGGATCATCTGATTACAAATCAATTAGGACCATTGGACCAAAATCGTGGGAAATAAATAAATAAATGGTCAGATTGGATGGATCTAAACATCTAATTATCTTTAAGGATGATCTTGATCCTAAGTCAAACTTAACAAAGATTAATACATTTAATATATGGTTAGCAACGTGATAAATAAACTATCTACAGCTCATATCTGAAAATTTAGGAACTTGATTGACCATTTTAATGGATTAATGTAATAATCTTAAGATTTTACTTAATTTTGCAAGTGTTTTAAGAAAATAGACACTAAGTAAGAAAGAAATTAACTTGATAATTGTATTCTAATTATGACTAAAAAAAACTTTATATATATCATAGACTTGAGTGCAGTCATCAGATACATGAGGAAATAATCAAAATGTCAAAATGGTCGAATCGGGAATAGATGTTATGGGTAAGTAGTCACTATCACAGATGAATTTTTCCACATGCATTGCATAACATTACATGTTTACTTTTGCCTAATTATACAGTTACACATGATATATAAGATATTTCAAACTAGCGTTCATGCAGGATGTGAGTATACTCGTACACGTGTTGGGCTCGTATGGATCTTGGTCGGATGGGTGCTGGTAAGCCGAACACTGTGCATAGCTATGGCCCTAGTTGTTCACTAAAAAAATTGTTTATGTAATAATGCAGCATATTAAGACTCTTGTATGTACACTTGTATCATGCTTATATTGTAAATCATATGTACTACTTACTAGGTTATTAGCTCATTTTGTTGATTAAAAAACCATTCAGGACAGGGAAATGGACTGGAGTCTCCACATGTGGAGTGATGACTTTGACAGGCGTGCTCTTGAAGATTAGTTGTGATAATAAAGAATTTTTCATTTTATATTTATTACTTTAAATAATGATGTATGAACTTGGGTTGAATATCACCCAGTAGATAATTGATACTTTTGACTAGATACATGATAATTAATTAAGTTTACTATTTTTTATTATTATAATGGTGATGTGTATAATATTACTCACTTCACATCGAGTCATACCCTCAACTCAACAACTGAGTTGAGCGAACTCGGGTTTCTAAAGCTGGGGTGTGACACAATGCATGATCAATAATGCTAAATTGAGTAAGGAATTATGGACTGAGGCCATTAACATGACTTGTTACTTGGTAAGTCGATTCCCTTTTATTGTTATTTATTGTAAATTTCAAAAGAAAGTTTAGAGTAGTCAGCAGGTAGACTACTCGAGACTGCATGCATTTGGTTGTAATGCTTACTCTCATATACTATTAAGGGATATATAATCTAGACCAAATGGCTACAAAGTATATATTTATCAGTTATGATAATGGTGTGAAAGGGTATAGGATATATGTCAAGACTGTGTCCGACTATCTCGTCGTTCCATAAGATCCCGCAGTCCTCCTGGTCTAATTCCGGCGACCCGC
Organism: Magnolia sinica; assembly: GCF_029962835.1. Taxonomy (NCBI): domain Eukaryota; kingdom Viridiplantae; phylum Streptophyta; class Magnoliopsida; order Magnoliales; family Magnoliaceae; genus Magnolia; species Magnolia sinica. The sequence continues at coordinate 51,538,518 of NC_080584.1, forward strand.
GACCTGTAAATATCATTTGTGCACGACCTTAAGTCGCAACCTGTAAACCCGAGCTGACTAAACCTGAGACCTATGCTATTGCGACCGCATCGTCTCCGCGGTTCCGACACCGCGTCTCGTTCGCCAATCCGACGCTTAGATCGTGAGATGTGGCCTACGCTCTATCCCAGCCGTTGATCACTTGATTTCGAGACCCACCTATCCCAGTTATTACTTTTTCCTAGAAACTCATCATTAGGATGATGTCACCCTAGGTGACATCACCCTACACTAGCCCCATGCTTCTTACATGCACTCATTACTAGCCCCCATGCCTCTTACACAACCACTCATTGCCTAGAAACTATCACCTCTCTCTCTCTTATCTCTCTCCCTCCCTCTTTCATTTCTCATTCCTCCCTTGCAATAGCCATGGACGTCCCAACCCATCTCTAAAATCCAGCAACTTCCACCCTCTACACCTCCCAATCTAACCCTTCTAAACCCATCTCAACTATTGAAATCTCTTCCCTTGGAGCATTAGAACCTAGTAGTGGAAGAAGAAGTTGAAGATCCAAGGTGGGTGTATGTTTAGGACTAGATTTCCTTTTTTCTTTCATGAATCCTTATCTTTTATTGCATGGGAGCATGTAGGACCCACCAATCAATGGTGGAGATCCTACTTGACCCTTTAGATGTGGCCAATGGCCCATCCTTGTTATATACATGATCCATGATGGGGTCATTCTCCATGAACCCCATCATGATGTTTTATTTGAATCCAAGTTATTGATGGGTCATCTAGACCCTTGAGTTGTGGTGGGGATGGCATCCCCACCTTGGATTCTCTTATGCAGGGCCATGGAATGCATGGGACCCATTTTAATGAATGTATGATGTGTTATGCATGTATTGAGGGACCCATGGTGGCGGGGCCCCTCTATCACACGTTTTTCCCTCTCTCTCTCTCTCTCTCTCTTTCTTGATCCTTTACATGATGCGCCACTTGATGTATGTTGTTGTCCAAACATGGGACGCCCACACATCCAGATTTTTGGGGTCACCTTACTGCACATTTTCAGGCCAACCTGGATGAGGGAAAACTCATAGATTAATTTGATTTTCTAGATGTATGGCCCACCCTCATGGACACCCACTATGATGTATGTATTTTATCCATGCCGACCACCATGCTGACATCCAGCAGCTGGTTGGATGGTCTAGCACTGCTGGTACTGTCCAACCAGCCCGGATAAAGGATAACATAAATATCAGCTTGATCGGATGGTGGGCCACACACGTGTGGACCCACCTGATGTATATGTATTCCAGTCATCCATCCGGTGAGCCCAGCAGGGCTAATGGTCCACCTAGATCACCATCCAACGTGGGGCCCTACCTTGATGTATTGTATATCTCCATCGTCCATCAGGTTGGGATGGTGGGGACCCCTCATAAAGTAAGTGTTTCATCCAGCCCGTCTAGACCATAGGACTCCATGATGTATGTGTTCTCCCACGCTGTCCGGGGCTGGGACGTGGGGCCCATATGATGTATATCTGCACCGTCCGTCCGTCCAGTCCAGCTGGACGTGGACCCCACCATGATTTATGTATTTTATTCCTCACCATCCAGCCAGTTGGACAGTGGGACCGGCATGATGTATGCATTGTATATCCACCTAGCCAGCAGTGGTGAGACCCACTTTGTGATGTAGTAGGCCCTCCCATGATGTATGTATTGTAAGCACACTTCCCATCTATTTTTTTGGACCGTAGGGCTAATCTGTGCGACCCCACCTTGATGTGTATATTGTGCATGCTGTCCATTTGTTTTATCGACTATATGGGCTGCCCCATCAGGCCCATTATGATGTATGTGTTGCACACACTATCCATCCCTTGTGCCTAGCTCATGGGCCCTTGTATGAGGCCCATTGTAATGTATATGCAGCCCTTGAGTGAGGCCCAACGTGATGTATATGAGGCCCTTATGTGAGGCCCAATGTGATGTATATGAGGCCCTTATGTGAGGCCCAATGTAATGTATATGAGGCCCTTATGTGAGGCCCAAAGTAGGGTATGAGAGGCCCATATGATGAGGCCATTATGATATGTGAGCCCACCATGATGTATATAATAATATCTATGATGCCCATCTATTTCCTATCTAGTATAAGGCCATGGGCCCCCATTATAAAATATGCTCTAAATGGGTCATGCCTTGGGAGCAATGATGGTTAAATGTCCACATTGTAAGCCACCCGAAGGCCCGTAGCTAAGCCCATTACCTTGGGAGCAATGATGGTTAAAAGTCCACATTGTAACCTCCCTAGGCCCATCCTTAGGCCCATTTTCATTTCCCCCTAATGGGCTAACCCAAACCTTTGGGCCCCCATTGATATTAGCGTAGCCCATCTCATCTTTTTGGGCCAAACCCAAACGATTGGGCTCCCATTGATACTAGTAGAAGTACCCAAACTTGGGAGCCCACTCTTTGTTCTTAGGCCCATTCTCGATATGAGTAGGCCATCTTGGCCCATCCTTATTATGAGAAGGATATATCATCACCTCTTGCCATAGATGGAAGAATCTATAGTATCATATTTGGTATATCCACTGTTGAGGATGGATCTTCATGTTATGGATCAGATCCGCTGTCCTTCTATGTACCCCGCCTTATATACAAGCCAATTATCGATTATGTCTATGAGTATGTGTTAGCATAGCATCATGATACATGCTCTTACGTATCATCTGCATGCTTGTTACAAGGAGTGATTAATCATAACATTATGTCATTGGGCAGATTATTTATAGGACTCCCTGATGGGCAGAGTTGTCCCTCATGAGCGCATGGTACGCGCAGGATTAATGCATGACTGGATTGTATGGCTCATGCATCTAATATTGTGTGATATAGTTACTGTGTACCCTAGCGACATCAAGGTTATGACCTCCACAGGCATATCGTGGATGGGAGCATTAGATACCGAAAATTCTTGGTTCTAAGCACTAGGTCGCAATGATGTCCTTAGTTGAAAGTCTACGAACTGTTATGGTACTAAGAGGATACTCTAACGTCGAGACCGAGTGGATGCATGAGCACACGAGGGTTGTATACCAGTAGACCGCATCTCCCACTGTGTCGTGGTTAGTTTGAAGGAGGTGTGACCTTACTCACCCGAGTGAGGAAGCAATGTCTAGGTTGAGTTTGATCAGCTTGAGGAATGGGTCCGCTATTGACGAGTCAGGCCCGATATTGGTAGGTGGATAGTGAGGTCTCTTCTACTTACCCAGTTGTGCGCTCGGATAGGGGTGACAAGCTGGCGTAGAGTGTACTATAACCCAGTGATTGTGCAGAATGAGAACTGTAATGATGTATGATGTTACAAAGATGAGCTGAATTGATATGTGGATTCAGATGAGGATTGGTATGCTTGAGCTACATCTTGCATATGATATTGGCTATGTAGGCCTTACATCGCATTGCATAGCCTTGGTATTGCTGATATCATTCATGGACTTACCAGCATTTTCACATTACTCTAACATTGCATACTCACATTTTTACCTTGCGCACACACTTTTACCACCCTCTAAGCTTTTTGTAAACTTATGTATGACCGTTGCATGCAGGTGATGCTAAGACGTAACTAAGCAAGAGTAGGAGCATGCTGCTGAGCTTCCAGAGCCTTTTGTTATCCATTGTATTTCCCTTATGCATTATACTCAAAGTTTTTTATCATAGTAGACTTGTGATGGTGTTCTTGTTATTGCTCGTGGGTTATGCTTATGGATATGCTTATTATGAAACAAAATCATGTTTAAAATCCTTCTTGTAAGATCCCAAGATTGGAACCTGGTATATGGGCGTCGGGAGCTAAGAATGGGGTACTACGGAGGCTGTCGGGGCCGGATTCGGCGATCAGAAATTTTGTGAGCCTGGTTTTTGAGTTTGGGGTGTGATAGGAGTTGGTATTAGAGCATAACCTGCGAATAACTAAGAACAACATCACATATCTGCTATGACCTTAGGACAATTAGGTCCCAAGTACGTAATCTTCTGGTTTGGTTCCCTAACGTCTGAGCCTTCAAGGGTTCTCAAGGCTGATAGGCGCTTTAATTTGTTCTTTTCTGTAAACCATGTCGCCTAGGTGAGGCACCTAAGGCGCCCGAGCAACCCCCACTCCACCGCTTAAAGTTCCCATTCCTCCTCCTGAGATTCTTATTCCACCACCCGCAATTCTCATCCCCTCACTTGAGCCTCCTGTTCTGACGCCCAAGACTCCTGCAGATCCTCCGCCTCAGTCCGAGACCAGGGCAGCCCCTACCATATTAGTTAGTGCCGACTTGTTGCAGCAGATGCTCCAGGCTGTGACAGCCGCTCTCCATGGGCAGGGCAGGCGCCCCGCTGAGACCCCGGAGCAGGCAGAGCAGGAGCACACTAGCGCCCTATTGGGAGATTTTCTTCGGCTCGATCCCCCGCTATTCCAAGGAGAGCCTGATCCATCGGTGGCAGAGAGATGGTGCTCTTGGGTGGAGAAGATGTTCGAGACCATGAGAAGTACAACCCAGCAGCGGGTCCTATTGTTAGTGTACATACTTGAGGGTGAGGCCGAGCATTGGTGGACCTCCGTCACCCGTGCTGTAGTTTCTGATTTTGTTTGGACGTGGGAGGATTTCGTGGACCGGTTTGACCGGCAGTATTTCCCCGACCACATTCGACGACAGCGAGCATTGGAGTTCGAGACCTGGTGTAGGGAGATATGTCTGTGGTGCAGTACGCGGCTCGTTTTACCGCGCTGTCTAGGTTCACGCTGTATTTGATTGATGATGAGGGGCGGAAGGCCCACCATTTTGAGAACGGCTTGCGTTTTGGCCTCCGAGGCCGTGTTATCAGTCATATGCTTCAGACTTTCAAGGAGGTCGTGCAAAGGGCTCAAATCTATAGGGTAGACTAGGCTGGTCCGCAGAGAGACCGTGATCGTAGAGGAGATGAAAAGAGGCAGGCCTCCTCTAGTGGCTCTCAGCATCAGCAGCACTGCCCCCAACAGAGGCACACAAACCACCCAGCTGACAGAGCACCAGCAGCACCCCTGGCACCACCTCAGAGGTAGCATCCAGGTGCCTGTTTTAGATGCGGTGGGATAGAACACCGCAGGTGGGAGTGTCCCTAACCACAATAGTAGCCGTAAGCACCGCAATAGCCTCTATAGTAGCATCAGCAGCGATTGCAGCTCCCAGCATCGAGGCCCCCTCAACAGTAGCATTAACACTAGCCTCCGAGACCACAACAACCGAGGCAGCAGCAACAACCAACTTGCATATATTGATTCTAAATCAAGCGGTAATAGATAAAGCCAACTCGGTTAGGTTCTACCGATTCTATCGATGGCAAAGAAACATAATGAGAGAACTAACGTGATACAGTATGTGATGCATCGCTCGAGTATTATTTAATTCTGGTGCTTTGCATTCCTTTATGTCCGAGGGTTTTTGTCGTTCGATCGGATTGCCGATAGAGTCTGCCCATGAGGAATTATCAGTGTCGACGCTCTTGGGGAAGAACACAGTGTTAGGCCGCTTCTGTTCGTCTTGCCCTGTTTTGGTATGGGAGACTTTCTTACCCGCCGACTTGTTCATACTACCGATGTCGGAGTTTAATGTCATCCTAGGTATGGATTGGCTCACCGAGTACCACGCCATCTTGGACTGCTCCTCGAGGACAATTCACATTCTATATACCCGGCTTGCCGCAGTTCCAGTTCATTACCGATCCCAGAGGAGAGTCGTTGTCTTGTTTGATATCGTGTACAGTAGAGGAGCCCGTAGCTTTGAGTGTTGATCAATTGCCAGTGGTTTCTGGTTTTCCCGATGTATTTCAGGAGATTCCGGGATTGCTACCACACCGGCATATTGAGTTTCATATTGATCTTATGCCCAGTACTGCACCTATCTTGAAGGCCCCATATCGTATGACACCGATGGAGTTAGCAGCAGTTGGATGAGTTGCGTGAATTGGGTTTCATCCGTCCGAGTAGTTTACCGAGAGGAGCGCCGGTATTATTCGTCAGGAAGAAGGATGGCTCGTTGAGGCTCTAAGTGGATTACCGCGAGCTCAACTAAGTATCCGCTCCCAAGGATCGATGATTTGTTTGATCGGCTGCAGGGTGCACAGTTCTTTTGGAAGATAGACATGCAGTCTGGTTACCATCATATTCGGGTCCGAGATGAGGATATCCTGAAGATAACTTTTAAGATGCACTATAGTCATTTTGAGTTTCAGGACATGTCCTTTGGACTGACCAATGCACCCGCCATCTTCATGCAGTCGATGAACATGGTCTTCTGTCCTTACTTCGATCAATTTATTGTAGTCTTCATCGATGACATTCTGATATATTCGAGGACCCACGAGGACCATGAGTAGCTTCTGAAGATTATATTGCAGACCCTCCGTGCCCACCAACTCTATGCGAAGCTGGAGAAGTGTGAGTTTTGGAAGAAGGAGGTAAAGTTCCTCGATCATTTGGTGACGAGGGAAGGTGTCGCAATAGACCCCTAGAGATAGATGTAGTGCGTCATTGGGGCCAGCCCACTAATGCGTCCGAGATCCGTAGTTTTCTTAGCTTCACAAGATATTATCGACGCTTTATTAAGGGATTCTCTCGTATCACAGCCCTGCTGACCAGATTGACTCGGAAGGGTGCAGAGTTTGTGTGGAGTGATACCCGTGAATGAGCATTTATAGAGCTGAAAGATCACCTCCCGTCCTCTCCTGCCCTCACTCTTCCCTCTGGGAGTAATGGATTTGTTATATTTACCAATTCCTCGCATGTAGGTATGGATGTTGTCTGATGCAGCACGGGAAGCCAGTAGCTTATGCGTCTCGTCAGCTCAAGGTCCATAGCTGAACTACCCCACACATGATTTAAAGCTGGCAGCAGTTGTCTTCATACTGAAGGTGTGGAGGCACTATCTCTATGGGGTTAGGTTCGGGCTCTTCTCCGACCACAAGAGCTTGAAGTATCTCTTCTCACAGTCTGAGTTGAACATGCGGCAAAGACGTTGGATAGAGCTCCTGAAGGACTACGATTTTGATCTCCAGTACCACCCAAGCAAGGCGAACGTGGTGGTGGATGCCCTTAGCCGTCAACCACGAGGCCTGGTGGCACATATGATGATTAAGGAGTGGAAAATGCATGAGGATGTGGCAGTGTATGACTTTGGGTTTGATTTACAGTCTTCTATCGTTTAGTTATCGAGCCTGTCGATTCAACCCTCTCTCGTCGCGAGGGTGATCGAGGCTCAACAGTCAGACGAGTCACTTCAGAGTTATCGAGCAGAGGCGGCATTTGAGAGTCGGTCAAATTAGCAGATTGGTTCTAATGGTGGACTTCACTTCAGAGGCCGATTGTGTGTCCCGGATGTTCCAGAGTTGCGCAAAGATCTTATGACCGAGGCACATTGATCAAGGTTTTCTATCTACTATAGCTCGACGAAGATGTACCGTGATATAAGGCGCCAGTATTTTTGAGCAGGGATGAAGCACCAGATCACCAGTTTTGTGGCCGAGTGTGACACATGCCAACGTGTCAAGGTCGATCATCAAAGACCCTCGGGTCCGTTGCAACCGTTAAGCGTCCCGATGTGAAAGTGGGAGCACGTATCCACCGATTTTATTATGGCTTGCTGAGAACTCAGCACGGTCATGACGCCATCTACGTTGTCATGGATCATTTGACGAAGTCAGCACATTTTCTCGTGATTCGTGCGACCTGGCCTTTGGACCGGCTTACCAAATTGTTCATTGATGAGATTATGAGACTGAACGGTGTTCCAGTTTCGATTGTTTCCAACTGAGACCCGAAGTTCACATCTCAGTTTTGGAGGAGAGGGTTAACCAAATTCTTGAGGATATGCTTAGAACTTGCGTGATCGATTTCTCAGGTAGCTGGGATGAGCATTTGCGTCAGGCTGAGTTCGCATATAATAATAACTATCAGACGACTATTGGTATGGCTCCCTTTGAGGCCTTATATGGCAGGCCATGTAGATCTCCCAGTTATTGGGCCGAGGTTGGAGAGTACTGTCTTCTACGCCCCGAGCTTGTGTAGTAGACATCAGGGGTTATCGATATTATCAGGTAGAGGATGTGCACGGCTTAGAGCCGGCAGAAGAGTTTTGTTGATCGTCGACGTCGTCCCATTGAGTTCGCTGTTGGGGACAGAGTGTATCTTAAGGTCTCGCCCATGAAGGGTATGGTTCGATTCAGAGCAAAGGGCAGGCTTGCCCAAGATTTATTGGACCTTTTGAGATCACTAGGTGCATTAACACCGTGGCCTATAGGCTTGCCTTACCTTCTCAGTTGTTTAGCATCCACAACATTTTTCATATTTTAATGCTACGAAAGTGTGGGTCAAACACCATTCCTGTGATTGATTGGCAGCCTCTTGAGGTCCGTGAGGATGCTTCCTACATCAAGTAGCCAGTTTGTATCCTTGATCGGAAGGAGCAGGTCCACCGGACCAAGGTCATCCCTTTGATGAAGGTGCAGTGGGGTCATCATAGTGCTGATGAGGTGTCATAGGAGTGCGAGACTGAGATTAGAGAGTGATATCTCCATCTTTTTATAGATTGATTGTACTTGTATCATGCTTTGTATTGTATTGATTGCTATATCTATATATGTGATGCCATGTTTTCTCTTCCTTCTTATTTCATTTTCCGTGATAGTAAATTTCGAGGTCGAAATTTTTATTAGGAGGGAAGAGCTGTCAGGTTTATTTCCTAGTATCTCGCCGTTCCATAGGATCCCACGGTCCCTCGGTCGAATTCCGGTGACCCACGACCTGTAGATATCGTTTGCACGCAACCTTAAGTCGCAGCTTATAAACTCAAGCCGACTCAACCTGAGACGTATGTCATTGCGACCATGTCGTCACCGCAGTTCCGACGTCGCGTCTCGTGTGTCAATCTGACGCTTAGATTGTGAGATGTGGCCCGCGCTCTATCCTGGCCTTTGATCACTTGATTTCGGGACCCACCTATCTTAGTTGTTGCTTTTTCCTAGAAACCTATCATTAGGGTGACATCATCCTACCCTAACCCCTAGCCCCATGCTTCTCATATGCACTCATCGCTAGCCCCCATGCCTCTTACACAACCACTCATTGCCTAGAAACTATCACCTCTCTCTCTTATCTCTCTCCCTCTCTCTTTCATTTCTCATTCCTCCCTTGCAATAGTCATAGACATCCCAACCCATATCTAAAATCCAGCAACTTCCACCCTCTACACCTCTCAATCCAACCATTCCAAACCCATCTCAACCATTGAAATCTCTTCCCTTGGAGCATTGAAATCTAGTGGTGGAAGAAGAAGTTGAAGATCCAAGGTGACCCGCATGTTTAGGACTAGATTTCCCTTTTTTCTTTCATGGATCCTTGTCTTTTATTGCATGGGAGCATGTAGGACCCACCAATCAATAGTAGAGATCCTACTTGACCCTTTGGATGTGGCCAATGACCCATCCTTGTTGCATGCATGATCCATGATGGGGCTATTCTCCATGGACCCCATCATGATGTTTTATTTGAATCCATGTTATTGATGGGTCATTTACACCCCTGAGTTGTGGTAGGGATGGCATCCCCACCTTAGATTCTCTTATGTAGGGCCATGCAATGCATGAGACCCATCTTGATGAATGAATTGAGGGACCCATAGTGGCGAGGCCCCTCTATCACACATTTTTCCCTCTCTCTCTCTCTCGCTCTCTTTCTCTCTCTATCTCTCGATCCTTTGCATGATGGCCTACTTGATGCATGTTGTTGTCCAAACATGGGACGCCCATACATCCAGATTTTTGGGGTCACCTTGCTGCCCATTTTCGGGCCACCCTGGATGAGGGAAAACTCATAGATCAATCTAATTTTCGGGATATATGGCCCACCCTCATGGACACCCACTATGATGTATGTATTTAATCCATGCCAACCATCCGTGGGGTCCACCTTACTGACGTCCAGCACTGATGGTACTGTCCAGCTAGCCTGGATGAAGGATAACATAAATATCAACTTGATCGGATGGTGGTCCACGCATGTGTGGACCCACCTGATGTATATGCATTCCAGCCATCCATCCAGCCGACCCAGTAAGGCCAACAGTCTACCTGGATCACCGTCTAGCGTCGGGCCCTACTGTCACGCCCAAACTCGGAAAACGGGCTCACAAAATTTTTATCGCTGAATCTGGCGCCAACAGCCTCCGTAGTGCCTCATTCTCGGATCCCAGCTCTCACGTGCCCGATTCTGATATTGGGACCCTACAAGGAGGATTTTCAGTATGAAATTTTTTTTGTAATGGAGCATAACCACAAGTATAACCAAGTCATAAAGGCAAAATCATCATCACATATCCACTAATATCGTCATTTGAATACAATGCGAAAAGGGAAATACATAAATTAAAAAATCAAGCTCCAGAAGACCGCTGCACGCTCCAAGCTCAACACTGCTGCAACCTAACATCACCTGCACGCATCTATCGTGCATAAGCTTATAGAAAGCTTAGAGGGTGGTGTAAGTGTGTGCGCAAGATAAGTGTCAAGTATACCATAAAGCCCATAAATCATACACAATCGGAATAAGCGAAAATATTGACAAGATCATAAATCATACGATTTCAGAGTAAGCAAAAATATACTGGTAAATTCATGAGTGCTATCAGCCGTACTAAGGCTATGCGATGCAAAACATAATAAGACAATAACAGATGCTGAGGATGCAGATGCTGAGGATGCAATTGCAATATGCAAACCCTGACGAGCCACAAATACCATTAACCTCATCTAGGCCATATAAGTGCAAAAACATAGTAACACAAAATGCTAAATACTGCGGATGCAATGTAATATGCGATGCGAATGAAATGGCCATGCCGGAATGTGAGGTCGGGATGATAGTACGTAGTATCACAGGCACAGGGTCCACCACAAGGGACTTCTATCCAAACCAGTCTCATACCTAAATTTGGATAGTCCGACTCAATGTAGTAAACTCCTGATCTCAGGTTAGTCGTGCGCCAAATCGAAATCCTGGCCATGCGAAGGTATACGTAACAAATAGTTACGCACCACCAGCCCGAGTGGATAGTAAATAAATGAATGAATGGATATGCAATTCCTGCTCAATATGTCCACATATCAGCACAGTTACTCTCTGGAGAAATCACCGGGGTCTATTACACTCGACATCGATTGCCTCCTCCTTAGCTGCACAGCCCAGCGAGCGGAATAGACCTTACTATCCGTCTGACCAGTAGTCTGCCAATACCTACCCAGCTCGTCGATAGCGGACCCATTTACGAACTGGTCATACTCAGCCTACCTTATAGCCCCCTCACTCGGGCAGATAAGGCCACACCCCCTCCCAACCGACCACGACACAGTGAGAGATGCGGCCTACTGGTATTCGACACTCGGGCACTCATGTTCTACTCGGTTTAAAGGTTGGGGCTACTCCTGGCCTCGGAGGTTCTGGGATTTTCACCCAAGGATATCCTAAGTGCCCATAGTGTTAGAACTAAATATTTTTAGTGTCTCATCTGGCCATCCACGATGTATCTGTGGAGGCCACGACTCTGATGTCGCTAGGGCGTACAATAATCAAGTCACATATATGCGAGATGCATGAGTCACACTATCCAGTCATGCAGTAATCCTGCGCGTACGGCGCGATAATGTGGGCACTCCGTCTCATAAGGAGTCCCGTAAATAGTCTGCCCAATGGTGTATGCTATGATCAAACATTCCTCATATCAGGCATATATATGATGCATATGGGCATGAATCATGGAGTTATACTAAGCATTTTATAGAATGATGAACTATCCTTGCACCAAAGATAGGCCTAGACGGCCTACACGTAACCAGTATGGGCCTATCAATGGGCCCAAGGGAGAGTGACAATGCGAACATTTAACCAACATCATCCTTACAATATAGACGTCAAATCAACATTGTTCCTTAGGCACGGCCCGCCATAAACATCATTACATAAACCATGGTGGAATCACATTACAATGGCCTTGGCCTTGTGTACATCCCATTGGGCCTTGACCCATGCGCCTCCAATACATCAAATGGGCCTCATAACATGGGTCTCATATATATCAAGGTGGGCCTCAACAGATGGGCCATGACTACATCAAGATGGGCCTAATCACTTGGGCCTTATATATATACCAAGGTGGACCTCAATGGACGGCCACAAATAAATCAAGATGGGCCTCATACATATACCAAGGTGGACCTCAATGGATGGCCACAGATAAATCAAGATGGGCCTAATCACATGGGCCTCATACATATACCAAGGTGGGCCTCAATGGACGGCCATAAATAAATCAAGATGGGCCTAATCACATGGGCCGTATATATATACCAAGGTGGGCCTCAATGGACGGCCATAAATAAATCAAAATGGGCCTAATCACATGGGCCTTATATATATACCAAGGTGGGCCTCAATCGACGGCCACAAATAAATTAAAATGTATATATAATATATACAAATGAATCATATCAAAAGATCAACTGGACTGCACTCTAAATATCAATGGTGACAATGATTTCCACTGTTAAAAATCCTACAGGGGCCCATCGTTATGTATTTTTGGGATCCAACCTATTTATAAGTTAACATGGAGGTAGATGAAGGCAACACATCATCTTGATCGGAATTGTTGTGGCCCTTAAGAAGTTTTGAATGGTGAATGTCACTATCCCCACTATTTTAAATGGTGGGGTCCACTTGAACTTATGGATCTAGCTCATTCTTTAGCTCATGCCATAAATGAGCTTTCAAAGTGGTGGGACGATTTGGATGCAACACATGCATCATGGTGGATCCCACCGCCCAAACAGTGGATGTCGTGAATACAACGCATAGATAAGTGGGTGGGTCCCACCGTCCAGTGCTGTGGACGGTACGGACAGAGCACATACACCATGGTGGTTTCCACCGTCCACAGCCGTGGAAGGTGTGAATAAAAACACATACATTAGTGTGGGTCCCATGTGGGGCCCACCATAACGTTTACTTTCCATCCAATCTGTTGATAAGGTCACACGGACCCAGATGAATAGGAAAAAGAAATTTCATAATGTTCCAAAACCTTCTGTGACTCAAAAAAGGGTTTCAATGGCAGACGTTCATCCACACTATTTCATGTGATGTGGGCCACCTGAGTCCCAAATATAGCTGATTCTTGGGGGGCCCACTGTCCCAAAGGGAACCCAACAATTGCACGGTGTTGATGATGGACACACATCATGGTGGGGCCCACGGCTGGGACCCCTTCCAGTGTTAAAAGCATCAGGATGCCGCTGGCGTCCTCTGACGAGCCAGCAGCAACAGCTGCGGCTGCCCTATTTCCATTTTTATTTTTATTTGTATTTTTCTGAGGTTTTTCTTATGTGGGTCCCATATCAGTAGAATCCACCCCACCTGTTAAATTCTACAACTCATAACAGATCCAACAAGCCCAATATTGAGCATATTTCAGTGTGTAGAAACATCAGAGTGGCTTTCAACGGTGAAAACCACTATTTTTCTATGTTATGGCCCCTTGAGAGTCGGATTAACCTCATTTTTCGGCTCAACGCCTAAAATGAGCTAGGGAAAGGAATGGACGACTTGGATTAAAAACATGCACCAAGGTGAGGCCTGCACGAGCAACCCTCTCCAAAGCTTGAGAATCAAGCCAATATTTGTTTTTTTTTCTTTCAGCTAATTTCCAGTGTCCCTGGACGCTAGATGGTTTTGGGCAAACAGCTTTACAAGGTGGGCCTGCTCAGGTGGGCCACCAAATGATGGATGGTGTGGACACAACACATATGTAAAGTGGGCCCCACCTACAAATGGCTTGGGATCAAATACATGCTTCCTGGTGGGGTCCATCCAGGTGAGCCACATGGCCATATCATCACATACAATACGATGAAATGAAAGAGAGAGGGAGAGAGAGAAAAAGTGGGACACACGTGTGATGGAGGGACCCTGACACTATGACCCTCCTTTTTAAGCATTCAATCATACATCAAGTGGGTCCCAATACATGTGGGCCCACCGATCAAAATCAATAGTGGAGATCCGTTCTCCACCGAAATAGAAGGTCTAGATGACCCCTTTTCAAACTATAAAGTAAACATCATGATGGGGTCCATGGAGAATGGCCCCATCATGAAATGATAATGAGCATCAAGGTGGGCCATCGGCCACATCTTAAGGTCCAAAGTGAGATCCATACCATCGATCGGTAGGCCTCACTTGGCCCATCATAAAAACATGAAAACTAGCCTATAGAAGCACCCACCGTTTGATCTTCTTAGTCCAATGGAAAACCAATCTCCTTGTGCTTCACTTAGATGGTGGAAGATGAGAAATGAATGGCTACGATGAATGTTTTGAAATGGGAAAGTGGGCCACAAACATGCACTTCCTCTCTTGAAAAACCATGGACGTCCACTCTCTTGCTTGGATATGTGCTTGGAAAATGTGAAGCGAAAGAGAGGGAGAGATGAGATGTAAGGAGAGAGAGTAATGGATGTGAGTGATGGGTGAGGTAATGTTGTACTTGACAGGTATGGGTGTGTAAGAGAGAGGGTGAGAAAGAGTTGACTTGATAGTTGCTTGTCTTGGGGAGAAAGAAATCATTGATTGATTGATTGATTGATGGGACATGTTGTAGAGATTCTCTTGGGATTGCAAACGCGCTGTGTTTTCTTTGAAATAAATGTCGGCCCACATCTCCCTGTCAGGGTATCGGATCGGTATGCAAGACGCGGCGTCAAAACCGCGGTGACGATGTGGTCACAATGGTACAAGTCTCGAATTAAGCTGACTCAAATCTACAGGATACGACTTAGGGTCTTGCGCAAACGTCGATCATAGGTCGCAGGTTGTCGAAATTCGACGGGAAGGATCGCAAGAGTCGACAGAACAGTATAGGCTAAGATACGGGTCTTACACCTACCTTGATGTATTATATATTTCTACCGTCCATCAGGTTGGGATGATCGGGACCCCTCATGATGTAAGTGTTTCATCTAGCCCGTCCAGACCATGGGACTCCATGATGTATGTGTTTTCCCACGCCGTCCAGGGCTGGGACGTGGGGCCCATATGATGTATATCTACACCGTTCGTCGCTCCAGTCCAGCTAGATGTGGACCCCACCATGATTTATGTATTTTATTCCTCACCGTCTAGCGACGGTGGGACCAGCATGATCTATGCGTTGTATATCCACCTGACCAGCAGTGGTGAGGCCCACTTTGTGATGCAGGAGGCCCTACCTTGATGTATGTATTGTAAGCACACTTCCCATCTATTTTTCTGGACCGTAGGGCTAATCTGTGCGACCCCACCTTGATGTGTATATTGTGCATGTTGTCCATTTGTTTTATGGACTATATGGGCTGCCCCATCAGGCCCACTATGATGTATGTGTTGCACACACTATCCATCCCTTGTGCCTAGCTCATGGGCCCTTGTATGAGGCCCATTGTAATGTATATGCAGCCCTTGAGTGAGGCCCAATGTGATGTATATGAGGCCCTTATGTGAGGCCCAATGTGATGTATATGAGGCCCTTATGTGAGGCTCAATGTAATGTATATGAGGCCCTTATGTGAGGCCCAAAGTAGGGTATGAGAGGCCCATATGATGAGGCCATTATGATATGTGAGCCCACCATGATGTATATAATAATATCTATGAGGCCCATTTTAATGTATATGCAGCCCTTGAGTGAGGCCCAACGTGATGTATATGAGGCCCTTATGTGAGGCCCAATGTGATGTATATGAAGCCCTTATGTGAGGCCCAATATAGGATATGAGAGGCCCATATGATGAGGTCATTACGATATTTGAGCCCACCATGATGTATATAATAATATCTATGATGCCCATCCATTTCCTAGGTAGTATAAGGCCATGGGCCCCCATTATAAGATAAGCTCTAAATGGGTCATGCCTTAGGAGCAATGATGGTTAAATGTCCACATTATAAGCCTCTTGAAAGCTCGTAGCTAAGCCCATTACCTTGGGAGCAATGATGGTTAAAGGTCCACATTGTAACCTCTCTAGGCCCATCCTTAGGCCCATTTTCATCTCCCCCTAGTGGGCTAACCCAAACCTTTGGGCCCTCATTGATTTAGCGTAACCCATCTCATCTTTGTTGGGCCAAATCCAAACTATTGGGCCCCCATTGATACTAGTAGAAGTACCCAAACCTGAGAGCCCACTTTTCGTTCTTAGGCCCATTCTCGATATGAGTAGGCCATCTAGGCCCATCCTTGTTATGAGGAGGATGCATCATCACCTCTTGCCGTAGATGGAAGAATCTGTGGTATCATATTTGGTATATCCACTATTGAGGACCGATCTTCATGTTATGGATAAGATCCGCTGTCCTTCTATGGACCCCACCTTATATACAGGCTGATTATCGATTACATCTATAAGTATGTGTTAGCATAGCATCATGATACATGCCCATTTGCATCATCTGCATGCTTGTTACTAGGAGTGATTAATCATAACATTATGTCATTGGGCAGATTGCTTATGGGACTCCTTGATGGGTGAAGTTGTCCCTTATAAGCGCACGGTATATGCAGGATTGATGTATGACTGGATTGTATGGCTCATGCATCGTACATTATGTGATATGGTTACTATGTACCTTAACGACATCAAAGTTATGACCTCCACGGTCATATCATGGATGGCGGGATTGCATACCAGAAATACTTTGTTTTAAGCACTAGGGCACAATGATGTCCTTGGGCGAAAGTCCCCGAACCCTTATGGTACTAGGAGGATGCTCCAACGTCTAGACCGAATGGATGCATGAGTACACGAGGACCGTATACTAGTAGACCGCGTCTCCCGCTGTGTCGTGATCGGTTGGAAGGGAGTGTGACCTTACCTGCCCAAGTGAGGGGGCAATGTCTAGATTGAGTTTGACCAGCTTGTGGAATGGGTCCGCTATCGACGAATCGGACCCGATATTGGCAGGCGGATAGTGAGGTCTCTTCCACTTACCCAGTTGTGCTCTCGGATAGGGGCAGCAAGCTGGCATAGAGTGTACTAAACCCCGATGATTTTTCAGATTGAGAACTGTACTGATATATGATGCTCCAGAGATGAGCTGGATTGATATGTGGATTCAGATGAGGATTAGTATGCTTGAGCTGCATCTTGCATATGACATTGGCTATATAGGCCTTACATCGCATTGCATAGCCTTAGTATGGCTGATATCATTCATGGACTTACCAGCATTTCCGCATTACTCTGATATTCCATACTTGCATTTCTACCTTGCACGCACACTTTCATCACCCTCTAAGCTTTTTATAAGCTTATGCATGACCATTGCTTGCATGTGACGCTAGGATGTAGCTGAGCAGGACCATGAGTGTGCAGCTGAGCTTCCAGAGCCTTTTATTATCCATTATATTTCCCTTATGCATTGTACTTAAAGTTTTTTTTATTATAGTGGATCTTGTGATGGTGTTCTTGTTACTGTTCGTGGGTTATGCTTATGGATATGCTCATTATGAAATAAATTCATGTTAAAAATTCTCCTTGTATGATCCCAAGATCAGAACCTAATATATGGGTGCCAGGAGCCGAGAATGGGGTACTACGGAGGTTATCGGCGCTGAATTCGACGATTATGAATTTTGTGAGCCCGATTTTTGAGTTTGGGGTGTGACACTATATGATCAGGTCACACATAAATTTATCCTTAGTCGTAATGTCAAATTCGACAAAGGATTCTTATTCGGTAAGGATGAACACAAGGAAGCAAAAAAAGTTGGTTGTGGACGTTCAATTTGATAAAGTTGAGACACATGTTGATACAAAGACATAGATAGAGGTACAAGAGCGGGTGAAGCAGCCACCTGTGAGAAGGAATCCGTCGAGGGATTGTATGCTATTGTCGAGATACAGAGATGATTCAAATGTTGCATTTTCCCTTATTACGGATGAGGGGGATCCATCTACTTTTTAAGAGACTCTTAATGAGCCAAATGCTGAAAAGTGAAAAGTAACAGTGCATGACGAGATTGACTCCCTGTACAAGAATGAGATGTGGGAGCTGGTAAAGCTTCCCATTGGCCGTAAAGGGATCGGATGTAAGTGGATCTTCAAGAAGAAACATGATAGGTACAATGCAAGGTTAGTAGTGAAGGGATATGCTCAAAGAAAATGTGTCAACTTCACTGAGATATTTACGCCTTCAGTGAAGCAAGTATCTATCATATTTATGTTGGCGTTTGTTGCCCAATATAATCTTAAGCTAGAACAAATGGATATAAAGATTGCCTTCTTGCATGGGAAATTAGAATAACAAATCTACATGAAACAACCAGAATATTTCAAAACACAATAGGCAGTGTAGGTTAAAGAGGTCGTTATACGACCTGAAATAGTCACATAGGTAGTGGTACAAGAATTTTGATTCTTTCATGATAAGTTAAAGGTTTATCAGGAGTGCGTATGATCATTGTGTCTATTACAAGACGTTGAGTGATGAAAAGTTCATTATCTTCATATTGTATATTGATGATATGCTTATTGTCAGTCATAACATGTCCGAGATCAACATATTGAATATTCAGTTATCAAAAACATTTGAAGTGAAAGATCCGGGGGCTGCAAAGAGAGTTCTTGGCATTGATATACAAATAGACATTAAAAGGAGCTTGCTATGGTTATCTCAAGCATAATACCTTTAAGAATGTATTGATGAAGTATGAGATGGGCAAAGCAAATGTAACACCCTGTATTTTCTATACTCGAGTGTTACTATAGGGATCTAAATAACTTTGCACATATGTGAGAACACATGTAATTTAGACCACACACCTCTATTCAAGTATTCTCAATCCATCCACCTTGACCATTAGATTCAAACTTAACAACCCACAACATATCTGCAAGGTACTTTGAACCAATATTTGACCTTTCTACATAAGACTACACCATCAATGGTGATCAAAGCCATAATCGATATAGTTACAAACATAAACCAATCTCCTAACTTAGTCCTAAATCGACCTGATCAATTCACATCGTAATCATAGGTTGGGTCTAATTGAGCAATCGATGTCAGGATCTGCATGTAACTCAATCATGCATAAATCAAACCAATCATTTTAATATTAGGACTCATCATCAATTATATAGTCCATCAGGCCAACAACATCCCATAAAGCGATCTACCGCCTTATCACACTAGTCAAACAATCTAAATGTTTAGCCAATCATTAAAGTCCACTTGGATGGATAGTAAAGCTACTAGGGTCGTTGACAAATGATTACCAAATCTATCATTCAAATTCACCTGAATAATCCTGAGAAATCCTAAAACCGTAAATTGATGACTTTTACATCATAAGATCCAAACAGGACTAGATGATCATTTGTTCCGCTTTAATCAAATCATCCAACTAGTAGATCGCTTAGCATCACTGTTTAAAGACCCCTAAGTTCGTACTATAGATACCCTAAACTAATGCAATCGTCGTGGAATAAGTTAGCATGTATCACTAGATCCCTCTATGGTTCACCACTTGATATAAGAACCCAACATTGACCATCATAACCAAGTTATTGGACCATTGAATCTACCACAAATTATCCTTTAAGCGAGTCCTAAAAAAAAAAAAAAACCTTGTACTCCAGGGTGAATTAGACTTTGAACAAATCCGACCATTGAAAAACGTTCAAAACACTTGCTATGACCCCAAGAAAAACACTCCAAAATGTTAATGCTAGCAAATCCTTAACCAAAAGTGCTTTAGAGATCACCGAGAAGAATGAATGGCATGGATCAGCGCTGATCACTTTATGGACCCCACATTTGAACTATGCATGTGCACAGACACGCCGTGCACAACACCTAGCATCGGGTCAAACGACTGTTGACCCGATGAAAACTAAGACTCAAGAGAAATTTCAAAGTCCCGCCATCTGATTTTCAAACAAGTTGTGCATTTGTTGCTGATAATGGCCCACCATCAGATCACGGATCAAGGATCCAAACTGTCCATCTTAGCAGGCTCTCAAATCGGACCAAAACCCAACTCTTAAAAGCCGTTGAAATACACTCGTGTGCACAGAGAACTAGCGCATGACTCGTTTCCGAAAACGAAAACTTCCTGGCAATCCGCGTGCGGTTCTCTCCTTTCATCACAACCATACACATGGAACTATCTTAGCCGTCCGCCCTAGGGCTTTCCAAACCACGGTTAAGGCTTCATTCGAGTCGATTTCCCTCCGCCGCATGTTACACTTGGACCCATTAGGGAAACTTAGTAGCCATCCGTTCGGTGGGTCCCACAATGACCCTGGGACCTATCCACACTAGAGGTGCACATTTTTTACCCGATCCGGCGGATCTGACACGATCAGACCCGATCAGGCCCGTTCCGAACAGAACCAACAGTCAAGATCGGGTTAGAATTTCCAGATCCATTTATTTTCTGGTCGGGTCCGGATAGCCCTATGTCCGGACCAACCCGACCCGTATACCCGACCCGACCCGAACAGACCCGACCCGAACGGCGGGCGGGTGCTATAAAATATCTTTTTCAGTGTTTTTTTACCCTAACATTTCTAACCTCTTTTTTTTTTACTGCCTCTCCATTTCCCCTCTTTTCTTACCCTAACCGTACCCGAACGATGGACGAGCGCTGCTGCCCGACGATCTGCTGCCTGCCCGACGGACAATCTTCTTCGGTTCTTCCTCTCCATTCTCCTCTTCTTCTTCAACGTCCGTTCTGCTACCTGCCCGTCGCCCGACGCCAGTATCCTCTCCTCCTCCTTGATTAAATCAGGTTTTGGTGAGGATTCTATTTTGATTTAAATCTTTGATAGTTTCTTCTTATAAATCCTCTTCTTATTTTCCAATGGTGGGTGTTGATTGTTGAATCCCCATTCGACTCGGTCCAATGCCCTGCTCTAAATGCAAGGACGCGAATTGCATTGTACCCTGCCAATGTTGGGAACGTGCAGGAGCTTTGAGCTGGCACCGTGATGTGCGGGTCTAACTAAGGGTTGACAACATCCACCACTTGAGATTTGGATCTGCTTATTTTTTGTAAATCACCACAAGTTCTTAATGGTGAATCACCATAGTTTCGTGGTGTCCACCACTTGAGATTTGGATCTGCTTCATTTTTTGCTTCATGCCTTAAAATGAGCCGTCAAAATCGGATGGACAGTGCGGATGTATAATACAAACATGAAGGTGGGTCCCATGGTTAGGGTCTGTGCTGGGCAAGGCCACCTAATCCGCTCCCCCATCAGCTGGGCACTTCCAAGAATATCCTGACCACTGGCGTGCGGATTTCAATCTTCCAGTTAAAAACAAATAATTGATATGAACCGAGCATTCATGGGGTGGGGCATCCGGTATTTACTTTTATGTAGTAGGGCCCACGGTTCAGCAATACAAACCATTGATGGGATGTGATTCACCATGAATGGCCTATGCACTTCAGATCTACGAGATTGCAAGATCCTAGACGTAGAATATTTTGCCACTTATTTAATGATGTGGAAAGTCGCTGTATATTTCCATTATTTTAAAATAATAATAATATTACTATTCTTCTATGTTTGTAGTTAGCGCACGTAGAAAAGACAGAATAGACTCAGTCACCTGGTTACGAAAGTCAAGGTAATGACTCGGTGAGAAGAGGTGACTCACTCAGTTACTGGAAACAGAGAACATGTGACTCGCCAACTGAGTCAACTCAGTATGAGTGCACTTTATGTGAATGAGATATGATGCACAAACACAGTGTTGACAGTGGGCCGAGGTTGGGCGTACCTTGATGTATGGGTTGCATTCATGCCACCTCACCTCGAGGCCCTCTTTAATGTATGTGTTGTAACCTCACCATCCCATCATGGGACCCACCATTGAAGAATGTAGGGCCCACCGTTTGGATCCCACACCATGTTTGTGTTGAGCTCATCTTAGGCCCATTCTTGTTGGATTGTCACCCACTCCATTTGGGACTTGCTTAAGACATTTGTAGGGCCCACTTTGATACCCTTCTTGGACTTACCATAATCGCTTGTGGACCCTAATATATCACCCCATTTGGATACTATTATTGGCACATTAAGCCCACTCGTGGTTATGCTTAGTTGGAGTGGGCCCATTATCGTGGGAGCACACTCACGTGTAAACCTTGTGGGGCCCAATCAAACTTGAATTCCAAGTGGGCCTCACCTCTTGTCCAATGGTGTGTTTTTCTTATCAAGTTGGTGTGGCATTATTCTTATGTTGGTATGGCATTACACTTATGATGATGTACTGTTAGGGTTATGTTGATGTGGCACTTCCCTTATACTTGATGTGTCATTATCCTTACACTCGATGTAGTATTTCTCTTATGTTTAATGTAGCATTACTCTTGTGCTTTATGTGGCACTACATACCACATGTATAATTGATTGTATGTTGTGCATCATATCTCATTCACATAAGGTGTGCTTGATATATAGATGATAGTTTGATCATAGTAGACATCATACTGGTTCCGGTCACGGTTCACTTGAGTCGGAGATGAATTAGCCTGATTCGGTTGAGTTGCAGGTGACTCATGTCATACCATGCACATCAGGTCTAACTGGTCCTAGTCGACTTGGAGGGGTATCACAGGACCCGTGCTAGTCTTAAAACCATGGACCACAGTCCCCAGTGTGCTTTTTATGTCCTATGGACCCCACAAGGGAAGGGCGTGACATGATGGCAGCAATGGTTAACTAGCATATGGACATAGTTTACATATCAGGATTTGAGCCACTCATGAGTTGGGGTCATCATGTTGTTGCCTAAAAATCAAATAGGTCCATACATCAGGTGGGCCACACGTATAATAAAACAACACAAGTGTCATATCCTTGTAGAACCCCTATATTTCTCTCCTATGGGTAGGGCTAACCAGATGAGTTTTAAAGTTGCTGAAAACCTCAATCATGTCAATGGGAGGTGAGTTTTATGATATTCAAGCACTCATAAATTGAACATTTGGCATACATTAACTTACATTAATTAGTTAGCTTAATATGTATTACATTGCTTCTTCGCTTTTCTCATTATATAGTTAGCTTAATATGTATTACATTTTTTCTTCTTAAATTATTATTGTGACTTGTTGGTTTATAGTTGTGACTTGTGATTGTTATTCGTAAGTTAGATAATTAGTTACCCGTTTGAGGATTTCTATGTGGCCATACATAAATATGGTGTGTTTTTGGTGGCATAGAAATCGCTCAAATTGTCTCGTTTTTTAGACAGTTCAAGGTTAAATGGATAGTATGCTTTCATATAACCTATTTAAATGTTCATCCTAATCCGCGGTCCATCTCCTCATTTCTCTCTAGATATGTTTCTTTCGTTTCGTATCCAATGCCAAACATCTTTACAATGCTTTAGATATTTCGCATTAGAATGTAACGTAAGATCAACTTATCTGGAGAGGCATGGGGAGATGCTGCCGGATTTTCTGCGTGGATGTTTAAATGGGAATATAAAAGTATTGCAATCTATCTAACCTTGAATGGGTAACTAATTTAGGATTTAATTGTTACTTGTAAGTTAGATAATTAGTTATCCGTTTGAGGATTTCTATGTGGCCATACATAGATATAGTGTATTTTTTGTGACATAGAAATCATTCAAATTATCCCTTTTTGGACAGTTCAAGGTTAGATAGATAGTATGCTTTCATATAACCTATTTAAATGTTCATGCCTGATCCGCAGTCCATCTCCTCATTTCTCTCTAGATATGTTTCTTTCGTTTCATATTCAATGCCAAATATCTTTACATTGCTTTAAATATTTGGCATCAGAATGTAACGTAAGATTAACTTATTTGGAGAGGCATGGGGAGATGCTGCCGGATTTTCGGCGTGGATGTTTAAATGAGAATATGAAAGTATTACAATCCATCCAACCTTGGATGGGTAACTAATTTAGGATTTAGTATAACTCTGTTAGCATTAGATTGCTAATGCTAATATGATTTAGTATATTTCAACTATCAGATGGAAAGCGAGGGTCTTTCCAATACCCTGTCCCCGGCCCCTGGTGGTCGATCAATTACATCACCGATGATCCTTGAAGATGAAAGATTAGGTGTTGAACATGAAGAGGTGCCCGTCGACATGGTTGATACTAGTACCACACAGTCACATGTTGCGAAAAATACAAAAAAGAGGTCGACAGTATGGGAAGATTTTGAAGAAGTAACCTTGAAGAACGGCCAAGTGAAGATACAATGCAAATACTGCAAGAGTCAGTACGCTAAGCAAGTAGATGGTTCGACCACAACATTGAAGAAACATCTAACAAAGTGTCTTAAAAAAGTAAGAAGTGGGGTAAGGCAACAAACACTTTCATTTTCACAATCTGCAGGGGCTCCATCAGTGTCCATGTACAAGTATGACAAAGAGTTAGTGAATGAGTGGACGGCTAAGTTAATTATTTCAGATGAAAGACCATTTCAAATGGTAGAGAGTGCTGTTTTTGTTGGACTAGTCAAATGCCTTAACCCCAGATACGAGAAGGTCTCTCGTACAACAATCAGGAGGGTGTGTATGAAGATGTATGAAGGCGAGAAGGTTAAGTTGAAAGGAGAGTTAGCCACGATTTTCCAAATTAGCCTGACATCAGATTTGTGGACGGCATCCAATCAATGAAAGGGGTATATGTCCCTAACTGCTCACTACGTTGATGCTGAATGGAGGCTTTGCAAGAGAATAATAAACTTCCGTTATCTTGCGCCTCCTCATAGTGGTTTGATGATTTCAGACTGCATACATAGATGTCTAATGGAGTGGGGAATTGAGAAGAAGATTTTGACAATTACACTAGACAATGCCTCTGCAAATGATAGCGTGATAATGAATTTGCGCAACCAGTTTAAGGCCACTGGTGACTTGTATTTTGGTGGAAAGATATTTCATGTTAGGTGTTGTGCCCACATCATAAACTTGATTATACAAGAAGGCCTTAAAACAATCGATCCCATGATCGAAAATATAAGAGAGAGTGTGAAGTACATACGGGGGTCACCTTCACGATTACATGCATGGAATGAGATCGTGAAGCGGTTGAATTTGTCAACTCAGAAAACAATGAAGTTAGATGTCACGACACGTTGGAATTCAACTTTTGAAATGTTGGATTCAGCGATAGCTTTGAGACCTGCCTTCTCTCACTATGCGGAGCGTGATAGTGCGTATATTTGGCTACCTTCTGAAGATGACTAGTCAAGAGCTGAATCAGTTCGTAAGTTCCTTTTTATTTTTTACAACAGCACGAAGAAATTTTCAGGCTGCAAGTATCCAATAGCAAATATATTTCTGCCTGAACTTTGGAAGGTAAAAAATGCCTTGCGTAAAAGTAGTAGTGGACAAGACTTTTTACACTTCATGACCATAGGTATGTAGGTAAAGTTTGATAAGTATTGGTCTGAGTGTAGTCTGTTAATGGGTGTTGCGGTTGTTCTTGATCCTCGGTACAAGATGTTTATGGTTGGCTTCATATGTAATAGGTTGTATGGTGTGATGGGTGTTGCTGAGGCCGAAAAGATTTCTAGTGCAGCCAGTGAATTATGCAATTTGTATACGTGTACCGCAAAAGAACAATCTCCTCATGTGGGTTCTAGTTCTGCTGTTAATGAATTGCAAGAAGACACGACAGATGATTTCATGTCTTAATATACACAGTTGAAAGGGCCTCAAGCACAGATGCATAGATCAGAACTTGAAGAGTATCTCAAGGAGGATATTCTAGTTCTAAACAAGGGCGATGATTTTGACATTTTGGAGTGGTGGAGGACAAGATCTGGTAAGTTGCAGTACCATGTGCTCTCGTTAATGGCACGCGATATATTATCAATTCCAATTTCAACTGTGGCTTCAGAATCCACTTTTAGTACGGGGAGTAGGGTCGTAAGCAAGTATAGAAGCTCACTTACACCTGAATCGGTTGAAGCGCTCATTTGTACTCAGGATTGGCTGCGTCCGATGTGGGGGAAAGATACCTCTATTGATAAGGAGTTCGATGAAGAGGAGAATGACAAGATAGAAGAGACAGTGCCTGTAGCTGCAATATGAATTTAATGTCTTCTAATTTTGTTATATCATGTTATTTGTAATTTTGTTAAAACAGTTACATTGACGTTTTATGGTTATGTTTCATGGGTGGATGAATATTTCTCTTTTTTCATTAGTACTATTCAATTAGATAATGTTGTTTAAATCTTTTATTATATTGTTAGGTAATTGCGTTCATTCATAACTCTTTTTTTTTGTCCTAAGCTAACCAGATATACAGTAGATATGTCATCGGAAGATGATGCATCGACGGATATTTGGGATTATGGAGTCCAAACCTACTCCCAAGATGGAAAGAGAAAGTTGAAATGTAAGTTGTGTGAAAAACAGTTTGTCAACAAAACAAATCAACTCAAATTACATTTGGCTTGTCGGGGAGGAGATGTCGCACCTTGTAGCAAAGCTTCTCAGGAGGTCTGAGATTTATTTGGAGCCATTCTCGATTCTAATACAAAGACTTCCCACAACCCACACCCTGTAACTACAACCAATACAACTAACCAAAGAATATATAGAAGTAGGCCTCTTATAAATGAAGAAGGGTTTAGCAGAGGAATTGCAACTGGCTCTAGCTCTAGTTCCAGGCCTTCCACAACCACCATTAGTAGAGAAGAGGAACAAGATAAAATTTTAAGGGAGCAAGAAGAATGAGATTATAAAGAGGCCATCAAAGAAAGCATGCAAATGGCATACAGATCAAGAAGCACCAAACAACAACATCCACCTCCGAGACAACATGATACTGAAGCAGGCACAAGTAAACCATCAAAGTTTGTTAAAAATCTTGCAGCATTTTATAGGCTATTAGGAATTCCGTACAAATCGGATCATAAAAAGCGTCTAAAAAAAGTTCTTGCATCTGTGAATGACGACGATGGGAAGGGATCCCCACCATCCGATTCAGCAGAGGTGAACGACCATTTTTTGGACACATCGAGCTCGGAGTCACCCAAGAGTTCTCCTGCAATTGAATCAGTAAAAAGAGAACCGAAGGATGAATCTGGCGACGAAGGTGGAGGTGGAGGAGGGGGTTACTATTATGGACAATGTTCATTTAGTTACATGCCACAAAGGCATTCATCATATAGAGGGTTTTAAATGTATAAAAGTTTTACCTAATCTATATGTCAGTATGTACTTGTTAGGTTTTTTTGCTTTTGATTTTGGACATGATGTTGGACATGGTTTATGTTAGTATGTGCATGTTACCTAATCTTTTTCTTTTTCTTTCTTTCTTTCTTTTTTTATTATTTTTTAAATTTTAGCTTAAAGTGTGTTTGGTATCAAATTTCATGAAAATCTGCACCAAATTAGACTGATTAGTCATGAAATTTCATGGTATTTGCCGCAACCATAACAATTTTTTATCCATACGACTTCTTAACATCTTGGTTGCACTAAATATCCTGTCTAATGTGGCACAAAATATCATGATATTTTCATAAAATAATGGTGCAATCTAACACATTGTCTCAATAACTGAATTGCAAGTGTTTGGGATGGAAATGGCAGGGATTGGAAAAGATGGGTTTGGGATGGAATGCTAGGAGATGGAGAAAAGAAATGAAAAATACCTTATTTTTCAAGTTCCCAAGAGGATAGAACTTGCTTTGATAACAAATAATGCATTTAGATTCAAAGCACAGAAGCTAAATGCCAAAATAGAGGTCTATGCATTTGAGTGAATGATCAAAAGATCATGATCATAAGTATAGTAGTGTGATCCACACGCATGAGCAACGCATGCAAAGTTTCAGAAGGAAACAACACACACAGCCATTGCAATTCATGCAAAGAGAACAAGCTTCTTAATTTTTCTAAATATTCAAGATCTAAATAAAAGTCACACCTCCCAATTCTTGACTAAGTTCATATCTTCACCTTTCCTGTACACTGTAAAAAAAGATGCAACCTTCAGCACAACATTATATCTCTTGATTAGTTGTGAATGGGTGTTTCATGTTGGTTCTCGTTTGCAATTTGGGATGGATAATTAGGCAATATTTCGAGTAGATATAAATAACTTATTATATCTCTTGATTAGATGGAACACTTGCAATTCAGTTGACTTGTACATCCAAACAAATAAGTAGGCCACATTTGGAAAAACTTGTGGTTTGGAAAAACATCCAACTCATGGGCATGTGCCTTAAGAAGTATTTAAATGTGTGGATAAGGTTGCCCATGGATGTGGAGGATTTACCTTTGGAAGCCACCTCAGTTTTGCCCATGGATGAGGTTAATCACAATGCAATTTAGTAGGGCAAGGGACTGAATGCTTTTAGGAAAATTTGTGGCCTTTTTTTTACAAAAAATGTGGTAAATTTTTCAATCAATGGTTAGATATTTGTGGCCTTTTTTTCACAAAAAATGTTGTAAAGATATTTCACATGGTGGTCGCCACTTTGGATTCCCAAAAGTTGAAGATTAGATGATTGCAATTGTTTCAATTTTCTGCTATATATTGGCAATTGCCAATTTTCATTTGAACTGTTGTTTTTCTGGCCACCTATCAATTGCTAGGATGTCTGATTGTTGTGATTTTGGAAAAATGGATGGATAGCAGTGACAAACCCATACATCATGGTGGATCTTCTGGAGCTATGCATATTACTTCATGATGCCATGGATGTGCATTTGCATGGCTGTGTTCTTGGTGAAGACTGTGAAACGGATCCTGTTCGCAGAGGTGAGGAGCCACGACAAGTATTCATCCATCCATCATTACCTTTTGCTTTTCATGTCTGTTTCACAGTTCCCCTTGTTTTTCTGGCTTGGCAATGTCGGGTCATGAACATCATCTGTTCCTTGTTATTACAACAGTCTCTCTATAGGCAGCTGATTCTTTTTTTCATGTGATAGCAATATGCTCACCTGTTCAGCGATCATGCGGTCATGATTTATTGCAGGTGGGGTGCGAGGGAGCCATAGAAAGAATAATAATTTCTTTGTTGGAGAAATGCTACTTTGATGTGGACTTCATACAAATTCTATTTCAGCCTGGCTGTTCATGTACTGAACACATGATGGGAAATTGCTGATTTGGTGGGCCACTTTTGGATGGGATCACTGGCCTAGAGTGTGGTGATGGAACATTCCTAACCACATGATTTAGGGATTTGCTGAATTGCTGGTAATGTGGGTCTGTGCTCCTTAAACCGTCCCATTCCAGGCTGGTGTTTAGATGGCTACTGCAGTCTCAATCACACTGATCTCAGATTCAACAAGAAGAAGTGATGTCATATCAAGGTACAAACTCTCTCTCTCTCTCTCTCTCTCTCTCTCTCTCTCTCTCTCTCTCCTCTTTTTTGTTTTTCTTGGATCGGATCCGAACCTGGGCCAATCCGATCCGACTCGGTTTTCCTGACCGAGTCGGACTCGGATCGGTCTAGGGCCACATGGGTTAGGATCAGATTAGGTCAGAGGACCAGGACTCGGTCCCGGTTCTGACCGAGTTCGGGTCAGGCCATGCAGAACTCGGATCTGGCCGAGTTAGGCCCAATCCGATTCGACTCGGTCCGATGCCCAGCTCTAATCCACACCATCCAAGTGCCTCAGATTGGGAGATGACCCACCCGATCAGAATCTGCCCATGATCATGTCCATCATCTTCCCCATTCATTCGAAAAACCCATTTCCTTCAAGTGGACCCCATTCCTTGATCTAAGCCATCCATCTGGTGGCTCATGGTCTCAGATATCCATCCATAACATCCGATCTCAGCCATGCCAATAGTTCTTAACGATATCAACAACGATCTCTCCTTCTTATTTGTGGTTAATGGACAAAGCTTGTTAGTAATCTGTGGATTAGTTGTCGGTCCTTCTAGACGTCTATGAGGGTATAAATAACCCTCTTTCCTTTTAGGGCAACGGATTCAAAAAGAAGGAAAAGAGAAATATAAAGAGAGAGGAATAGAGAAGGGGCGCCGCTATGATGCTGCACCGAGTCGGCTCAACCGGGCGTCGAGTCCTGTATGAGTTGAGATCCTCCCTGTCTATGGAGAGCAGAAAGGAAGGAAAGGAAGAAGAAAGCAAGAGAAGATAAACGAGAAAATGAGAAAAAAGGGTGGGTGCAGGTGCTCCTCTGTTACACCATGTGTGTGGACTCGCTTGCGAGTCGAACCGAGTTCGGCTGAGTCCCATTGCTGGGCGTTAACTGCAGATAGGAGAAGGGGAATGGAAGCATAAGAAAATGAGAGGAAAGCAAGAAAAGGAAGATGGAAATGGAAGGTGGGAGTACAATCCAGTCGAGTTTGGGTTGCTAGGCTGATTTAAATCCAAGTCGAGTTTCACTAAGCCTGTCTGAGTCTAGACTGAGTCCAGACCCATTTCTAGTCATTTAGTGAGAAGAAGAAGAAAAAGAAAGGGAGAGTGTGGGAGAGAGAATGAAGAAAGAAGGAGAAAGAGAAGGAAGATAATAAAGAAGAGGAAGAAGGGAAGTGAGTTATTAAGTCGACTCGGTTCAAAACCGAGTCAGGTCTCGGACTCATTGGCTAGTCAAGTCTGAACCCTGCTGGGAATTCCCAGCAAAAGAAGAAAAGAAGAAAAGAATAAGGATGGGAATGAAGAAGAAAGAGAGGGTGAGAAAGTTACGGGCTACCGAGTTAAGCTGAGTTGACTCAGTTGGACCTTTCCCAAATGTTCCACATTTAGTTCCGCGGTCAAACCAGGCTTAAATCCATGCAAGTTCAAATTTATAAGGTGAGGGATGTCCCACATGGCTTCTTTCATTCATTTTAATCCACATTGGTTTTAAGCCTAGTGAGTAGAATAATTTCTAATTTCACTCCCTTTTGCCTAGTTGACATTGATAATTACTAATGGATGTTCCAAAGCATATTACTCTAATTCATGTTTATAGGGTTTTAGTAATATACTTCTCTTGCTACATTTGAAATGGTTTGGCTATATGTACCTTCCTATTAGTATAATATGAAGTAAAGGATCTTATTTCCACCCATCTTATAAACTGTATTGTTGCTTCTTACATGTGCTAGACTTCATTTAGTTTAAATCTAATATGTATAGAATAATGTGAATGGTAATTGAACCCTTACATCCATATCTTAATTAGTAATAATAAGAGTAATTAAATTTAATTTCATTCTATGTTACATATTGTATAATGAATATTGTGAGTGGAATGTTATTTTCTATAAGGAACATAGCTAGAACTTACCAACAATTGATCATACTTGACATGTTACATTTATGGGCCCTCATTTGGACCTAGAAAAATGTAAATGAATCTATAGTTGAAATCATGCTTGGATGTTTAATATATTGTGATCTTTGACAACATCTATGAAAGCAACCTTGTTAATCATATGGAGTATGCATGAGTATCATGGCGCATGACATCCACGCATGACACATGAGCTTTTCCGAGTGCTCAATGTAAGTCACACTCTGTCTAATTTGCTGTAAATCCTGTTACTTTAGTTAAACTCCCAGAGCATATGCATTTGTGCCACTTTGGGCCCTCTTTCTTTACATGAAGCTTTTCCAAGATTAGACTCTCCTTGGGCATACACCGTGTATTTTTTCAGGAGATATACTTGGGCGTACTCGTCTGAATGGCCTATTCCAGGTAGTTAATCTACTGCAGGCAGTCTGTATGATCTTTTCCAGGTAATCTAATACCGCAAGCGACCCTTTATTTTGACAGCTGGATGTGTATCCCTAGATCTGTGACTTAGCATACATTCATGCATCCATACATTTACATTTAAGTTTATATTATCCTCATAATGGTTGATTATATTTGGTTTAAACTGTTTTGAAATAACATGGTATGTATGAATCCTTGCGGAAAATTCCCACTGAGTTTTCACTCACCCAATTGTGCGGTTGCACCAAATAGACGCAGGTTTGATGACAGGTGGAGACCCCTATGATGGGATCCCAGGGACGGCTGAGGTAGAGATTGACAATAAGGACCTTTATGTGAATGTAGTCGGGCCGTTGGAGCTTACTGATATTTTAGGATTTACATATTTTCATGTTTCAGACTTTGCGTTATATTTAAATTGTAATAAAAATTTTCCTGCTATGGGATTTCATTTTTGTTTCCATTTACATGTATTAAACTTCCTTTTTGTTACTCTTGATATCCTTAATTTATGCAATGTTGCCTTACTTCATGTTATAAAATTTGCTACTATTTTGATGAATGTTAGACCACTTCATAATGTAATGCTCGGGTTCTCAATGAGGAATGATTATCCTCGGGTTTTGAAGACCAAAGTGTTACAACAAAGCTGGTTAGCGTTCCCCACACGGATTGTTTTAAGCTTTCTTCTGAATAAGGCCCTAAAACAGATAAATTAAAGTAGGTTATGTCTCCTATGCCTTATTCAAGCGTAGTTGACAGCTTGATATATATCATAGTATGTATAAGATCGAATATTTCACATACAGCGGGTGTTGCCATAAGATACATGTCTAACCCCGGTAGGCAACACTAGGATGCAATGAAATGACAGCTTTGATATATTCGAGGTACGTAAGACTACATCTCATTATTTAAAAAATTAAGGGATAAGTTAGTAGGCTATATAGATTTTGATTACTCAAACAGTGTGTATAATAAAAGGTTAATTTGCGGTTACTTGTTTATACTAGTGAGTGGAGTGATTGGTTGAATGTTAAAGCTTCAATTTGTGGTGGCTCTTTTCACAATCGAAACTGAGTATATAGCAGTGACAGAAGCATTCAAGGAAAGTATTTAGTTGAGAGGAATGTTAAATCAATTGGGGCTTCAACAGAAGGTCGTGCGAGTTAATTATGGCAGCAAAAGTGCGATCAATTTGGCTAATAATTATATTTATTAGTTACATACTAAGCATGTTGATGTGAGCCACCATTTTATATTACAGGTGCTTGAGGAAGGAGGCATGACTTGCAGGGTTATTTTCTTTGTTATATACTAACGTGATTTTTTCTATTATGTTTTCTCTATCTTCTTCAATTAACAGAAACTAAAATTAGGTTTGAAGGATGTGTTTGTCCTAATTCTATTGATCTTTTTAAGTTCTATGTTCTCTTTATTAAGACTGTTGATATTTTGAGTTATTTAAGTGCTACTACTTGTATTAGAATCTTGAGATCTGGACTCCTTTTTAGTTATAGAAGAGAATGAATTTTCATAAAATTTGACATCTATAAATTCTATTATGGTATTAACCGGGATCGTATTATTAGATTTTATGGCTAGAAAATTATAGGGCTTACAATTTTGTGCATATCTTATAAAAATGTACTCAAGAAATCTCAACTCTATATTGAGTGTTTTAGGCCTAATAAACC
The DNA here is from genome assembly GCF_029962835.1 of Magnolia sinica. Lineage (NCBI taxonomy): Eukaryota > Viridiplantae > Streptophyta > Magnoliopsida > Magnoliales > Magnoliaceae > Magnolia > Magnolia sinica. Next base: position 51,572,038 of record NC_080584.1, read on the forward strand.
TAACTAAGGTTCTACAACTCCATATCTTAATGTATAAGATATTTAGAGTTCCATTCTTTCATAGTTCATATGAAGTCTTGTGAGTCTTAGAGTGATATATCATGTTCAAGATATGATAGACAATCAATAGACCATCTCTCTAAAATTCTGAACTTAGACTTACATTATTTAACATAGAGTTTACAGTGTTTATAAGAGAAGTGTTTTCAGGTTTTGCTACCCTCATTTTGTTGAGGTGAATAATGAATTATAATTTGGTGAATTATACTATGAGTTTTACAAAACTCTTAAAAATCTAAGGATGGATATTCTCATTCTCTATTCAACTTTATGATTTTAATCTTTCAGTCTAAGTGGTTCTCTATTTTTGCCTTATATATCTCAAATATTTCTAATGTCTCATCTTTATTCCTCAATAGATATGTTAGGATATAAGGGGAGAAATCATCAATAAAAGTTATAAAATATTTATTTTCCCCTCTTGTTATTATACCACCCATCTTATATATGTTACTATGAACTAGATTTATGAGTTACGATTTTCTTTCTACCATAAGTAATGATTTTATATTTATTCTTGATTATTTACATATGCTGCATTTGTTATTAGGCTTTGGTACTTGGGAATTAGAGTATGACTAAACATATTATCCATATTGTGATAATTAATACATCTTAATCTAGCATGCTAAACATCATGTGAATTAAGTATATAAATAGAAGAATTTTCATTCATAAGGTTCAACTTATATATTCCATTAAATACAATCTTTTACACTAATACCCAAATTTTAAAAATAATCAGTTTATCAAATTCAAAGAGGAGTCTCAAGCCAAATTTAGTTAGTAGATTGGTAGAGATAAGATTCCTCTTGATATCCGATGCATGCAACACGTCGTCTAAAGTAACGACTTTTTTAGAAGTCAGCTTAAGCAATACCTTCTATTTTCCTACAAGATTGGCCATGAAGGCGTTTCCCATGTATAGTTGTCAATCATCCCCCACTATCTCGTGAGAACTGAACATGTCGTGATTTCTACAAACATGTTTGGTAGCACCAAAGTATACCCACTATTCAACATCCTTACTTACTATGTTGACCTTAGAGATAACAATTGCCAAATTGATGTCTTTTTGCTATATGGATTTGTTGTTGTTGTTTTTTTTTATTTTTATTTTTTGAAAATTTAATTTTATTTATATATAAATTTATTTTAGCAGTCTATCTTAAAGTGGCCAAAAAATTTGTGAAAGAAGTATAGTCATTTCTTAGATGTGTTCTTTTTTAATGCTTGATCATTGGGTTTGAGCCAATCATTTTTTCTTGAAAAATGTAGCTTATATTAATTTTCTTGATTCATACTATTCTTAATTAGGTTAGCATTACTCTGGGTCACCTATTATTCCTCCTTTTTGTTACAACGCATAAATTATTCATCTATTCGAAGAAACATCATGAGATCCTCTAAAGATATTTTCACATTTCTCTATTACATAGATTTTATAGTATCCTTCCATTTAGGATGTAGTTTGGCTATAATGGTGAATACTTGAAATGATTTGTCGAGATTAGTGTCATTGTTAATGATTCGTGGAATGGTAACCTGTAACCAATGGACTTGATTGATAACAAGTCTTTCATCTAACATTTTAAATTCTAAAAGCTAACTTAAATGAATCTTTTGTTGCCTTCATCTTCTAATGTGTATTTAATGAACAACGCCTGTATATTCTAGTAGTCTTCTTTTAAAAGTAGACGATGAACAACAAGTCGAAAAGAGCATTGAAGATGTGACCCTTGCATAGATAGTTGTTATGCTCCCAATCCTATCGCTTTTGAACTTGTTTCATAGTATCATTATTGGAAGGTGATGCAGGAAGATCTTGAGTGAGCACATGATCTAACTTGAGCGATGCAAAGGAAGAGATGCACCCTCATTGCCATCGAAGAAAATTTGAGCCGTTAGATGGTGTTACTGGAATAAAGTCGGAATGACTTATAGAAGAGGCCATAATATTGTCTTAAAATTGAAAGAGTATAGATGAAAATAAATGAAACACTTAATTGAAGAAGGCTTAAGGCATGTTGCGCGATGTCGTTATCTTTAAGGTGATATTCACACCCTACTGGTAGGTAAACCAATTTGTAAGAGAGTCATGACAAATCTACTTCCAGAACACAATAAGCTTCTTTTCTTAAATCAAAGAAATGTGGGCTTCAACCTGCAAAACTGAAAAACCATACCTTAAACATATTTTTACAACGGACACCCCTAACTTTTTAGTTGCTACAATTTACCCTCTGTTGTTTTTTCTGTTTGTAGTTTACTCTATGAAATGGAGAATGAAGAAGAAGAAGAGGAAGAAGAGGAGGAGTTGCTGGAGTTGTTGTGATCTTGAAATGAACCAAAAATAATTTTTTTATGGAGTTTAAGGAATATTAAAGAGTAAAGAGCCACTTTTACAAAAAAAGGGACATGTACTTTCATATTCACATAACTTTTTAAGGTTATGCCTCTTCATTAATAACACATTTCCACCATTAAGAACAAATTAACCTTTTACGACTATTTCAAAACCCAGTCTTGAAACTCCATTTATTAAAATTACTTTTTCTACTTACAAATACAACCCAGTCTTGAAACTCCATTTATTAAAATTACTTTTTCTACTTCCAAATGCTTCATCACTTCATATTAATAAATAAAATCATATACACTCGACAATATTACCATGCAAAAATCAAATAAAAGCTGGAGAGATAGGTAATTCTTGCGCGTCTCCACGGAGCCATAAGTAGGATCTATGACATGTGATTTTTTTAAATAGAAATACACATACATACCAAATTCCATATAAACTGTTACTAACCCCATCTCAGTGGGATGCATGTACATGTAAAGTTGGGTTGGGCATATACATGATTAGAGCCTAAGCCCACCTAAAAATTGATCAGCCAAGGCCAGCATGCCAAGGTAGTAGGAAAAATTGGGCCGGCTCCTGCAGGCCCATTGCCATCCCTTTATCTCATACCCCAAAAGGTGGACGCGGATTAGCTGTTGACAGGTTGAGCAGTGATGTTGGCTATTGAAGTGACGTCACCAATTTTTGTAACCTATGTCTTATATCCATGCCATTAATACACTTAGAGAGATCATTTTAGGGCAAGATCCAAAGTGGGAGAGGGATGTGTGGGATCTAATCTAGATGCGGAATAGGCCCACGGATCTGTCTGTGCATGAGACATGGCGATCAGGGGTCGGATAGCTTACCTAGCTGAGACGCCGCCATGGAAGCCGGATAAGAATACCAAAATACCTGTAGAACTTAAGATCTTCCTCTCCTTCACACCCTTTCTGCAAATCAGTAGATGAGACTCGAATTTCTGCTGTGGTATAGGATTGGGGACCCAGCTCTCTTTTATAGAGTCTGTGGAGAGGGAGTTTGAAACCCATCACAACTCTCTCTCCCATGCTCCACGTTGTAGCATCCTAGTTCAACTCAAACTGCTGTCTGCGTAAGACAGCTATAGCATTCCAGTCCTAGTACGCAGAGCCAGCACATCACCTGAAGTGGGGCCCACTGGTCTACTCAATCATCCAGTCCAACTGACAACAATCCAGACCGTTGATCAGTGAGGCCCACTAAATAGAGTTCTTACATTCTCCCACTTGGGCCTCATTGAGCAACGTCAATGATAGTCATATATATAATAATTTTGTAAACAAGTTTTGATATTTTAAGAAAATATCTAAATGGTTAACCAATGAAAACAGTTGGACAATATGAGTAATGTTATTCAATCTGGTCCATCAAAACAGTCAGTATCGAAACGCGGTAGTCATCGCAACATTTAATTTAGGCGAAGTGAGTCTAAGCGTGATCACAAATACTTTCAATCTTAACGACATAGATCACGAACTAGGAAATGTGGTATAAGGATTACACACTTTAGTGTGATAATATGTGCCTATCCTTAAGAGGTCCTGAAGCTTTTTCATGTCTCCAACGAGACATAACTGTAGTTCCACTTATTCAAAATTTGCGCATATATATAAATAAACAGAAATAAATCTTTATATCAAAATCATCCAAACAAACTGTATAAAACGAGATCTCTAAGTGTCTGTGAAAATCAAAGTACGCTCAACTCCCACTAACTGAAAACATCTGTGGGATCAATGACTCCCATGGATGTTACATGCTCCTGAAATGGCGTGATAGGGAGACCTTTAGTGAGCGGATCTGCAATCATCTGCTTAGTGCCGATGAATTCCACGGACACTTGATGATTCTGAACCCTTTCCTTTACAACAAGATACTTGATGTCGATATGCATCGACCTTGACGAATGCTTGTTGTTACTAGAGAAGGAAATAGCAAAATTATCGCAAAATATTCTCAATGGTTTCGGGATATGCTCCAGATCGCAAACCCGAGAAGAAACTCTGTAACCATAGTGCTGATTAGATACCTCATGGCAAGCAATAAATTCGGCTTCCATAGTGGATGAGATTGTGGCAGATTGTTTCACACTTTTCCACGACACGCTCCTCCCACCATCTTGAAGATGTATCCTAAGTAGACTTCTTAGTATCGACGCAGCTTACGAATTGCATCTGAATATCCGATCAACTCCAACCGATCAGACCTTCTTTATGTGAGTCCGAAGTCTTTTGTTCTCTCAAGATACCGTAATACTTTCTTTGCGGCTATCCAATGTTGCATTCTGGTTAGATGAGATTCTTCCCAACATTCCAGTTACAAAGGCAATGTCACGTACACACTTGAGCATACATGATGCTCCCTACTACCGATGCGTCAAAAATTCTTTCATTCGATTCTTTTCTAAATCATTCTTTGGGCACTGAAATAAACCAAATTTGTCGCCCTTCACAATGGGTGACTTTCCTGAAGCACAATTTTGCATGCCATACCTTTCGAGTACCCTAGCAATATAGGTCCTCTGTGACAAGCTGAGCAGTCCAAATGTTTTGTCACGGTAAATCTCAATGCCGATGACGTAAGAAGCTTCACCAAGGTCTTTCATTTCAAACTTTTGAGATAAAAATTTCTTGGTGTCACTCAACATCCTGGTATCACTGCTAGTTAACAGAATGTCATCAACATACAAAATCATCATAACGAACTTACTCCCACTGGTTTTAATGTAGATGCATTCATCTGCAGTGTTTTCTACAAAGCCATATGAAGAAATTACTTCATGAAACTTAAGGTACCACTGCCGCGATGCCTGTTTCAACCCATAGATGGACTTCTTAAGTTTGCAAACCAAATGTTCTGCGCCAGTAGCTACAAAACCTTCGGGCTGCAACATGTACACATTCTCATTTAGATCCCCATTGAGAAATGTAGTCTTTACATCCATCTGATGTAACTCTAAATCCATATGAGCTACAAGAGCCATTATGATCCTGAATGAGTCTTTCTTTGATACTGGTGAGAAAGTCTCCTTAAAGTCAATGCCCTCACGTTGGTTAACATCCTTAGCAACAAGTTTGGCTTTATACCGTTCGACATTACCTTTGGAGTCCCGTTTGGTTTTAAATATCCATTTACAACCAATCGGCCTTATTCCAGTGGGTAACTCTACAAGATTCCATACTTTATTGTCCCGCATGGATTTCAACTCATCTTTCATGGCATTAAACCAACGAGAAGGATCAGCACTTTGTTTGACTTGTGTAAAGGATTCAGGATCCTTTTCCACCCCTATGTCAAAGTCGTGTTTCTATAAGTATACGATGTAATCGTCTCGATTTACAGGCCTTCTCTCTCTTTCAGATCTTCTTAATGGTTCAGCTTGTTGGGTCTGATCTTGATTTTCCTCATCAGTGGTTTGTATATGAGGTTCTACGTGGTGCTCTGCAATGATTGCAGGATCGACTGCATTATTAATGTCTACGTGATCTGGATTGACTATGACAGGAGTCACAGTCCTTTGTTCCTTAAATACAAAATTTCTTATGTTTGTGCTCCCACTGTTTTCAGTGTCCTCAATGAATCTGGCATTCCCAGTCTCAACAATCCTGATGGAGTGGGAAGGACAGTAGAATCGATAGCCTTTTGATCTTTCTGGGTATCCAATGAAGAAACAACTTATGGTTCTAGGATCAAGCTTCTTTTCATGCGGGTTATAAATTTTGGCCTCAGCAGAGCAACCCCAAATATGTAGATATCGGAGACTTGGTTTTCTCCCATTCCACAACTCAAAAGGAGTTTTGCTTACTGCTTTGCTGGGAACCCTGTTTAATATATGAACTGCGGTTTTGATCGCATCACCCCACAGAGATTCTGGTAATGTTGAATTGCTGACCATACTTCGCACCATATCCATAAGGGTGCGATTACGTCTCTCAGCAACTCCATTCTGCTCTAGAGTACCAGGCATAGTGTACTGAGCAACAATGCTACAATCCTGCAGGTATTTAGCGAATGGCCCTGGATTGCATCTTGATTCGTCATATCTGCCATATTATTCACCACCACGGTCAGATCTGACAACTTTAATTCTCTTATCGACTTGATTTTCAACCTCGGCTTTATAGATTTTAAAAGCATCCAGGGTATCTGATTTCTCACTGATAAGGTATAGGTACCCAAAGCGAGAGTAGTCATCTATAAAGGTAATGAAATATTTGTGGTCACTCCATGAGGCTGTAGGGAATGGTCCACAGATATCTGTATGTATAACCTCTAATAGATCTACACTCCTGGTTGCACATTTCTTTCTCGTTCTAGTCTGTTTGCCTTTTATGCAATCAATGCATACTTTATAGTCAGAAAAGTCTAGAGAATGCAAAATTCCTTCTCGCACAAGCCTGTCTAATCTCTCACAAGATATATGGCATAGCCGCCTGTACTACAACATAGAGGAATTCTCATAGTCTAGTCTTCGCTTGGATCCCACTACATTTCCATGCAAGGTATTAATATTATAGACGTGAGAGGCAATCAAGTCTAACTCGTATAAGTTGTTTACTAAAGAGCCGGTTCCAACTTTAATCGAATTAAAGTAAATACTAAAACTTTTATTTCCAAAGTGAAATGAATATCCCAACTTATCAAACAGGAAATTGAAACTAAATTGCGCCTTATAGACGGCATACAGAATGTATTTACTAAATTCAAAAAATAACCAGTCTTCAACTTAAGCCTATAGACTCCTATTGCCTTCACGTCAACTTTGACACCATTGCCTACGTATATTGAGTGCTTCGCATCAGTTGGTGGCCTGGCCTGTAGTAATTCCTGCATAGAAGTACATATGTGAATAGTAGTTCCTGAATCTATCCACCAGGAATCCACTGACACATCGGTCAGATTAAATTCAAAACAGACAAGAACAGAATGATTACATTTCTTTATGAGCCATTCCTTAAAACCTTCACAGTCTTTCTTTAAATGACCCGTCTTTTTACAAAAGTAGCACGGTTTGCCTTTAACCCGTTTGCGTTTAGATCCATTTCCATATTGATTCTCATGGTTTCTAGATGGAGGACCAGAGAATCCATTATTAGAACCTTGTTTCCTCTTCTTTCTACCTTTATTCCCTTGCCCATGCCCTTGTCCTGAAGTTACCATATTAATATTTTGAACTTTTATCATCTGTCTGATCCTGTCTTCTTCTTGGACGCACTGTGTGATGAGTTCATCCAATGTCCACATGTCCTTCAGAGTGTTATAGTTTACCAGGAACGTGCCGAATTGGGGAGGTAGGTTGTTCATGATTAAATGAACCAGTTGATCATTAGTGAGTGCAAGTCCTAGAGCACGGATCTTAGAAACAACTTCGATCCGCTCTACAATGTATTCACGGATGTTGCCTTTTCCATCATAGGACGAGTGAGTCAATTTATTTAGAAGAATGCTCACTTTAGATTTATCAGATTTCTTAAAATATATTTCAGTTAGGAAAACTTTAGCCTTATCTGTTTCAGGCATAGCACCCTTCATCGATTCAGAAATTGAATATTTAATGACTTTCATGCATGTATCATTTGATCTAAACCATGCAACCCATCTATTATATTCACTTCGGTGGCATTATCGGATGGCTTTGGCGGTTCGTGTTATCGGGGAAGATCTAATTGAAGAAAAGACAACTTCAATGACGTTCTTCCATTGAGTATAATTAGATCCATTTAAGGCAGGGACTTGATGCGTATTAGTTGGAATTGAGACTGAAATATAAGAGATACACATATACTCACATCAGTTCATTATTTCACAAAGCAATTTAGTGAATGTAAACAAATATCAGGCAAAGATAACTGATTCAGTTGCTAAGGGAGGCATCAACTGAATCATCCAGGGTGACGATGGGCTCAACCATCTCATCCTAGTGAGAATCTATTACATCATCATCATTCCTCCTGTGGGTGGTAATGACAACATGTTAGTAATCCTCCTAAATATGAAGCTAGGTGATGTCAGTGATGTAAATCTGAGACACTCAACACTTGTGGGTGAGATGAGTCTATCGGCTTTACATTACCTACACCATTTACTCCACCCGTTCACTTGACTGCCATACGATAATCATCTATATTTTCGTTACCGTACGCATGAAAAATTGAACGCAACTGTATGCAACCCTCATTATCCCAATGTTATAAGTATGTACTTGTTAAGCTTTCATCGATTGAGGTCATTATGGTGGCTAACACAACCGAATCCAAAACTACAAATATAGACTTTAGGATTGCTATTATAATCATGCCTCAATGAATTATACTTAAATTAGTTTGACATGGCCCACAAGATGATCAATATTGATCATTGAAAAATATAGGAACCTTATGTGGATAATTATCACATTATATAATCCAATGGTCCATATCGACTCCAAAGATGGGTAATGGGCCTAAATAGGGGCTTCATCAAAATTTAATCTGTATGATCTATACATCATCCTTAAGGCACTCATAATTAGATTATCATAAGATGGACGGTAATAATCAACAATTCATTTAATTCGACGATAGTGTATACACACCCTTGATCCCCACTTAGTGAATATTTTATATGAGATGCCTACAGAATACATCATGGATGGTTTAGATCAATTAATCAATGGTTAGAGTGTAAATACCAATGCCAACCATATACGTGTGTAGTCCATCAATGGTAATGAAAATCGGGCCCATAAATCTTATAGAAGACTAGACCAAAAAAAAAAGGGGAGTGGGCCCAGATTGGGCCCATCAATTCAGCAGGCCCAGCAAAGGAAAATCGGTTAGATTTATTGTTTGCGGGTTCAGATCCGAATGGACTGTAATCGGGTCTGTTGATCCAATATATGCACGACCTATCGTCCGTCGTAAGAGGGAGAGAGGAAAGAAAATTTCGGCCTTTTTTTCTATCTGCCGCACACAGCAGCTGAAGAGAGGGAGATGAAATCTCCGGCTACTGCAGCTGTACGAGCAGACAGCCAAGAAGATCGGCCATCAACATCTTCCACGATCCCGGCTTGTTCTCCGGCAGTCCCGACGCAAAAATCGGACAGAGAAGCTGCGGAAACAGCTTCCATGGTTGCCGGTAATGAATGTGGGACCTGAAAACGCTGTCAACGGCTCCTGAAGCAGGGAAGATGGGGATCAGCGAGCCATGACCTTCGTCTGCTGATCCGAGGGTCGATAATGGCTGTCGGTCCTCGATGTCAGAGGTAAGCAGCCCATAAGATACGATTTCCTCACCTAAATCAGGGGAAGATGGGTTCCGAAATCCCAATTGGCATCTGGATTTGGGAATTCAGAAATCCCTAATTCGTTGTGCTCGATTTGGATTCGAGAATCCCTAATTAACGGATTTGGGGATTCCGAATCTGAAGTCCCTAATTTTTTTTTCCACGATTTAGGGTTTTTGAGATCTGGATCCCCAATATTCGAATTTGAGATTTGAAATCCCTAATTCGAATCTGGACGGGATACCCTAATTAAATGTTTCTGGATTGAGGGATTTGAAAATCTCTAATTAACTGAATCAGGGTTTCGAACACTCCCTAATTAACTGGATTTAGGGTTTTAGTTTCGAAGTTCCTAATTTGGGATTTGGGATTTGAAATCCCTAATTTATACTGTTTCTGGATTCAGGGATTCGAAAATCCCTGATACTGATCTGATATGGAATTCGAATTCGAAAGCCCTAATTGCTGTATGGGTTTCGAATTTGAAAGCCTTAATTGATATATGAGATCAACCATACCTATGCACAGATATGCTCTGATACCAACTGTGGGATCTAATCTAGATGCGGAATAGGCCCACGGATCTGTCTGTGCATGGGACATGGCGATCAGGGGTCGGATAGCTTACCTAGCTGAGACGCCGCCATGGAAGCCGGATAAGAATACCAGAATACCTGTAGAACTTAGGATCTTCCTCTCCTTCACACCATTTCTGCAAATCAGTAGATGGGACTCGAATTTCTGCTGTGGTGTAGGATTGGGGACCCAGCTCTCTTTTATAGAGTCTGTGGAGAGGGAGTTTGAAACCCATCACAACTCTCTCTCCCATGCTCCACGTTGTAGCATCCTAGTTCAACTCAAATTGCTGTCTGTGTAAGACAGCTATAGCATTCCAGCTCTAGTACGCAGAGCTGCGCAGATAGATTGCGCAGCGCATCACCTGAAAGTGGAGCCCACTGGTCTACTCAATCATCCAGTTCAACTGTATAACAATCCAGACCGTTGATCAGTGAGGCCCACTAAATAGAGTTCTTACAGGATGCACACTGTTGAAAGCTTCCTAGGGTTCACCGTGATGTTTCTTTGAGATCTATTATAATGTTTATTCGAAATCCAACCTGTTCATAAGTTAACACTGACATGAAAAAAAAAGGAAAAATGGAAATTTATGTGACCCTTGTAAGTTTTTAAGGGTGGGTGTCACTCTCCCCACTGTTTTCTGTGGTGGGGTCCACTCGAGCTTTGTATTAGCCACTCGAGGGTGTAGTTACCACATATACATCGTGGTGGGGCGTAACTTGGTGACGTCACTTCATAGTCAGCGTAGCTACTTAACCTGTCAGTAGCTAATCCGGGTCCCGTAATGGTCAATATATTGATGAGTCCGTACCGTCTATTTGTGTCAAAGGAGTAAAATAGACGTGGTTGCAATTTAACTGTACCGTATTACTCTACACTGCATTTAATAAGCATTAGCCCACTTCCGCGATTTTGGTACGAAAAGTATTCACCTTTGTCCCCACTCGATGAACGGCGGGGATCGCGCAGGCAGTGCCACGTAGGCACGTGCACTGCGACTCACCTCTTTCAGTATCTACTCGTGCGAATCCCCTCCATCAAAGCTGAAATATTCTCGTGTTCTTCTAACGCCTCTGATGTCTCCCTAAAACGCCTCTTCCCCGTTTCTAGCATGCAACCCATGGCCGTTCCTTCCTCTCACATCCCCTTCTTCCATACCTTCTCACCATAACCTGATGAAACAACAAAATTACGGTACTGCCATGGAAGAAAACCCTAGGAATCTAGGGCTTCTGTCCATCAAGCCGTCGAACCCGCCAGAACTCGTCCAAAAGTCATCGCCTCTGATTCTCGACCGTTTCCGAGTTCTCTTGAATCAGAGGGAGGACGGAATTAGGGTTTCTTCTGGTGGCGATGATGACGAGGATGGTGGGCCACCGACGACGGAAGAGATCGTGGGGATGTATGAGGATGTCCTGTCGGAGCTGACGTTCAATTCGAAGCCGATTATTACAGATCTTACGATTATTGCTGGGGAGCAGAAGGAGCATGGAGAGGCAATCGCGGACGCTATCTGTGCTCGGATTATTGAGGTAGGGTTTTGATGGCGATGGTTGATGCTACTGAGGATGATGATTTATGTTTGGATTTGGAGGATTTTCTTTAATTCTGGATTGAATTTTTGAAAGAGGCTTATTTTATTTTTTTTTTTTTGTTGTGGTTGGAAGATTAGGGGTCGTTTGGATGACTATAAAGTGTTGCAATCTGTCCTATAACTCCTGTTTGGCTTTAAGCTGTAAAGTGTTTACAGGCAGAAGTGTTTGGATAACCTGTAATGTGTGTACAGCCTCTAATGGGGTATTCATACCATCCTTGATTTGACAATGGCATACAATCTAGCTCTAGCAAACACATAGGCTCCAAAAGAAGCAAGAGGCCCCAAAGGACGTGGGTGGAGGTAATAAGAAAAGACTTGATGGCTATGGTCTTGATGAAATTATGGCCCTTGATAAAGTGGAATGATGGAAAAGGATTCATGTAGCTGACTCCATTTATTTGGTATACAGCTTAGAAGATGATGATCATGATGAGTGGGGTATTCACACGATAAACCCCTCTAACATCCTAAAATGGCATAAAAGGGCTTGATTTAAGATGGGTCATTGGGTTGAGTTCACCTTAATAGAGCCCAGGGCCAATCCTTATGCTAAACTAAGCATTAGGTGGACCACAAAAAATGGGCCACTGATTCAAATGCTCTTTTGTGTGGAGAAACTTCTGAATGTAAAGAGTCAAATTAAGAACAATTTAAAGGTTTAGACATAAGCTTTCGATAGTCATCATACAAAACAAGTCTAAAAGTGTGCTTTGGAAATATTTATAATGGAATGTTTTTCTTCACCATATATGTTTAAACTTAGGCCAAAATTTAAGAAAAAACCTTGCTAAGTTTGGTTGTCTTATAAGTTAGCTGGAGGCATTCCACATCATATCATAATTGATGGTTGGGTGATTCTGCAACTCCATCCACATCTTTCCTGCCAATTCGATTCCCTTTCGACATTTCGGTATATTCTGTTGTGAATGTGGTCCAATCTTTGTATCACGCCCCATGGAAGCTGGCTTCTTCTTCGTGGGCTTTGGAGCTGATGTTCTCACATTTGGGGGAGCACTTCGCTTGAACCTTTTGAGCCAGTGGATAGGTCCGCTTTGAATACCATTCTGATTTTGCTATGGCATGCAATCTAGCTCTAGCAAACACATACGCTCTAGAAGAAGGGGAAGGCCTTAAAGGACGTGGTGGAGGTAGTAAGAAAAGATTTAATGACCTATGGTTTAGCTGAAGCTTTGGCCCTTGATAGAGTGGAATGACGAAAAAGGATTGATGTACCTGACCCCAATTAGTTGGGATAAGGCTTAGATGATGACGCTAATGATGGTGTCAATGACAATGATGAATGGGGTATTCATGCCAGACAGATCTTGGAACAATAAATCCCTTTAAAATCTTAAAATGACATAAAAGGGCTTGATTAAGATGGGTCATTGGGTGGAGCGCATCTCAATAAAGCCTGTGTTGGTCCTTATGCTAAATTAAGCATTCGTGGGCTACACAAGTGGACAAACTGATTCAAATGGCCTTTTATGTGGAGAAACCACAGAATATAAAGAGTTGAACATAAACTACCAGAAGAGTTGAACATAAACTACTAGGAAATTAAGAACAATTTAAAGGTTTAAACATAAGTTTTCAATAATCATCATACAAAACAAGTTTAGAAAATGCTTCTAGAAAATATGTACGATGGGATGTTCTTCTCTAGCCATATATGTTTAAACTAAGGCTGGATTTTAGGAAAAAACTAGGTTAAATTTTGTTGTCTTGCAAGGTAGCTAGAGGCTTTCCATATCATATTGTTAGTGATGGTTGAGAGATTTTGACATTCCTCTCGCACCTTCCAACCAATCCAATTCCCATTGGACACTTCTGTGTATCATGTTGTAAAGGCAGTCAGTCATCACATCCCATGGCAAGTCTTCATCGGCCTTGGAGTTGATATCCCACATTTGGAGGAGCACCCTGCTAAAGTTTTTGAGCTTATGGATGGGTCCCCTTTGAAAACTCATCATCCAATGGTGTATATGATTCAAATCCTCCAAAGGGTAATGGGGATATTGGAATGTCATCCATTGGGAAATGCAGTTGGGCCTCCTCTTCTGCAATTTCGACAAGTCCTCTCCGCATATAATCTCTATCTTTACGTAGAGAGGGTGATGCAGGACAATTAACTACTTGCTTTAAAAGCTCGAACTGATAAAGCATGGCGAATTAATCCCTTTATCTCATAGCCTAGGCCCCACGTCCTATGGGTTAGGACCTCGGCCAAACCCCCCTTGTGGGCCCCACTTCACATGTGTTTCGCTTCACACGAGCCACCCACTTCACACAGATGGGGCTCGCCTCACACGAGCCGCTTGCCTCACATGAGCCGCCCACCCCGAATGTGCCCCTGCATCCCACAGGCAACCCTACTTGAGCTTGGTGTGAAAACGCCCCTGCATTAATCACTCCCGGTGAAGAGTCTCGAACACGAGACCTCCCGCTCTGATACTACTTTGATGCAGGACAATTAAACACTTGCTTTAAAAGCTCGAACTGATAGAGCATGGCGAATTAATCCCTTTATCTCATAGCCTAGGCCCCACATCGCATGGGTTAGGACCTCGACCGAATCCCCCTCGTGGGCCCCACTTCACATAGGTTCCACTTCACACGAGCTACCTACTTCACACGGATGGGGCCCGCCTCACATGAGCCACCCACCTTACACGAGCTGCCCCACCCCGAGTGTGCTCCTGCATCCCATAGACAACCCCACTCGAGCACGGTGTGAAAATGCCCTTGCATTAGTGGGAATTGCTTGTTTTGATTTTTTTTTTTTTTTTTTATATAAATCTTAGGGTTTAACTCTTAAAAGACAAAGTTTAAGTATTAGATACTCTTCACTAACATTATATAAATAAAAAATGAATGCGAAGGATATGTGATTCTCTCTTAATTCACCTTTCCATACTTCTTTGTTTGCATTTACACATTTACGTTCTTTGTCTCGACCGAAGCTACTTTTATTCAATGTTATCTTTGCTAGGTTGAAATATTTGCACAATGCTCATAGATGGTTTCTGCAGTTGTTCGTATCTAGAGGGACATGGTACCCTCTCTTTCATTGCCTTTGCTACTGCATTCATTGTAGTTGCCATAAAATAATGGTCGCAACTAACCTTAAAATTTACTTGCTCAAAAGTATGTTAGCCGTGCACTGGTCCATAAATGGAATCCATGTGATGACTACTTTCCGACTGTTGTCGCTTGCTTTCTGTTGTTGAGACATTTCTAAAAATTTTAACACTTAAGAGGCAAGATAAGGTATAATGAAAGAATTATTTGCAGGAAAGTTAAGATTGTTTCAAGTACTGAGAAATTAGAAAAAAAATGATGCATTAATTCTTCAAACAACAATCATTTCGTATAATGTAGTCAACATTAACATTCATAATGAAAAAAGTTTTCGGAATACAATCAATTGACACGCTATCTAGGTTCCCAATTGTCTTACATTGCTTATAGAGATCACATAAATTTTATTAAGAAGCTAACAAAGCGAGGAAAGAATACAAACCCCAAACAAACCAAACAAATGACTAAAGGGGGAGGCCAGCTGAGGCTGCCTTTACAAAAATCGCCCAATCCTTGACTAATGATATAACCCTAGAAATCACATCGTTCACCCCCTCTTTCGCATTCTGGAAACAACGCTCGTTAGTAGAACTCCAAATAACTTTCATCATAGCTAAAATGAGCAGACATCAATAGACTTTATAAGCCTTCACTATGTGTTGCGTAGTCATGATTGCTTTCCATGCTCCCGAAGATCTATACAATGAAGACACTTTAACATACCAACCACCATCCTGCACCCCATACTTGGCTGCAATTAATTTCCTCCATAGGCTACTTTCTTCCTCGCAGAATCTCCATATCCATTTCCTCAAGAGAGCTAAATTCATAGAACCTAAAGGTCTTATGCCAGCCCCCCCTTTGGTCATAGGTTTGCACACCTCATCCCATCTCAACAAATGAAACTTCCTCCCATCCCTCTACCCATTCGATAGAAAATTCCTCTTGGGCTTTTCGATTTTTTCCAGCATGGACCTCAGACATTTGAAAAGGGACATTAAGTAAATTGGCATATTGGACAGAACAATCTTGACCAAGGTGAGGCGATCCCCCAAGGATAAAAATCTGCATGGCCAAGAAGCTAATCTCTGCTCAATCTTCTCGATAACCTTGTCCCACATGCTAGAAATTTTGAAAGAATGTGATTGGGAAACCGTCTGGATCCGGAGCCTTATCCCCACACATAGAGGCCATGACTGATTTAACCTCTTCTTCCCTCACTGGCCTTTCCAAACAAGACGCTTCTTCAGGAGAGAATCGACGAAACTGCAGATTTTTCAATCTCGGTCTCCCCCAGTTGTCACCTCAAAGAAGATTTTTGTAGAAGGAAACAATAGCTTTGCAAATATGCAACTTTTTCATGATAGATTCCCCATCAACCTGTAAACTATGGATTCTGTTAGCTCGGGCTCTGGAACTAGCAATATTGTGAAAATAACGAGTGTTCTTATCCCCTTCCTTAATCCAAATTGCCCGAGATCTTTTCCTCCATCTAATCTCTTTGTCCCTAGCCCTAATTGCGTATCTTTGAGATAAGTCTGACCTTTTCAAGCAATTAGTCTCAGAAAGACCTGAAGCTTCTTCCATCAAATCAAGCTCGCGAATCTCTTCAGCTACTTTATCAGACACCTCTCCTCGCTTCCAAGCACCTCTTTTTCCATAATTTCAGCCTCTCTTTCAACAACTTGAGTTTTCTAATTAATTTGAAGCCTGCAAAGCCGTCCACTGAGGAGGACCACCAATATGGGATTAACTGATTAAAGCCTTCGATCTCCAGCCATGAGAGCTCGGACTTGAAGGGTTTTGGGCCCCAATTTTCCTCATCTATTTGCAGAACTATAGGTCTATGATATGAAATAACCTTTGGTAGTCCCCACTGAAAAACTAAAGGATATTTCTCGATCTAGTCAGCTGATACCAAAAATTTGTCCAACCACGACATAATAGGATTTTCTTGACCAGTCCACGTAAATCTAGCACCCCTTAGAGGAAGATCCACCATCTGATGATGACCAACCTAGGCAGAGAATTTATCCATACTTTTAGTAATCTTACTCCCTTAAGATTTTTCCCAAGGATAACACACCACATTGAAGTCGCCCCCATTCATCAGGGAGCCCCCTCCTAAGTCTAATACTTATCCAATTCCTCCCAGACAAGCTTTCGATCATAATACTTGCATGGCCCATAGACAACAGTGAAGATCCAACGGAATCTCGAGGAAGCTTTAGAGAAAAGAACCAAAACTAAAAACTTTCTCATAAAAGAATTGACTCTATTCCATTTGTCTGAATTCCAAGTAATGCAAATACCTCCCGTTGTCCAATAGCATTAACTGCCACCCATTCTTTTGATTTCCCACCCCCTAAGGATTCGAGCGTACCTTTATCAAAGGACCACAACTTAGTTTCCTGAATAGGGATGATATCAGCCTTCGACTTTTTGCAAATCTTCTTTATTTGTGTCCTTTTGGTCTTGTTTCCCAGACCACGAACATTCCACGATAAAATAATCATTGAGTGTCAACCTTCCCTGTTCTTACCCTTTTCCCTCCTGAAACTCTGCTAGCATTATCGTTATTAATGGAGCATTTGAGTCTCAACAACTCTCGGCAACCCTTAGGAGATCTCCTGGACTTGAGGAGATGGGCCTCGGTGAAATACAACGAAGCTCTTGCGTGGGTGAATCGAAAGAATGCCTACATGTCCTTGTTCGTTACTCCATAGGACTTCCCTACTAATCCTCCTACCCTTTCCAACACGCCCTTGGCCCATCTATGTTGTTCCCGCAGAAATCTTGCTGTGCACTTCCTAGCTGATCAGAACCTTGACAGAGTCATCAATACCTGAATTGGATTGCATCTTGTCAGCGCATAGGGACATCCAAGGTCTCTTTAAACATCTCTCCTTCAACATCCATCTTAGCCAGCGGCAACGCACTGTTTGCTTCGCTAGCTTCACTCTCTATAAATTCGTCTTCCTTGGCAGATAGTGACCAACTATCCTCCCCTGCTTTGGTAGAAAGGTCCTCCTTGTCCTCCCGAGAAAGAGGAGTAGCATCGCTGCCCTTCCTATCCCCCATAGGAGTCGACTTGAGATAAGCCCCGACCAATTTGGGAACATGTAGAAATAAACTTGTAGTCCCTGTGCACGTGACTTTGGGAGAAGCACATGTGGAAGACTTAAGTGACATGTCACGTGTTGGGAAGGTTCAAAGCATAGCCTCTCCCACGTGGGACGAGCTCGACTCGCCCATCTGGCACACATATGACTCCATAGGAACCGCCGAGAAGCTCTAAAGCTGTTGAAGGAGAGGCAAGAGGCTCGGATCAAGGCTTGTGACCTGAGCCTACTTCAACCTCATCAAGCACCCTACATGTGTCCTGATCCGAATTCGTCTCCTTCGATCGAGTTACTGGGGGCAGGAACAGATCTTGGTCTAGATCCAACCCTGACTTATCTCCTACCTTCGGGTAGCTATATTCATCATCTTGTGCTCTCGCAGAGTTGGGAACACCACGCATCATGCCTCAACCCAGATTGGCCTCACCTACCTCTATTCCACTAATGGGAAGGGACCTGTGTTCCCAGCTGGATTTGAAGTTCTAAAGGAGCACCTGGCGCATGCTCCTTCAACTCTTGATTCGCTGCTGTCAGGAATCCTCGCTGGTGGATTGATCTCCCGAAGCCTCCACAAATCCCCCCACCTTGGCGAAATCCCATTGCCCTCCTCCCTTTGAACTGGCATCACGAACCTCCTATCTTTGACAAAAGCAGAGAGGAAGGAGGGAATGATTGAACCCTTTTTTGCCCAGATGTGTACCTTGATGACTCCAACCTCCTCTCTGAGCTTCGTCTTGGGATCCAACTCCACTACCTCCCCTAGGCAAGAAGCCGCAACTGGGAAGAAGTCATAGCACCAGAGTTCCATCAGGACTGACCAAATCAGAAACCATTGATCTTCCTTGTCAAATGCGGAGTACTCTTCCTATTTCTACAACTTAATGATAGGACCTTCTCTACGAAGAACACCCGCCATGATCAGAAGATCGATGTTGGCCCCTGGATTGACTCTTATACAAAGTTCGTTGTAGTTTAAAGGCCTGATCTTGTACATCTCTGATTTCAGTCTGCAACACTCATCCAACCAAACTCTAACTTGGGGGATGGATGCTCCTTCCTTCGTTGTCGCAACAACCGATAATTGGAAAGATTCCAAGGAATGAGCAATCACCTCCTCCCTTACTCTTATCACTTTCTCACCTCTCGTTGCTTCTGTGTCCACCCAAAACTCCGAAGGACTGGTGGGAACATAGGCCACCCCACCTCCAACGCCTCCATCTGGGGAAATTGACCTCCCCTCCCTGATGACTGCCTCGTTGTAAGATCGTTTTCCTAACTCAATTGAAGTGCCGCGCACCGATCTTCCATCTCGAGACCCTGAATCATCCACCTACTTCCCCCCCTCTCAATCAGACAAAGAAGCTTTTTCTGATTTGGGTCCTTGGTCTCTTCAAATTTCGTTTTCTGTCCAAACTAGGCTCTCTATACTCTTGAGTTTCGCGCCACCACAACTTTCTCTATGGAGCATTTCCACCGGGCGATACAGCTCCTCTTCCGAACTCATTCTCATGAAAGCGAAGCCTCTTAGCATCGAGGTGGTCCTGTCCATGGGAAGAACCACATCCATAACCGCTCCTGCCCCACCTAAGACTCTTTCGAAATTGATCGGCATCCAACCTGTTTGATTTGGGCCCTTAGTCTCTTTGAATTTCATTTTCGGTCCAAACTGGGCTCTCTATACATTGAGTTTCACACCACCACAACTTTCTCTATGGAGCATTTCCACTGCGCGATATAGCTCCTCTTCCAAACTCATTCTCATGAAAGCGAAGCCTCTTGGCATCGAGGTGGTCCTGTACATGGGAAGAACCACATCCATAACCGCTCTTGCCCCACGTAAGACTCTTTCGAAATTGACCGGCATCCAACCTGTCGGAAAACCTTTGACAAAAGCGTTGGATAATCCGCAACATCTACCTTGCCACTTTCCTTTTTCTCTCCGCCTTGCTTTGGATCAAGTAGTCGTTATCCACCCTTCCCCTTTGCCCTTCTCTACCTCATAGTCTCCCTTCCTTTCATCATCAGCTACAGTATTGGGAGAACCACCACCCACAGTCGATGTTCTGCTGCCTCCTATCTGCAAATCTGATTTCCTCTTCCACGTCGCAAAAGCTCTATGATAAAATACCTAAAGAGGTTACGTGTTCATGACTCGTGATGAGGAAAGGGTGACAATTTGATATATATGTAAGATTAAAGACATTTACGAGGGTGTTGTTACAAGTGTGAGGATGGTTTAGTAAGAAGACAACTGTTAATCCAAAGTGTAGGGATAACCAAAAGCCAAGGGCAGAAGGCGAACAGCTAAAGGCTTACCTCCTAAAATGGGCTGGCTTTTCTCTTCATGCCAGCTTGGTCTAGCCCTCTTTTGTCATCAAAGTCGACATTGCCACTTTCATCTTGTTCATTGTTACAAACATCTTTATCCTAGCCTTCCTCCTGGCCACCTTCATCTTCCTTGTTATTTTCATTTATTATTTTTGAATTAGGGTTAAGATTAGAATTATCATTCACGATATGATTATGTAAAATATAACACACCAATACTATCTTTACTTGTTTATGTAATGGATACGCTAGTCCTGTCTTTAATATTGGAAATCGTGCATTTAACACTCCAAAGGCATGTTAAATGTTTTTGCCCAATGACGAACGCTGATGATTAAACAAATCTTTCACATCCCAAGGCTGGTAGCCCTATCTGAATTCCTTAAGATGAAACCAGACTTCACGAAAGGATGCTATGAGACCAGGCATGTTTGGAAAGCCAACGTGAACGAGTTAATATTTACCTATAAGGAATATAGAGTACTTGTCACGAATTAAATATTTGGTGTGGGTGAAAATAGTTAATACCTTTTGGAACAACGACCTCGTTTCTCTGTGTGAATCCATCTACCAGCATCCTTGCCCTTCCCACCTTGCAAGATGTATTGAAAATTTAAATTGAAGTTTAGCTTGCCAATGCATTTTTTTGAAATGAATCCCGTTCAATTACGCCACTTGACTTTTTTTAAAGGGACCATTGTTGGAATATGTGTGCCATTTATATCTCCAACACAACCCTAAAATAGAAGTAAATCTTGTTGGTAGTTTTCTTACTCTATTTTAAAAAGAAAAATAATTATGAAATGAAAAAGATGCATATGCTAACATGAAGATACATGAAAAAGTTCGTATTGTTCATTATTTCAGGAGGCACCCTATTCTCTGTGGTTTAAAAAGTCACGATGTATTTTGATGATTCCATTAAGTATTCAATTGAAGTGGGGGCTAATCATTTCACTTGAATGATTGAAATGGTGATGTATTATAAGATTCTCGACATGATGGCTTAAGGTATTCCAAATCAGTTACGTAACGACCGTTATGTAACAGTAACAGGGCCATAACTAGAGGTGTACACGAGTCAAATCGAGTTGAGCTTGGCATAGCTCGACTCGGCTCGGCCACTAGCTGACCCCAACTCGAACTTGGTCCTCAAGCTTGACTGGCCAGCTCGGCTCGGTTCGGTCAGTAGCTCGGGCCAGTTCGAGCCGAGTTCGAGCCAAGATCGAGCCGAGTTCGCCTGTGCAGCATTTTCACAAACACATGGACTGCACCTTTAAATTCTTGCTGTATGTAAAACAGCACCAGCGGTTTTACAGTATTTCATCAAACACCTTGTTGGCAACATCAAAATCAAGAAAAAAGGGTATTTGTTTCATATACATACCTTCCTTGCCACCAACCGACACTTCGTTGAGTCATTTCGTCAAACACTTGGTGAGCAACATCAATATCAAAGTAACCGAGTCACTGAACTGGTTCGATCCGAGTTCGATTCGAGTTAGGGTTCGATCCGAGTCGAGTCGAGCTCGGGCAAGCTCGAACTTGGTTCGAAATTTTTTTGAGCTCAAAAAATCAGCTCGACTCGGCTCGAACTCAGTTTTGAACCGAGCCTTTTCGAGTCGAGTCGAGCGAGCTAACTGAGCTAACTCGGTTCGTGTACAGCCCTAGCCATAATGGCTGATACGGGGGGTGTAACAAGCGATATGTCCCGTATCATAATGGTAACGGACTAACGGTGGTGGCCGTTGTGACCACTGTTACAATTATGGAACACCTTGTGATGGCTAAGCTTATTTGTAAACATGCTAGTTGTTCATCCAAAGATATTCCAAATGTACCGTGTAAGTTGCACTTCTCTTCTATAATGTCTTGCAGGCGAAAGAAAGTCTCTTTACGCATATGAATGAAATCATAGCATGTGGACCCTAGACCATTGACATATGTTGATAGAGTGCATGTCCAATTTCGCGGATGTTGTTGTGAATCTTCTATTATAGAGTTATCCTTATACCAAGAAATTACTGATGCATCAGCTCTGACAGTTGCAGCTAATATATTAAATTCCATATTCGCTTTTTTATCCGAAGTGTCAGAGACTTCTCTGACTCGGTGCTAGAAATGTCCTCGTCCAACATGTTAACTTGCTGTTGGAAGAGAATGAATGTATGATGGTTCATGGACCTTACTTAATTGCTAATTAAAACAAATGGTACATTTTGAAAATATGCTTGCAAATTATACAATGGTCCTATTTCCAGATTATATGACAAGTGGGTGTTTATTGGATGGTTTATGGTAAGAATATCTAATGGTGCCATTTCATCAAACAAGATAGTGGCATACATGGACTTGATTGAAACTGTGATTGGTCGAAAAGTTCATTTATCTGATGATTTGATGTATCATGAACCCAAGATTAAGCTTATTTGATTATCTATCAATCTGATCTGTAGACAACTATTGGATAGTTAAAATGAAAAATATCCAATGGTCGTATGTCGACAAACAAGTGTCCACGAATCAGAGGTTAAGGTTGTTCCGCCAATTTGATTTTGCAATTGTGAAGTGGTGACAGTGGGGTGCACAATCTAGTCAGTTAAAGAGGAGTTAATATATGGCACTTGTACAAATTTTGAGTGCCTATGTATGAAGCATCATATGTAGCCTGAGTATCTTATTACTCTTAATTTTGTTTTTTTCTTTTGGAATATTTGTGAGGCCCATTGCGGACCGTAGATGCCATCCAATGTAGTCAGGTGGGCCAAATTAATGGTGTCTTCATTCAGAACATCATCCCATAAAGTGGGCCCACATTTTTGCGATCAAAACAGAATAGAGAACTTGCATTTGGACCTATTGAAAATTGAGAACATGCCATAAATTCAACTGATTGGGTGATCTAACCATCTGATTTTGGCTATTGACTTTGGACCACTAACCATTGTATTAACTGTCCACATGATGGCAAACAACTGTTAAACATCATCTGAACTGTATGATTTTGGGCCGTTTTAACAAGGTGGGCCACTCCACAAGGATACTTGTGATGGGTACACCTACCATTAAAACTGTGCAGATTGTTGGTGTGGTCCACCTGATTTTTAGATCTTTGTGATTCTTTGGGGCCAAGGAAACAAAATGGGGACTGAAATAATGGACAGATTGGATATATTACATAGATCATGGTGGGTCCAGTGTGTGCACCATCATACGTGTGCAGTGGTGAGTATCATGTGGAGGGAGGGAGGGAGGCACCGCCTTGTGGTAAATCTAATCCTCTGTTTCCAATTTATTTTTGAAACAGCAGTTGTTCCTCTCTCCCCATATGGCCCACAAGGTCGCCATCCCTGCCAGATGCCAAAATTATTTACCCATCTTTATCAATGCCGCCACGATGCCACGATGCCAAGAAAGAGGGGACAAATCCGACATCACCCAAATGGTGTTGGAGGTGACAAGAAAGCTATCCCATATCTTCTTCACAAATGGGCATTGCAAAAACAAATGATCCACCAACTCGGCATCTCTCAAGCACACAATGTAAACATTAGGAACCATTAATTCCCTCTTGCGTAGATTATCCACAGTTAGTATCCTGTTCCTACGAGCCAACCAAACGAAGGAAGCAACTTAGAGGGAGCTCCATACTTCCAAAACTGGTAATTGTGCCCATGATGGGCTGCAAGAGGAGTGAGGAGTTTGTAGAAAGATGAAACGGGGAACCTTCCCAAGCTATGAGCTTTCCAAAACACTGAGTCTTCTTCTACTTCACTAATAGAAGTAGATTTTAGCCTCTCCAAACGGCATAAAAATACCCCCAATTCCTCATCTGATAGCCGTCTTCAACACGGAGGTGCCCATATAATCTCATCTCCCCTCTTCTCGAAGCAAGTGGCAATCATAATGTTTGTATCTGGAGCAAGGACTTCTAAACTTAAGAAATCCTTATATGATCTAGAATAAGCTTGTCGTAGTTAGTAATTGACAATTTTACAATGCTATCTTATAGATAGGATATGTAGCTAATCGATCAGACCAATGTATTTATGTTTGGAATGGTGGGAGCAAATTTAGTATTTTTGCATTATATGTAGATGATATAATATTGGCTGCAAATGACTTGGAAATATTAGAAAAGACTAAATCTTAGATGAACTCTCTTTTTGGAATGAAGACATGTGAAGCATCATATTTGTTAGGAATAAAAATATTAGAGACGAAAAAGGCGTAGCTTCTATGCTTAACCTAGGAAAGGTCTATAAAGAGCTTAAAACATTTAGGTTGGACCATTGGAAACTGCTGCCACTCACTGTTTGTAGATGTCTAAAGTTAAGAAAATTAATCTATCCATTGAATGATAAATAAAGGGCTATAATGGAGAATGATCCATATGTCTAAGCTGTGGGCTTTTTAATATATGCGATCGTACATGTTATGTACTAGGTTGGACATATGCAAATGCAGTGGGATTTTTTTTTAAAGGATGAAATGCAGTGGGAAATGGGAATTATAAGCAGATACCTAAGTGATTAGGGAATTATAAACTGGCCAGAAATGAAAAGGATACTTATGTTTCTGAAAGAAACAAGAGGTGATTACGAGCAGATAAGCTTAAAGTTCATGGATACTTTTATGCAAACTTAGCAGGAAATCTCGATGATCGTCAGTCCACTTCATGACATGTTTTTCCTCTTTGGAGGTGTTGTTTCATAGTTAAGCTGGGTTGTGCTGTCCGCTATACTCCAGAAGCAGAATATATCGCTTTGGTGTTGTAATGCATGCCATTTGGATAAAGCACTTCATACATTACTTGAAGTTTAGTACATCCAATGGACTGATTCTTATATATGTGATATCATGGCAGCAATATCATTAATTAAAACTGTAGTAAATAACTCCAAGGTCAAACACATTAATATTCAATACCAATAAATTTGAGATAAAGTAGAAAAGAATGGACAATTGGTTATCTACCATCAGGAAATGTGATAATAGACCCTTCTAACAAAGGATGTATCAATTTAGATTTTTCAAAGTATGTAAGATTAATGGGACTTGGAAATTTCTATGTTGGGATTCTCATTTTTTTAGGTCCTGATGGGTAATTCTGAAGGTTGGACTAAAAATTTCATGACAGGAAAATGATCATATAGGCAAATACTTGAACAGGAGAAAACCTTACGACTTAAAAACTCTTACCCATGGAGTAGCATTACCCAGAAAGGGTGAAACTTCTACAGGAAGTAATACTTGATGGCGGTAACTAATCACAATGTGTAAATTCCAAATATGGTTGGAAAACCTTGTGACAGGAGTCACAAGATTATATGGCCTGCATTGTCAAGTTGGAGAATATTACTTATAAATGTGCTAGACGTGCATATGCTTTTTTAAGTCCACAATTGATTCTTTCCATGCCCTTCAACAACCGTCCCCAATCCTTCCCTTAAACAAATCCCTTAAATGAACTTGCTAAAGAATAAACAACACATAGGAAGCCTCTTACCAATAACAAGCATTTAACATCTTATATAGAACCCAAAAAATTGCTAAACAACTCTGCGTTTTTGTTTTTCTGCAAGATCCATATTTTTTGTCCCTTTCTTTTTTCCCTTTTTCCTTCCGTGGCTTCTTTTGGGCTGTTTATAGCCTGCGGATGTGCCACTTTTGCACATAGTCCTTGAGTAACCTGAAAATTTATGTTAGTCCATGTCGGTTTGCTTATTGTGGGCTACTTGCATTATCGAATGGATCTTTTGGCATTGAAATCTATTTCTATCCTACCTTATCTTCCAGTACAGTTGTATTAACCACTCGAGGGTGCAGTTGCATGATCCTTCTAAACAGGTGCCAGTCCCACTTTTAATCGCACTTCAGATTCATGCTTCTGCTCCCACTTCCAAACTATTTATTGGGAATATATTGAAACAGATGCTTCCCTGCTTGTGCACCCGAATGCCGCTTCGCTTCACTTCGTGCCACTATATGCTGGAGTTGTTAACCTATAGCATCCAGCTCCCTTGCATGGATGTTTATTCTTTAGTGCTTTGCTTTTGCAGGTTCCGGTTGAGCAAAAACTGCCTTCTTTATATCTTCTTGATAGTATTGTAAAGAACATTGGTCGTGACTATGTTAGGCATTTTGCTGCTCGCCTTCCTGAGGTGAGTATGATCTCTGATGCATGTATGTTCTATTTTTGTATGCTGATGTGATAATGTTGAAGTTGATACTTCATATAGGTCATAATTATGCATACTTAAGCACTCGATAGTTTTGACATCATAAATGACCATGCCATACAATTTGTGATTCTTTCGTTTATGTTTCACAAGGTTTTCTGTCAGGCATACAAGCAAGTTAATCCTAGTCTGCATCCTGCAATGCGTCACCTTTTTGGGACTTGGTCCACCGTGTTCCCATCTTCAATACTTCGCAAAATTGAGGCAGAGCTACAATTTTCTCAACCTACGAGCCATCAATCGTCTAGTTTTACAGCATTAAGACCTTCTGAATCTCCTTCTCCCCGTCCAGGTCATGGTATTCATGTAAATCCAAAATACTTGGAGGCACGGCGTCAGTTTGAACATTCAACAGCGGTAAATTCCAGTTCTGTCTCTCACTATCTATCTCTATAAACACTCACATATACTGTTATACATGTGCACCCATGTGTTTATGTACGCATATGCAATCCCTTAGAGGATCTTTGGATTGCCTATGGATTAAGGCAAAAATCACCTTGGTTTTTAGAAGGATGGATGAAGATCATTGATTGCGTCCTTACTCCTTTGTGTCTGGAAAGATTATCCTTTTATCACCTTGAAATAAAGTTTGCAGCTTTCTATTCCGGGCTAGGCCACCAAATTGTACTTATTGTTTTGAAAATTCAGTATGTTTCTGACAGTCAAAGTATTGGTGGCAATGGGCTGGGCTAGGGCTTGGCTGGATGGCCTTGGTGTGCCCCTAGTTCCCTAGGCCCTGGCCCTAATTAGGCTAAACAGGCCTCGCCCTGGTCCCGGCCCTATAAGGAAAAGAGTGACATGATCAAAGGTTTGAAATAGTCTAAATCTAAGATTTTTTCTAATGCAGGGGCATTTTCACACTGGGCTCGAGTGGGGTCGCCGGTGGGATGTAGGGGCACACTCGGGGTGGGTGACCTATGTGATTTGGGGCGCACGGGGGAGGTCTCATGTTCGAGACTCCTCACTAGGGGTGATTAATGTGCATTTCACACCGGGCTCGAGTGGGGTAGCCCATGGGATGCGAGAACACACTCGGGGTGGGCGGCCTATGTGATTTGGGGCTCACGAAGGGGTTCGGCCGAGGTCCTAAACCCATGAGATGTGGGGCCTGGGCTATGAGATAAAGAGATTAATTCGCCATGCTCTAACAGTTCGAGCTTTTAGAGTAAGTGGTTAATTGTCCTGCATGAGATAAAGGGATTTATTCGCCATGCTCTAACGGTTCGAGCTTTTAGAGCAAGTGATTAATTGTCCTGCATCATTTTCCCCCTTTTTTTCCTACGGTATCCCCTTTATCTATGACGAGGTTTTGATGACAGAAACATAACCCCGGATCCAAAAAGTGCAATACTACAAGTTGAAGGGGACCCTCACTAGTGTCTTCAAATCGTCCATCCTTTCATGTAACTGTGACCCACTTAATTTTTTGACTGGGCCATTCATTGTTGGCCCTGGCCCTGGCCCAGGCCCAGCTCGGCTTGAACACCAGACCTAGATTTCAAGCCTGAGCCTGGCACTCGGGTCAAGTTAAGGGGCCCAAGCCCTTGCTCTACAGGGATGGGCCGGGCAGCCTGGCCCATTGGCACACCTAATCCAAAGGTGCTGTTTGGCCTGTCTCCTCCCTAATGCATCTAAATGGCTGGTACATAACTATCATTTCTATTGTTTATATAATAATGTTGTTCAGTATTTTGTTCACCAGGACTGTCATATCAGAATTTGATATTTGGCTGTTTCACATAATTTGGTCATTTTCTCAGTGCTCTGAGTGGCAGCCGTCTGTGTCACTGCTTGCAGATGCACGAAGTTGATCCCCCCAGGAATACAAGGATGGCAGATTTCATAGAAAGAATGGACAGTGATGCTTCAGCGAGCCCCAAAGGATGGTCTGGAGCTTCTTCAAAATTTCATGTGTGCAATTGCAAGCCTTTTCTTCTCAGTTCCCTCTGCTTTTTGAGTAGTGGCCAAGCAGATGTCTGGCTCCTTAGCCATCTCAAGCTTAAAGATGTGATTTAAGTAAAAATGCGGTGCCACATTTGGCTCCTTATATGCTCGGCACCTGGCCATTAGTGTTTTGTGCAACTCCACTGACAGATTCTCTCTCGTAACAAATAGATCATGTCCGATCATGAATATGTTACTTATTGACAATGTCTTTGTTTGTTTTAACAAAGACATTACTATGCATGCTATCACTTGCTATACCCATAATTTGATGCTTACCACATTATTCAAGCTCTCTAGCCATAAAGAACACCTCTAGATATAGAATTTGTGTTTCTTTTACAAACTTGCAAAGCTGCTTAATTGTCTACTTCGTCTTAGCGTGTTTCCATTTTCTGTGCTGCCCCAACATAAATTGGATGGTTCTGCTCAAGTCATGGAACAATCCTGATTTGGTGGAATTTCTGAGCAGGCTCGTAATCAAGAGTAACTGCATTAGAATCAGTATACTCTAAAAGATGGACCAGTTTATTGTTATTATTAATGTATAAACCATATTCATTCACTTTTTACATCTGCATTAGAATCAGTATACTCTAAAGGATGGACCAGTTTATTTTTATTATTAATGTATAAACCATATTCATTCACTTTTTACCTCTGCAGGAAGTTCAACATGGAAGGGAAGTTTCTTCAAGTGCACAGAACTATGGGCGAAAACTCACCATTGGACATGGTGATTATGAGGTTCTCCCTACACAAACGGGAGCTAGAAGAGTAGGCTCACAGAGGATTGAAGCAGGGCGTCTATCTTCATTAATTGGAGCTGAATGGCAATTGGCAGCTTCAAAAAAGAAGCTTTTAGGGTCTTCACCTCCTTCAAGAGTTGTGCCAGCAAGGTCTTTATCACCACCAGGTGATGATCACTTTGCAAGGGATATTTCTTCTGTAAAGGGGTTTGAAAAAGCCTCACCATCTCATTCTGGATTTGCATCTGAACTTAGCAGGAGTGACAAGGATGGGGAGAGGCGTGGTCACTGGGAAAGAAACTGGTCTGATGATGGTACTCAGAAAATGGAAACTTCTACATTCAACCTTAGTAATGGATGTGATCAGTCACAGCCAAGAGCATTAATTGATGCTTATGGAAATTACAGAGGAAAAAGTACTCCAGATGATAAGCATCCGAAGGTGAAACAGCCTGATGTAAATGGCAATAATAGTAAACCAGCCAGGGCTAAATGGCAGAACATTGAGGAAGATGAGTATGATTGGGAGGATATGAGTCCAACTTTAGCTGATCGTAGCAGGGGCAATAATCTGCCATTTGATTCCCCTCTTGGAAGCTTAAGCACAAGGGGCAGTTTAAGGAGAATGAATGATGTAGCTTTTGAGCCTGATTTCAGAAGAAGCAAGTGGCCTAGTCATGTTCCACTGTCACTGGTCGATGAATCTGCTATTAACATTGAAGATAGGATGCCTATCCTAGGAGTATGGTTCTTCATCCTTTTTTATTTTTATTTTCCCCTGTAATATCACCTGTTTCATTTTAGCGCCAGTTTGGGTGTGTACCTAAAAATGCAGATGGGAGAGCATGTTATGGTGGACACTACCTGTTATCATTCAGTTCTCGCTTATTGAGTACATTTTGTGGACAGGACCTTTTAGCATCTCCTGCCATGCACATTTAGATGGACAATGTGGTTGAGTGATGCACATCAATTCTTGTCTGCATTCTGGGCACATCCAAAGAAAATCTTAGCATTACTGATGGAAGTTTAGAAATTTAATTATTGTTATATCTGAATCTCGTTCCTCTGTTATATTGAAATATAGCAGAAGTAATGAACAGTTACTTTTAGTTTACAATACTTGGGTTTGTAAAGAAAGTTATATGAATAGCGTGGATTTTGTATCCATTCACCAAATAGAAAGTAACATTTTGGGAAACAGGAACTGCTCCACTTATTCTCTTATCAAGTGACTAAAATTTGCAGTTTTTCATTGCAAAGGTAGCTGTTTCTTCTTTTCGGTTTTTGTTTTTTGTTTTTGAAATCAAATTCCAGAAAAACTGATCAGAATGTGTCTCCTGATTTCCATCACTGTTAATGATGTTCGAAGCTCTCTGTATTAACTTGTTAATTTCAGTTATGCTTATCTTACCATGAAATGTTTCTAAGAACTATATGATAAGTTCATGTACAACTTTCTTTCTAGGAGTACACTTGTTCTTTGTTTCACTGTTCTCTGAAGGTTAAGTTGGTCATTTCTTAGGGCCAGGGTTACTATTTATTTTTCTGATGAAAATGAAAATAATGCCCAGAGGCCATTTCTTGGAAGTTTATGAGCTTATTCTGGAATTCCTTTATTTTCTGACTAGAAACAACTTTCAACTTTTGGACTTGGAATTTGATAGGTAACTTTTCTTTCTTGCAGTCTGGTCATGGATTGATGAGTAACAAGTCTCTGAGTCGTTCAGGAACTCAGCATGAGTCATTTTCTCAGTTTCCGGGTTCTCATTACCCTCATGAGCCTTGGAATTTACCCCACCATTTTCAATCAAGAGAGATGGGTTCCCAATTTCCCTTCTCAGAAAGTGGGATTGCTCCATCATCCAGGCAGAGAATGCTTCCTCTGAGTGAGAAAGCACTAGACACTTACGTGCCATTTCAGAGGCCCTCAACTATTCGTCCAATGATGGGATCTTCAAGTGCTGATACTCTGAATACAGGGGTTCCGTCCCTTGTGACTCCTGCATCAACCATTGAGCAGCATCCAGCACAATTGCCGCGTTCACCTCCACTGCCACCAATAACATGGCCTCCGACTCTTAATTCTCGTCAGCCCCCCTTCCTCAGTAGCCTTCCACAATATAAGCAGATTAAAAATCAGTTCAATTTGACGGATGGTCCAAATAACTCTTTGATTTTGTCTCGGCCGCAATTAGATGCTGCTGATGGAAAAACATTAAATTCTACTAAGCTTCTCCAGCTGCCTCATCAGCAGGTTGATTTGATTTCTTTAAATCAGCCAAGCCGGGAACTGGCTGCTCTTATGCACCCGCAGTTTCTCAAGTTGCAAGAGGTTCAAGGAAGTTTTACCCCATATGCTCCAGTTCAGATTCCTTCTCATTTACTGGCACAATCCTTAAGCCATGGACACATATCAGGACAGGGTGCAGTTGGGAATGTGGTTTCGCCCAACCCATTGCCTGGAGTATCTTCTTCATCTGTAACAGTTCACTGTATGCCGAATGCATCTTTTCCTGTTCAGGGGTTCGCCTTACCTCCACTACCGCTGGGGCCACCTCCTGCTTCATCACAGACGGGACCCTCTCAAAATACGGGTCCCATTTTCTCTCATCCTCCTCCTGGTGGTCCATTTTCTGGTCTTATGAGTTCTCTCATGGCCAAGGGTTTGATCTCATTGACGGCACCAGCTGCATTCCAGGTATTTCAATCAAGGATATATATATATATATATATATATATCAGTAACAGGGATTTTAGGGTCCCAAGCCTAGCAAATGCACGGTTTGCTGAGGTTACCAATTTCTTACATGTGGGGACCATAGCTTCATGATCCAGACTGTTGATATGATGGGTCCACTTGAATCTCCTAGATAAGATCCTAACAATTTGATCTTTGGCCTTCCTTTCTGTTGAAGGTGTCCCCTATATATGTAAGGGTGTGAACCCCACTACATTGGAATGAGCTATTATAAGCTTTGGAGCTAGAAATGACTGGACTGAATGGAGCTAGACCTGATGATGATGTAATTATTGCTCCCCAGACCTCTCCAGGGACTGTTGCTGTATTTTCTACTCCATTGTCCAAGTTTTAGCTCATCAATGGAAGGTTTGGGATCTTAAAATCAAGAAGATTTTGGGGCATCCCTCATCCATGGTGGGGCACATCAGATCAAAGATCTGAATTACCAAACTGTGGTCCCACCTGTACCGATTGGGAGTCTCAACAAACTGCACATTTGCTGACACTCAAGGCTGTTTAGTTCCTCTTTCGTAAACTTTCATCCTTCTTCATGCAATTATTCTTGCTTATTTAATAATATTTCTCAAGAAAAAGTACTTTTTTTTTCCCCCCAGGATTCTGTAGGACTTGAGTTCAATGCTGAACTTCTCAAGGTGCGACATGAGTCGGTAATAAATGCACTATATGTTGATCTTCCACGACAATGCACGACGTGCGGATTGCGTTTCAAAGGCCAAGAAGAGCATAGTAATCACATGGACTGGCATGTGACGAAGAATCGCATGTCTAAAAACCGTAAGCAGAACCCTTCACGGAAATGGTTTGTAAGTGCCAAAGAATGGCTCAGTGGCGCAGAGACATTGGGAACTGATGCTGTTCCTGGGTTTTTGCCCATGGAACCTGTTGTAGAGCAAAGGGAGGATGAGGAAATGGTGGTTCCTGCAGATGAGAATCAGAATGTGTGTGCATTATGTGGGGAGCCTTTCGAGGATTTTTATAGTGACGATACTGAAGAGTGGATGTATAAAGGGGCCGTATACTTGAATGCACCAGATGGATCTACAGAAGGCATGCCTAGGTCACAGTTGGGTCCAATTGTGCATGCTAAATGTAGGTCAGAGTCTTCAACGATTCCTCCTGAAGATTTTGGACAAGATGAAGGGGTATGCTATTATTATTTTTTTCTTTTTTGGATTTTTCTTCGTGAGCAACCGGCAACAAAATCTGGAATTGAACATTTGCTGGCACTACAGCTCTAGAACAGCAGTATGAATTGTTATATAAAAGAACCCTGCTATGATGGCTCCTTGGAGTAGGATTACAAACCCGATCTCTCATAAGATGTGCCAATGTGACACTTGTGCAGGATTCCGTCTATTCATTATGTGGGCCCTATCATCTATGTTCCATGGCCTGAAAATCAGCCAAGCCTGGTCTGGTGATCAGATGGGTTACACTTGTATCTCCAGTATGGATCATTGTTCTTTAAAAAAAATATTTATGAGTCCATTATTCAAAAAATTAACCATGGACTTTTTTCCATGTATCACCAACCTGATGATGCAAGCGGCCTGATTTTTTTGGTTCATGGAACATATACGGTGGATCCCCTTGATCAACAACTTTGATCTTTCACACTTGTGCCACAATGGCACATGCAAGAGAATCGGACTCTAGTGTGTAACCATCGCATCTCTTCGTATAGTTTGTAGGACATGCTAATTTTAATT
The DNA here is from genome assembly GCF_029962835.1 of Magnolia sinica. Taxonomy (NCBI): domain Eukaryota; kingdom Viridiplantae; phylum Streptophyta; class Magnoliopsida; order Magnoliales; family Magnoliaceae; genus Magnolia; species Magnolia sinica. Next base: position 51,605,866 of record NC_080584.1, read on the forward strand.
GCCAACCAATTCATAATATTTTTTGTGCTAACGGTATTTATTGTGTGCCTTTTCTGACTAACATCCTCATGTTTTTTTTTTTCCTGTACTTAATTTTTTTTCTTGGTTAATCCAAACGTTGTTGTAGATTTGTAAACTAGAAGTGGAAGAAAGTAGAAGAAGTAAGAGAGGAGAGAGTTGTGAAATGAAGGGAAAGAGGTAGTAGGGTTGGACATCCCCTGTCCTCCTATATTAAGGGAATTTTACAAAGAACTACCTAATTAATACATAATTCACATTCCAGTACCTTTTTCAAAAAGCTACCTCATTAATCAATATAATTATCATTCCACTACCTTTTGTAATGGCTGCGGTCCAAGCAAATGGATGGGTGACTCAGGTGGGCCCCACCATGATGCTTATGTAAAATCCACTCCGACATAAGGTGTGTCACCCTATGTTAGTTGAAGGGCTCAAACATAAGCTCCATCTATGATTCGGGTGGACATGATTGGAAACAGTGTATAGGGCAACGCTTGCCTTCCAAACTGTTTCCATTATTGTGGTCTAGTGTTTTAAATAGCGAATAGTGTATAGCGTAGCATTCATGCCTTTGAAGCATGAGGCATAAGCTACATAGCGTGTAGCGTAAGCTACTCCCTATTACTATGATTTTTCATGAAGGTTGTGCTTGGTTGCACCAATTTCATGATATTCACTAAATTAGACTAATTAATAATGAAATTTAACAAAATTTCATAATGTTTGGTGCAACCAAACCCAACCTAAAGTAATGGGAAAGGGTAATAATTAAGTATAAAGGTAAAGAAAGAGCAACAAAACTGATTTAATACTGTTACTTATATTATTTTTACTAAAAGCATTAAAAAGATTAACTAATTTTAATTGAAAATAGAAAAATGTAACTAATCATTGAAAACATTAATTGATTTTCATGTCATAGTGAAAAATAGATTGTAGTGCGAGCAATGTAGTGTGTAGCATAGTCTATATAGCTTATAGCATATGCAAATTATCATTTAGCATAGGCTACATGCAACTTAGGCTATTTTCGTGAGCTACTTAGCATTAAGGCTAAGCTATGCAACGTAGTGTAAGCCACATGCTACGGTGTAACTATTTTAAAATACTGGTGTGGTCCTCGTGAATCAAGGATGGATATGATTTTTGGGACACAAGGCTAAATGAATTTTTAATTTTTTGGAATCTAATGGTTGGAGTGGATTTTATATAATTATCACGGTGGGCCATGTAATAATTAAGGGTGGACGTCTCTCTCCCAATTGTTTCTTTTGGTTTGGCCCACTAGAATCACATGTCAGCTTGATTTTTTTTTTTTTTTTGGTCTTTGGGCGTAATATTGGACTAAGTATCTAGTGGTTGGAGTGAATCTTACATGAACATCACGGTAAGTCCCGCCAAAATCAAGAGCCACGTCCATATGATCCCTTTTAAAATTTTTTTTTTTTTTTTTAAAATTTTAAAATAATGTCTCTATATAGTTGGAGAGGGGAGACATGACTTGATTTTTGGTGGGGCCCACCATAATGTGTATGCAAAATCAACTCCGACCATTAGAGGCATAATCCCAGTTTAGGGTCATAGTTAAAAAATAAGGTTGACTTGTAATTCAGGTGGGCCACACCAAAGAAAACAATTGAGAGAGAGATGTTCACCCTTGATTTTTACAAGGGCCATCGTGATGATTATATGAAATCCGCTCCAACCATTAGATGCCACACCAAAATTTAGGCCTGATGCCTAAAAATCAGGTCCATCTGTGATTTAAGTGGGCCATGCCAAGGGAAGCAGTTTGGAGGGTGATCATTGCCCTGTACATTGTTTCCAATCATGTGGTCCACCTGAATTACGGATGCGGGTGAATTTTGGGCCTTTGGCCTAACATGATGTGACGCGCCTGGTGTTCAGGTTGGATTTTACATAAACATCACAATGGGGGCCCTCCCATGCAACCCACTCATTTGTTCGCATGCTAACCCAACAGACCATTTGAAATGTAATGGAAGGCAGTGGAATAATAATTATATCGATTAATGAGGCAGGTTTTTAGAAAAGGTATAAGAATGTAAATTCCATATTTTTTTTAAACGGTTGCTGGAATTTTATTAGAGAAAAACAACAAAACAAAGCAAAGGAAAATAAACGCTAAAACACCGAGATGGCGAACCGGCTACAACCCCAGGAAAGAAAAATTACAGCCCTTGAGCTTCTCAAGATTTGAAGCCCACTTAACAATTAAAAATCTCGCCCTTTGGGAAATGATTTCCCTTGGCTTGCTTTCATTGCGAAAACATCTGGCATTCCTTTCCTCCCAAATTGACCACCGGATGGCAAGTATGGACATCCTCCACATCATCGTCCTTTCTCTACCCAAACTGACCCCATGCCAAGCTCTCAGAAGATCGCCTGCTAAGGCCAGAAGAGACCACGACACGCTGAAACGGTTTAATAAGTTTGACCAAATTGTCCCAATAAACCGGCAATGAACAAACATATGGTCAACCGTTTCCTCATCACCCATACAACACAAACAAACATTCGGAAGGACCCTTGCTCGTTTCCGGAGGTTATCAATTGTCAATACCTTGTTTTGACCTACCAACAAGCCAAAATCCGCAAACTTAGGCAGGACAGGATAATGCCAAACATGCTTGGTAATTGATTCTTCCAAAATTGGAGACGTCTTAGGAATACAGTCATAAAATGAGCGAACCGAGAAAGAGCTTGATTTCATAAAATCATAGTATATGTGGATGAAATGTTCAGATGATAAAGATGAATGTGATTCATAAGGGCCATGGACTCTTCTATTTCCTCATTCCTCATATGTCTTTTGCAAGGAGGTTCCCAAACTACTTCTCCCGCTACAACAAAAAAGCAATTTGAGACAAGAATGGACGGGTTCGGAGCTAGACGGTAAATCCTTTGGGAACTCGGACTTCAATGGAGAATCTCCCACCCATACGTCCTCCCAAAACTGTATCTTATCGTTGCTGTCAAGAGAAAAACCGACACCTTCAATAAATGCTGCCTTCACAGACACGACACCTTTCAATAAGGCCGAGGCTCTATATAGAGAAGATTCTCTCATCCACCAACCATCTACCATACAACCATACTTGGCTTTTATCACATTTTTCCAAAGTGCCCAATCTTCCTTCTCAAATCTCCATAGCCACTTCCCAAGAAGCGCTCTGTTCATAGCTTTGAGATCTTTTATGCTTGCATCGCCTTCTTTGTAGGATTTGCATACCTCATTCCAGCCTAGTAGGTGAAATTTCCTTTTATCCTCCATGCCATGCCATAAGAAATCACGCCGTAGTTTGTCAATAGTTTCCACAACCGCCACCGGGCACCTGAATACCGACATGAAATAGAGAGGAAGATTGGAGAGGGCGGCCTTAATAAGCGTGATACGACCCCTAATGATAAATATCGGCTTTCCCACCTAGCTAGATAATATTCAAATCTTCTGATAACCTTATCCCAAAGATATTTAGGCGGCGTACCGATGCACAGTGGAAGACCCACAAAAGTCGATGAGAGCTTTACAACTTTGCACCCAAAAGAATCCGCCGACAATTGAATCTCGTTGTCCTCCAGGAACATCCCCATCATCTGGCTTTTCTTTATGTTTACCTTTACGCTCGAAACCGCCTCGAAACACTGGATGATTGTTCTCAAATTTTCAACCTTGGTCAGGTCGACATCGCCAAAAAGAAGAGTGTCATCCGCAAATTGAAGATGAGAAATTGGGTAAATTCCATGTTAATGAGGTAGGGGATTTTTTTTTTTTTGTAAAATTCCCTTGTACTCATAAATCATAATAAGCAAGTGAAAAAGATAGAAACACCCGTAAGTAACAAAAGCAAAAATTTCCCACAAGTCCTAACTAGGAGCCCTAATCCAATTTAGATAGAGAATAGATGAGGTGTTAGGTAGGCCATATAGCTGTACAACATACATCCATATCGATTAGGTGGGCTGTACAACTGTGTGGCCCATATTTCTCATGCGTTAACAGTTGTATTTCTTGTGGGCATTTATTTATTTATCTAATCTGTTGCAACTTTTCTAAAGAAATGGTGTTATTGATTTGTCATTTTGATTATCATCCTAATAGTGGACCTAGTGTCATAGTCACTAATTTCTTTTACATTTTATTTTTACAATATTAATTTCTTTTACATTATTAGCTTATCCTTCGATCCAACATTCATGTAATACACATCTTTGCCTATGAAAAAAAAGAGAGGATTACCCATCTTTCTTTTTCTGCAAGGCAAGTGTAATCGTATTGTTGGAAAAGAAACATGCAAATAGTGCATGTAAATGACACTGCTGTCAAAAGACTCAAAACTCCAGTGTTATGGCCGTTGAAGATGGAGTACTATGGAGTGTGATGTTAGCACATGTATAGACTAAGCATGTAAAAACAGAGTGCCTTCAATGTAATTAGCCTACACGTTCTTATAGAGGTTTGCCAAGCCCCCGTTTAAGGGAGTCCATCTACATTTTGCCCTATGTGCCAACATGGCAAATGTGTGTGAGACCCAATCTGCCCATCAATTTGGCCCTACCGGCCCAAAATAGGCCAGTCCTTGCATTGTTTAGGCCATGACTTAGAAGCAGAAGGACGGCTTAGAAAAACTTGGCTAAGTTTTTGAGTCATCCATTTGCTTAATAAGCTATATGATGCAAGACAATCTAATCGCCCAACAGTTGTAGTATGCGACATCATTGTTGATTGATTGAAGATCAGGCCCATCCAAGGTTCTTGAAGATCGAAAAATCCAACTGTCCATATGGAAGATCCGAGCCAGTCATTTGTCCAGATTGAAGATCTTTATCATATCACAGGTTAAATTAATGTGATAGAAGATTGGAACCACACCCACATTACTGATTAGTATTCTGTTCCAGATCAATGGCCCAACAGACCTTGGGAACCACAGGGTTAATTGGTTGACAAAATATACCAATCGGATAGACTTAGGGCCCATATACTGACCAAATGCCATCATTCTTACGCTAATGTAAACCCATTGATTCCAATGTCGGTTGTATCAACTAATACTATCGGTATCGCAACTCCCCATTACAAAACTAGGTTGAAGTTGGAAAACTCTCTAGTATCAATCGATATATCATGATGCATCACAATGTTAATATTTCGATATATCGTAAATATCGCATTTATAAATTCTATAATGTTGTCGATATGTATTGCATGTATCCACGATCTCACAAGAGATCACTCCCCTTGTGAAAAAAAAAATGAAAAAAAATCCACTTTCTGTATTTTTTTGTTTTTGTTATGATTACGTTCCTAAGGGGATTTCAACCAACACTTTCATTTGTTCCAAGAGGGGGATTTTAGTGTGAAAATTGAGATTAGAGAGTGTGTGGTGCTTGAAACTCCATCTGTGAGATTTTGCTAATTTTAATTGTTTTCTCTTGTTTAAATTGCTTAGATCCTTGGAATAAAGTTAGTAATCCATAAATTTGCATGCTCAATTATGGATTCCGACCTCATGATTTTTTTTTTTTTTTTTTTGGGGGAGAAATAGATATCCACATTTTTAAACCCGAATTTTTTTGAATTTTACACATTTAACTGCCTAGTAGCATGTGGCAAAATAATGTTAGAGTGCTTGGAGGCTGATCAATCACTGAACTTTTTGATATTTTTGAAAAAAAAATATTTTCAATTAAAACATATCAAAGAATGAATAAAAAATCTTTAAGTGTTTGCTGACTTAACATGAGCCGCACTCAGTCATTTAAAAAAAAATAAATTTAGTTTTTTTTTTTTTGAAAATAGATAATAATTTTAAAATATTTTAATATAAATACGCCGTACTTCATATGGCATGCACGGCAGATTTAGTGCGACTAATTAATACATTGAATATTTACTGTTTTAATTTTTAATTTAAAATAATTAAAAATTGTGAAATTATTTGCGATGATATTACTTGCTGTTCCTAACAATTTTTTACTGTCCGTATTGTAAGCTTGTAACAGTAATTACAGTGGCTGTTACGCCACCAATGCCGATATTGAATACCTTGGCCATCACTTAACTCTCAGTGATTTGCTTCCCCTTACAACCTTTAAAAGACTTTAAGCCCAGGTGCCGAACCATGGATTGCTGACTAGTCCGAGTCAAATGCGACTCATCTAAGTTGACCCAACTCGATCAAGTTCGAGCTGGTTCGGTACCATTAGTCACACCCCCAAATATGCTTGACCCAAACGAGTTGTGATTCGATTCAGGACCAGACGAGTTGGTTTGAGTTGCCAAGTAAGAAAACCTTGTGCCCAACTAACAACTCTGCCTCTAGCCATATGGGATAAAACTTCCTTCAGTTTTGCTCAATTATTGTCTCCCGCTTGTTAGAGGAGCTGGTAGAGACAGTATAGTGTGTGTGAGTGATCCAGATTCCGGAGTTCAATTCCTGGGGGTGTTACCTTTCAAAATAAAAGTTTTGCTCTATTGTAAAACACTGTTGTTGCACTCCTTCCAAACAGACTAAAGACCCACCAATAGGGTGGTATACGATAGAGATTTCCTTCTTTTCAATCCCAGGCCCATTAAAACACTTGGAAGAAATCCTGAATCTGCCTTGCCATCGCCAACTTAACCCCAATTAGGCTAAAGAACCTTCACCAAACATGCCTTGAAAGATTGCAATGCCAAGTGAAGATGATCAACTGACTCCCCAGCAGACATAAGATGCAAGCAAGTATTAGGAATGAACATTTCCTTGTTCCTCAAGTCATCAATGGTTATCCTCCCTATGAGCCAAGCAAAAGCAACCACCCTTGGGAGTCCCATAGTCCATTTATTTGTGGCAGGCAAAATCCCTTGCCTATTGGAATCCCCTGATAGCATTGAGTAGAAAGACAAAACAAATATGTGCACCATACAAGGTTCTCTTGTACGAATTATGGCCATCCTAAAAGTAGGGAATTCTGGCTAGTGAACATGTGTTTCATGCAAGGTATTCCAAAATGGTTACGTAACGGCTGTTATATTGATAACAGTGGTAACTGTTCCGCATTATGGGGTTGGAACAGCCATTATGAAAAAATCAACTTGTAAATAGCCCCGTAACGGTCCATTATAGGACTGAAATAGGTTTTTTTATTTTATTTTTATTTTTTTTATTTGCTTAAAAAAATCTGTAATGGCTGTTACAATTTTTATTGTAACGGTAATGGCGGTCAGTGTTTGAAATATCAGTATTGCCTTATGTATCACACCCTTGGGATACGGATACCTATTGGTTATCGCGTGGGATATATCGGTTGTATCGCGTAATGTATCGTTGTTGTTGGAAATATGGGGAGACATTGGGAAATTGGTTGATTTTTTCAATGAAACTTCAGTGATTGTTAAAAAAGACTTCAATACACACTTATAAATCAAAACATTACAAAAAACAAGTGCACATAATAGGTTTTCTTTTTATGGGGTCCTACTCTATGCATTGTCTAAATGAATTGATGCAAGTATATTCCAAGTCTATTCATATAATTTATAACAGTAAGAAGATGTGACATTCAAAAGCAAAAGAAGAATCACCAAATCAGGTTACGTACATGTTTGATTTTATGTTTGGATACAAAGATTGCGACTGTTTTGTGAGAAATTGGAAAATTTTGATTTTTTTTTTTCCACAAGTCGGTCCATCCCCCCAAATCTCAAAATTGAAGCTCCCAATTCATCATTTTTCATGCAAAACATGAAAAATCATGGATTTGTAACAATTTGACACTGATTTATAGAAAAAAAAGGATAAAAAATGCTCACTGAATTGAACATGTGGGATATGTCCCACTACTTGTGCGTTTTGTAATGCATAGGTGTGGGATACAAGATATATTGTGGGATATATCGGCCGATATCGTCGATACTTAAAACACTTATGGCGGTGGCCATTATGGCCACCATTATTGTTATGGAATACCTTGGCTTCATTTGTGTTGTGAAAATAATATTACTGAAAAATTGAAGTCATGAAAACATCCATAATAGCAAGCTTTCACTGGCTTCACTCAATAATCATAACTTCCGTACAAAGGTATTCAATAACGGTAATGGTGGCCGTAATGGCTGTTAAGGCCCCCATAACGCCTGTTATGACCCTATAATGGTCAAATTATTTTTAAAGGAAAAAATGTATCTGCCCCATAACTGCCAGTTATGGGTATGTATTGCGTAACGGGCATCTCCATTAGCATTACATAACGGCTGTAAAACGTATTTTTTTCTTAATACCATGGTATGTACAGATTCTTTCCTATATCTATTTTACACCTTGTTATAAAATGTCAAAACTAGACCTCTCTTCAGCACCAAGAGTTGATGAATCTTCTGATTTAGCATTGAACATAAGGATATGAAGCTTATTAGTGCTGTGCATTTTCATTGCTAATTGCTTATGCAGCCATAACACTGGGTGTTTGTGTCCAAGTAAAATGCTTTCATTGATGATTGGTGCAGAGCACTTTCATCACTCATTTTGTGGGCCACTTTTTGGGAGCCACATTTGAACAACACAAAGTTGGTACTGTTGGATAGCGTATCTAATTACCAAGATTACATGATTTATACTAGTACTGAAAATTATGACGATATTGCTCACAGCGTGCGGGGTTGTAACGAGAAATTATTATTATTTTAATGATGCCATTGTTTTGGGTCCACCAAGAGTAAAATTTTCTAGTCTTCTGTAGGAACAAAGCTGAATGTTTTTCCAAGTAAAATATGATTGATTTTTTTATTAATTCATGAGCATTTTTGTCACTTATTTTGTGGGTCACTTTTCGTGGGACAAAAGATGTCTGAAATGCTCAAAATTGATACCATTGGATAGGCTATCAAATTTCCTTTCCAATGAGTCTATGATTACGTAATTTAGACAAGTATTGAAAATGTTGTAAGCAAATTACCAATATGGTATTTGGTTATGACAAAAATTAGGGTTTTGTTAATGATGTCATCATGTGGTATCTATCAAGAGTAAAATTGGCTAGTTTATGCTTTAGAAAAGGTTTCCATTATGGATCCTGGAGTTCACAATTACTCATAGTTGGAATAGTTGTTGGTCCATCAAAGGTAGTCAAATTTGGGTTCTAAGTCTTGGTTAGCAAGTTCCCTTGAGGCTTGTTTGTGATTGCTTAATTGATGTTTTTGGTAGTTGTGATATACCCAAAATCGCTTAAGCAATTAATGTGCTTGGTTGACAACCCATCTTAATTGCTTATTAAAAACAATTATTGAATATATATATAGATATATATATATATATATAAAATTTTTCCACTCATATGATACAAAAACTAGCGGATGTTTTTTGCACTAAACAACAAACTGTCATTTGAGGGGTTGGAACCATGGTTTATAATCTCTGTTTCAAATCAGTCTGATACAGCTGTATCGTATCTGTATGCTAAATACAATATTTGAAACGGATGCAAATGGCCCGAGGGGAAAAAAGTCCAGTGTCAGCCCATATCGGGCCGCACTGTAGCGTTCGATATAGTGCATATCAGCACCCAATATGGCCCTGATACAGATGATACAGTCAAAAACATCCAAATTTGAAAATTTTGTTCAAAATTTCACTTATTTTCATTTAAACCATGGAGGAAGCTTGAAAACCTATTTTAGACTTAGATCTAAGCCTCTTTTGGGGATAAAAACAATAAGATTTGAGTGGATGAATTGAAGCAGAATGAACCTTTGTGGCAAAACCCAGAAAAGATGGTAAAGCATCACGTTTTATTTATTTATTTATTTATCTTCTTCTTGTATTTCAATGTTGCTACTTATTCACCAATTAATGCTTGGTTTTTGTTCAGTTAGGCCACGTGGTTGACTTTGAATAGGTCGAGCTGAGATATGGCATACTTATCAAAGAAAAGTCTGATACGAGTTGTGTAACTAAGATCCAAAATCAGACTGGCTGGACAATCCTAACCTCAGATTAATGCCCACCAATCTGATAATGAGATTATTGAATAGGTTTATTTTTATTGTATGATTCATCTGAACTGGGATCCATAGTTTGGCCGGTTCATCTTGAATTAATTATATTCCACTTTTACAAAATTCAAAGTGCATTTGTATCATCCATCACACTGCCAAATTATCAAACTCTAAAGCCTAAGAGGTTTGCTAGCCCAACGAGCACCGCTTTATGCAGTAACACATGCTAGCTTCGGAGGTTTGCACAAGGTGGAGAAGTATATCAGATGGGAGCCACTCCTAAAGTGATTTGGCCAAAAACTCAAGCCACATAATGCGTAGGGAGGGTAGACAAATTGATTTGTTTTGTTTACCTGATGGCTTTTTTTTTTGTTTTGTTTTGTTTTTGTTTTTTTTGTTTTTAATATTCTTTTTATTTTACCTAAGCAATTCTGCGTAATTATTTATTATGAGTCAATTATATGCTTCCTAGAAGCAATGCCAAATAGGCCCTTAAGAGATCTTAAATTAGTTAGTTTTATTGGTCGAAGATTGTTTCATTTATTTCTAATTCAAATTGGGTTGGTTTTAAACCATTGTGAAAGTTGGTTTGTTTTAGGAAAGTCTTAGTTGTGGGCAAATCCTACACACCTACTTTTAGGTGCAATAGGTTTTAGGAAGTCTTCTTACGATCAATGCTGTCAAACCGTATATGCGGTTCTGCTCGATCGCATATGCCTGTGTGCATATGCGGTCGCATGCATATGTGCTATGAAAATTTAAAAAATGAAAAAAATAAGGGGAAAATTGAAAAAAAAATGTAGAAAAATATATGAACTTGGGAGAAACTTCTAAGTTAATAGATAACTAATATAGTAATTTTACATATATAAAATTAGTTTGTGACTTGTGAGAAAAATGATTGAAGTACATCAAATTCAACATTCAACAATATAGTAACAATATAGTTAAGTAACAAAACAATCAATAAGCTATTTATTGTACAAATACAATTTTGAAGTTACATCTTAATGTTTATTATTTATACACCATAACACTAACACTACTTACAAGTTACAACTTAATTACACTAACACTAAGTAACACTACAATAAGTTACAACTCAGTTACACTAACACTAGGTTACATTCAACAATATAGTTACACAACTTACAGTTACAAGTTACAATTACTAAAGTTCATTTTTTTTTTTTTTTTGCAAAATAAAAATAAAAATAAATAATGATAATAATGTGCCAACAGTTGGCAGATATGCGATCGCATATGCACTGCAATTGCATATGCCATCATGGCATATGCGATATGCATATGGGAATTCGCATTTGCCAATATGCGGTCACATTTAACAACATTGCTTACGATAGAAGAGTTAGGAGTGCTTTCAACTTGGTTTGATTTTAGAGTTTTTTATGTGGTTATAAATATGTTTCTAACCGGAGATACAAATTAGCATGAATTTTGTTGATGAAGTAACACTTTTGTGGTTTTCTTTTGTTCCTAATAGTGAGAAGTCTTTTTATTTACTTTCAAGTAGTTTATTATGCTAGAAGGCTTTAAGGCTTTGTAACAGTTCCTGCCAACATTTTAAATAGCTAATAGTGTGTAGCGTAGCGTTCAATTTGAAGCATGAAGTGTAAGTTACATAGTGTGTAGTAAGCTATATGCTACTTCTAGATTTTTAATTAAGGTTGCACCAACTATCATGAAATTTTATGATATTTTATGCAACCTTAATAATAGGAAAAATATGGCAAAAAGTAACTATAATGATGAAGAAAGAGCAATAGACCTGGTTTAATATTTTTACTTTTATTATTTTACTGAAATTGTGAAAAGATTAACTAATTTTTAATGAAAAATAGAAAAATGTAACAAATCGTTGAAAAGATTAATTGATTTTTGTTTTAGTGAAAATAACTTTCAGTGTAAGCTACGTAGTGTATAGCGTACGTAGGCTATGCAGCATGTGGCGTATGTAAATTAGCATAAGCTACATGCAACTTAAGTTACTTTCATGATCTAGGTAGCATTAAGGCTAAGCTACACTATATAGTGTAAGCTACATGTCACAAAGCATAAGCTATTTAAAACACTGGTTCCTACTTAACTCTCTGGAGAATTTCTACATATTTCATGTCATTATTGAAGTGTGTTTTGAACCTGATATCTGGCGCATACGATTGAGAATTACTTCTCTTCAATTTGGGCTCAAATTTCCACTTCGTACCATGTCTCTGTTTGCCTGTTTTGGTATCTAACCAACTATTTTTTAGTCTATCCTGCACTGTTGTTTAGCCACAATTTACTAAATTGTGGCAAGTATCACCATACATGACATGTACATATAATGCTAATCCAGGTGGTTCTAATTGTAGTCCCTATTTTTTTTTTTTTTTAAATGAATCCTGTCCCATTGGCAGCCATAAAATGGATGGTTAAAAAGAGAAAATGGTCCACTTTCGAAGTTCATTCAATGAAATCGAATGTTTTTTTTTTTTTGAAAAGATGATTAAATATTATTGGAAGCCAAAGAAATGGTCAAAATCAAGATATGTAAGTTCCTACCCACGAGGGCCCTTGATTTCCAATCAAATGTGATTTTTGATCAATGCTCTGTCCACAAGGGGCCCGATTTGGATGGTCTGGTTTGACATACATTCATGGCATTTGTACTGTGCAGGGGTGCAACTCAGGTGGGGTTGGTTTGAGGTTCAAGAGGACCCAACCGACAACCCAACCCCGACCTGAAGTCCTCTATATTCGACCCAAGCCAACAACAAATTGACCCAAACATCTGATTATTCCTAACCTGAGCTCACCTGATTCATGTGCTCAACCCGGGTCCAACCCAAGTTCATATCAGTTTGGTATTTTCTTAACCTGATCCCAACCTGAGGACCTTGACAACCTGACCCAGCTGACCTGAACTCAGGGTGAGTTGATCCGAACCCAGTTTATTTATTTATTTATTTATTTAAATTACACACCCACCCAGTCATGCACAGACACCCCACACGGGCACTCGAACCTAGGACATCAATGTTGAAACGCAGAGCACCTACCACTGAGCCATGCATCGAGACCCCCGAACCTAGGTTGCAGCCCTAGTACTGTGCCATAATTTAGTGAATAGTTGTGCGGCCTGGCCTTTATGTTTTACTTCTGTCTATTGTGGCTTTCTTTTTGTTTTGGAAATTTTCTTATCTTCCCATGTAGTTCCATACATGCTGCAGCCAGTCTGTGAAAAAATTAAAACAAAAATAATTATGTTTTCCATTTGTGATATGCAGGGAAATAATGAAGAGGGTAGTCGAAGAAAAAGGATGCGAAATTAGAATTAGTGTTCGGTTAATCTCATCTGTAAAGTACCTCATGGGGTTTTATGGTATGCACACCTAAACTGTTGAGCCTTTGTACCATAGCACCATGCTAGTCTTGTATATCTAAAGTGGGACAACATAACATGCAAATTCTCTTTCAGCAAAGCTCATATGAGTCTTCTCCCATTATGCTCCTCATCCTCTTCTTGTTTTGCAATCTGCAAGTTTGAGGGGTGCTTTAAACTCTCTTTGGTGTTCACAAGCTTCATTCCAAGAGCCAACAAATGTGTGGTATCTCTGGGTGTGGTGTTTATATATTAGATTTCATGCCTTAAGGATCCAAATGTTGATCTGAGTGGCCCACCATGGGTGGGATGCCCAAAAAGATCCCCAGATTGGAGGATCTTAATACTCTTTCTACTATTCTCCATTGAATGTGGACTTCAGTAGCTGTTGTAGGTCAGAAATGAAAGCTTAGGATCTACTGGGAGATTTTTGGGGCATCCCCTCTATACAGGGTGCCCCACTAGATTAATGGTCTGTACTTAACCAGGGCCCCCACAATCCACTTTTATTGAAGCAAATTATACAATTTTGAGGCTTAGGATCCGATGCCTTTTTTTTTTTTTTGTGTGTGTGTGTGTGTGTGTTTTAAAGTTGTAGAAATTCTTTGCCAGATACTTCATTTGCCCCAATCCTTCACACGCACACATGCATATGTATGCACGCATGCAAACTTAAACTGCCTATATTCAGAAGGAATTCTAGAATCCTCGACCCAAATATGCACCGTATGCTATATATACTTCACGCTCTGCAAATTTTGAACTGCGTCTATTCAGAATGAATTTTGAGATCCTCAAGCCTAGTTTCTGCCAGTGTTTGAAGTATGAGTATCGCTGAGTTTCACTGGTTGGGGTGGAAACAATATTGTTATCGCTGATTCCTGGAAATGCGGGAAAACATTAGGGAAACATGGGGAAAATGAGGGAATTGTTCAGTGAAACTTCAGGAGTTGCTAAAATACACATTTGCATATTTAAGCATCAAATAATAGTGAAAAAGATGCATATTTGCATATTTAGGAATTAAATAATAAGTTTCCCCTTAATGAGGCCTAAAACCATGTATAATTGATATAGGGAAACATTGGGAAAATGGTGGATCCATCCATCCATGCATGCACATACATACAAACACACATGCATGATCCATCCATCCATCCATCCATGCATGTGTGTATACAAACACATCCATCCATCCATCCATCCATGCATGCATACATATACACACATACAAACATGTATTTCATCATACAACCATATGCCCGTTAAAAAAATGAAATGTTTTTTTTTTTTATTATTATTTTTTTTAAAACAAAATTTTGGCATTATCTATACATTGTTGATATTATCGAAATATCGCCAATACACTGGCGATACAACCGACACCTGGAATTTTTACACAGTCGAAAATATTGGCGATACAAGAGACCCTTAGAATTTACATAGTCGAAAATATTGGCAATATTGATACATTGGCGATACTTAGCGATATATCATTGATACTTGGAATTTTTGATACTATTGGTGTTATCGGTATCGCTACTGGTGTTATCGGTATCATCGAGCTGGAGATACTGACAATATCGGGGATACTCCGAACAATGGTTTCTGTAGAGTATACTTGAGGTTTTCAGATTGTACGCCTTTTGTGCCTTATCATGGATAGACCATCCCCCCTTAAAATTTCCTCAATTTAGTAATTGCAACCTTTCAATTTGTGGCCTGCAGATAGAAGGTTATGAAGGGAAACACAGAACAGTTCACATTCAACTGAAAAAAGGCCCAAGCTTGGTGCATTGTCCATCCAGTGGCACCTCAATTGTACAAACCGAAAAGCCAAGTACACTGCATTTATTCAGGTTTGAGGATCATAGAATCCTTCTATTTTATCCATTCTGGGCATGGCATCCTTTTGATTGAGGGTCCATTTCTGCCAGGTTTTTCATTTTCCTTCCCTCTTTATCGTCTTCATCTGTCTCTCTCTCTCTCTGTAAGAAAAGCCCAAAGGCTGAAACAATTCAAGCAGTGTGCCACAGCAACCAGAAGACAACTCCCAAAAATCAGGGAACCCACTCCCTGATGTACATTAAAGCCCTACAAAGAAACAGCCGAATTGGACTTGCAGCGATTCCTAAAGCATCGATTTTTCCTCTCACCCCAAAGGACCATCAAGCAATGCCAACCGCCATATTGACTTTCCTTTCCTCCCGGTGCCACTTCATGCCAAGCAAGGAACAGCCCCTCAACAATTCACAGCATCACTCCAGGAATTTTAAAGGCTCCCAAGATGCCCTTCCACACTCCCCTAGCAAAGGCACAGTAGATGAAAGGGTGATCCACCGATTCCACATCTTCATGCACAAGAGAGACATCAGGGAGCACCATAGTCCTCTTGACAAATTATCAATGGTTGAGCACCCAGGTACAGTCTTTGCTATCTGTGGGGTTATTAATGGCTTACATGCAACTCCGTGCTACCAGTGATCAAGTCCCAACCTCTCAATTGTTTGTGACATCGGAAAGGTTGGCCCCGCCATGAAGAACCTGGCTAAAAAAATCAGCTGCAATCCACCCATCAGGTGGGCCATGAGTGAATCAGGTTGATTTCCATACCATGCATCTTTATGGTGGGGCCAACATTTTCAACAGGTTGAATGCACATGACAAGTTGGTGCTTACCCACTTGTTTGAATGTAACTCAGCATCCAACCGGTTGTATGTGCGTAGCAGAACTAGCACTGGAGTGGTACACACTATTGCGTTTGTGCCCATGAAAACCAATGTTTTGTTGCTCCTTGATGTATTTTATATGGAGCTTGTATTCATTGGCCTAATTTATGTGTGGAACATGCTTATTCTGATGGGTTTGTCATCTTTAGGAACCCTGAGATTGGACACCTCCTTCCAAACGGCTAAATTAAAATTGGGATTTTAGAAGTAAAATTTCTGCTGCATTTCCATAAAAATCCATCACATACTCGTTCTCTTTTGTCTGTTTCATTTGGCTTTCATGTGCAATAGCTCGAATGTACCATTTCTTCCTGCCCCATACATTTGTGGCCCTCTGTTTGGTGATCCAGCATGTTCGGAAGTCGGAGCCTCAGTAACAAGATTCTTGGGTTTAGGCCCTTCTTGCGAGAGCTATGCTGGAAGGCATCTACCTTGGCCTCTACTCTTGAGTTCAGATGCATATTAGAATTAAGATTTAAGCATGGGCGTTTTGTTGTTGTTTTTATATTTACTTTTTGGTGGTAAAAAGCTGATATTACACAATTTGCAGGTTAGGGTAGGATACTCAGTATTGGACATGCATGGCAAATTTGGGTTTCAGTTTATTCATGTGGGGCCCCATGGTTCAGTGGCCAAGAACATTCAAATTTTTTATTTATTTATTTATTTATTTTTTATTGGATAAGAAAGGTAAGATGGGCTCGAACCACCTGTGTTGCACTCTTGTATACCATTGAGCCATAGGTTGGAACCCTTGTGGGCCCACTTTGAATGAGCATGCCCCTAAAAATCTCCAAGATTGGATAACCTTACCAATCTTCGGCCATTTTTCTGCTGGACATTAACCATTTCTTAAACCATTTCTTTATCATTCTTCTTAGCCATCCATTTGTGGAAACTATTTTTAGGATAGTCCTACGGAGGAGATTTTTTCAGTTATGGTCACTTCGTGGTGGGGTCTATCAGGATTAATGGTGCTGATCCCTGATTGCTGCAGCCCATTTATGTAAGCTTAAAACGTGAGCATCCTATTCATGTCTTAACAACTAGCACAAGCTGTTAATGGCACGATGCCTGTGGGTGCACAACATGGGTGGACCCTAGAGAGTGTAAGATCCAAGTTATTCAAGGGATGAACCTTGCTTTTAATATGCACTGGTCCATAAATCAAGCAAGGCTGGATATCATTTAAGGACTGATTTATTACTGGTATCAACAATCATGTTGATGTGGCTGAGCACATAGCATACCTTGTTTGAGTACACGTCTTTTGGATTACAGAAATTTGATGCAGTTAGTGGCACGTCCTCCATGCATGAGAAGATAAATGCTTTAAAGAAAATGAGAAAAAAGAACCGAGGAGATATTCTGGGCTGGTATACACCTACCTTTCTTCCAAGAGGGATTGGTAGAATGCAATAGATACATACATGCTTTTAGCCATTGGATTTGGGGACTTCTTTGATTATTCAAACCGGCATAAGATTTTTCTCACCATGGACGTGGGGAATCCAAAAAATTTCTGAGATCAAAGTATTTCAACTCCTTTGATCATTCAAAGATTACGAGACTGCATGTTCCAGGGAAACAATTTCAAATGATCAAACGGTCAAATATTCCAATCTGAAAGCGTTTAGATTTTGGCTATCCCTCAAGTTCAGTGCATCATAAATTCTGGTGGGTTGGGCCGAGTTGAGGGTGAACTCAATTCCAACCTGAAGTACCCAACTTGAATCCAACCCAAAGTCCTCTTATGTCAATGTGACCCAACCCAACCTGATCCGATTACATATGATTATTCCCATCAGGCCTAAACCAGCCTGAATTTGCTCAACCTAAACCTAACCTGAATTCAAGTTGAGTTAGTGTTTTGCAACTTGAAAGCAACCTTAGGACCTTGGCAAGCCAACCCAACCGGGCCGAAATCGGGGTTGGGTCAATCAGGTTTGGGTTGACCCGAAGCCTAAGTTGCAGCCCTAGATTTATCTAATTATATAGTAAGCCTTCTTTCTTGATTGTAATTAAATAATAACATTAGAAAGAATTGACAAAAAAAAAGAAAAAAGGATAGCATACTGGCTTTCTCGTCAGACAACCCAAATACTTCTAAAATATTTATAGATTTGCTTTGGTCATTTTGTTTTGTGGAGTTGTTTCACACTTTGGCAGGATTTCATGCTTGATACTCGGGCACTCAGAAATTGTACACATTGCATACATTAGCTTATATTAAGCCCACTAAATTGTGGAACCCACTGTTGTTAACAGAAGTCGTAGTCTAAATCAGATTCATTGGCTTTATTTGTTAAGTATGACCATTGGATTTCCCCTTTTTAACCGTTCAATGAATGTCCACCCATCTGATTATCTAATAATCAAATAAGTGTATTTTTGGTTGATCATACTTAAAAAAGGGACCCATTACTGGGGCAATTTAATTAACTTAATTGTATGTCGCTAATTCCTTTTCTTAAGTAATTTCCTAGTTCACCACTCTCGCAGAGTATCAATGTTTTTTTTTCTCTTTAAAGCTTTTTTTGTTTTGCCTAAGCAGTGGTTCATCAAGTAAGTTGAATATATAGCAAAAAGAGTGCTATTAAGTGTTCGACTAATATTAAATATGATCATTTACAAAAAAAGTCGGTGCCTTAACTCATAAATAGCCTAATAAGATCTGATACCATATTGCATTTGTGCTTTCATTTAACAACTCTATTTGTTGTTGGGTAAAAATAAAATAAAATCCATTGTTAAGGATGAGCACAAGAATGATTGTTTTTAGCTGACATAGTAATATTTATCAAATCCAATTTGTGATGCAAATGGAAGAAAAAAATCTTCATGCTCGGAAAGAAAAGAAAAACCATCAAAAGATAGACGCTACTAATTTATTGCAAAAATTTTAAACGTAAACATGGAAATAAAACACTAAATACCTAGATATTTCGTTAGCAAAATTAATTTCTAATATATTTGTATAAAATGTTCCATAGAAGTGTAAATTTTATATTGATTCCCAATTTTAAACTTGTTTTTTTTAAACATCCGATTTAACTTTAAAGGTTGGGAGAAAAAAGAAATAGGATTGTTGCAAAGAAGTTTAGCGTGGAATAGGATACCACGACTGTAAGACCCATATCCAAGCCCGTACTGTTTCGTAGGCTTCGTCGGTCATGCCGGTTGAATTCTGACGATTCGCGATTGGTTATCGGCGTTTGCGCGCGACCCTAAGACGTGTCCTGCATATCAGAGTCGGCTTGACCTGAGACTTGTACTAGTGCGACCACGCCGTCGCCGCGGTTCCGATGCCGCGTCTTGCACATTGATGCGGTACCCTAGCTAGGAGATGTGGGCCCGCGTTCAGTTCGAGGAAAATGCCGCACGTTGTAAATCCCGAGAGAATCCATCACATCAATCACCTCACTTGTCAAAAGTACACCCATCACTCAACCCCCTACTCTCCCCATTCCTAAGTATAAAAGCAACCCCCAAAAGTCAACTTTCCTATCACCTTACCCTCTTTCTCTCCCATCACTTCTTTTATACCACTCTCTCTCATCTCTTTCATTCTCCAAAAACAATCCCAAGAGCTCCAACGTCCATGGCTTCCATGGAGAAGCTTGGTGTGGCCCACTACCTACCACCCGATCCCATTCTCCAAAATTAATCTCGACCGTTAAAATTCACCCCTTGGAGCTCTAGATCGTGTTGGCGGAAGAAGGAAAAGAAGATCCTATGGTGGGTGTCGTCTATGGTTAGATTCATCTTTATCTCTCTCCCTCCTTTCTTTATTTTCTTTTATGATATGATGATATGTATGTATGGCCCACCTGATCGACAATCTGGACTATCCAGATTTTCTGGATGTCCAGTGAATGGGGCCCGTCTTGCTGCCCGTTTTGAGCCAGTTAGGATGGAGGGAAATAACAAATATCATCTTGGTCCATGTGGACCCCACCATGACTGATGTATTTCATCCATGCCATGTGGGGTGGCCCCATGTATGTGGGACCCACCTTGATTAATATGTGTACGCAGTCCGTCCAGCGTCCCTGGACGCGAGGTGCACTCTCTTAAAAAAAAATAATAAAGAAGAAAAGAAAAAGGAGGAAAAAGGGGAGGAGTTTTAAGGCTTTTGGGAAGGGCCACCTATGCAGGCCCCACCTTGATGTATCGGTCTAATCCACACCGTCAATTCCACTCCCCAGCCCATTTTAGGCGTTGAGCCAAAAAATAAAGCCAATCCGAAGTTTTGGCGGGCCATAGCATAGAAAACAGTTCTTTACCGTTGAAAACTACCCTGCTATTTCTGTACCTCGAGACATGCCCAATATTGGACTCGTTGCATTTGTTATGGGTTGCAGGAACCAATGGATTGAGTGGATTTTGCTGATGTGGGTCTCACCTGT
The DNA here is from genome assembly GCF_029962835.1 of Magnolia sinica. Lineage (NCBI taxonomy): Eukaryota > Viridiplantae > Streptophyta > Magnoliopsida > Magnoliales > Magnoliaceae > Magnolia > Magnolia sinica. Next base: position 51,626,411 of record NC_080584.1, read on the forward strand.
GAAAAACCACAGGAAAACGAAAAAAATAAATAAACATGCAGCAGGACGCTGCTGCTGCCAGCGGGCGCGCAGGCAGTGCCTGCTGCGCTGACGGACGGACGGCCAGGCAAGGACCCACGGTCCCAGCCGTGGGCCCCACCATGATGTGTTTGGAACATCAATGCTGTGCATTTGATGGCCCCTTTAGGGCAGCAGCTTCCCCCCAAAAATTAGCCATATACAGCTCTCAGGTGGTTCACATCACAGGTAACAGAGTGATTGAGCGTCTGCCATTGAAACCCTTGTGGGTGTCATAGATGTTCTGGATTAATATGAAATTTGTTTTTCCCTCTCATCCAGGTCCGTGTGAAATTATCAGTAGGTGGATGACAAATAAACGTAAGGTGGGCCCCACGTGGGGCCACTGATGTATGTGTTTTATTTACACCGTCCACTGCCGTGGAACCCACATTAATGAATGTGTTCTGTATCCATGTTGTCCGTGGAGGGACGCTGGGTCCCAGCTACGCAGTCAGTGGGCCTCAGTTGAGGTGTGTGTTATACTCACACGTCCATCCATTTGGCTGGAGGGGCCCACTATGATATGTGTTCCACTCATGCCGTCCACCGGGAGGTGGAACCCACCGTGAAATATGTGTTTTTCCACATCGTCTAGACCCTTGGACCCTCATCTTATGTATGTGTTATATCTGATCATCCATCTGTTGGGCGGCTGGGATTTTGCTGCTGTGAAGATGTTAGTAAGTTTCATGGGTCCCGCCTTGATTGTATTTATTTTGTATCAGTCGTCCATCTGACAGGCTATGTAGGGTGTGCCACAATCCATTTGTGATCCACACTGTCCAGTTATCAGGTGGACCACACTGTAGAAAATAGTGGTGAATTAAATGACCACCTTTGTATGAAATTTGTCTTACCTCTTATTCAGGTCTTTGTGGCCTTATAATTAGATTGGTTGGAAAATAAATGTTACGGTGGGCCCACTTAATGAAAATATATGCCCATTGTTGAGGCCCATTGATACGGCCCACTTGATGATGTGTGTGGGGTCCAAATCGTTCACGGACCCCACCTTGATTAATGCATTGCATCCGCACCGTCCAACCCATGGACAGTGGATGCGGTTTGGCTGGGGAACCTCACACCAGCTATATAGCTGGTCATTTGACGTCAGCAAGTTCTGTGGGTCCCATTTGATGTATGTGATCCCCAAGCCCTCCACCTGTTTTGCCAGTGTGGACACCACCATGATGTATGTTTTATCCCCGATATCCGTCCATGTAATGCACCATGGTGTATCTATTTTATCATTGTCGTGTTGTATGTATTATATATCTATGTCGTCTATTTGTACGGTCCGTCGTGATGCACGTATTGTATATTTATGCTGGGCCATGTGATAAACCCACCTTGATGTATTTTGTGGCCCATTTGTCGGGCCCACTTTGATGTATTTTGTGGCCCATCCGTCAAGCCCACTTTGACGTATTTTGCAGTCCATTCGAGGTGCCCACCTTGATATACTTGTGATCCATCTGTGAGTGTTGAGGGTCAAATATTGCATATCAGACCCCTGTTATTGCCTAGATTTACAAACAGGTACTGTTTGTCGGCCCGATTTAATCATGTTTGTGATACAGGGTGTATTTATGAGCCTGGACTGGGAAAGGGTACTAAAAGCATGGATTTAATGCTCCGAAGTGACCAGAGCAAGGGACGCACTCCAGAGAACCAAAACTGAAGAATTTACACGCCAGGGATCCGAGAAAATCAAGCCGTTCATGTTAAAGAGGCCCAAAAATGGTCCAGAATGCAAGATCATAGGATTCTCGCCATCCGATTGACTCGAAACTTCATACATGTGATGAGGACCATAAATTAACTGTACATATTAAATTTCAACCATTGGATCACTCGGGAAGTGGCCCAATGGACAGATCAGCCCACATATCAGCGATCCGGGGCCCATCTGATCTTTGGATATGCTTCAAAATAGGTCTCGACAGTTTAAATAAGATGAGAAAATGGGTGGATGGATCGGATCTCTCATTAACATCACAGTGGACCCCACCTTGAGTGGAGTGTGCCTAGTGCACATGTGCACTGCAACTCAAAGTCGGGTCAAACCGACTTCGATCCGCAGCAACTGCCAAAAATGGAAACGTCCGTTTCTTGTGCGTGAAACAGGGGCACCGTTTGAAAGTCGGTGGGCCACCATCATGGACCATCTGTCCGATCCAAGCCATCCATCTTGTAGAGGAGCTCGGGACAATCGAACTCATGTTTACCTCGTAAATCAATGCAAGCGCACGTGCAGGTCACAGCGGTCACAAAAAGCCCATTCTGCTTCGTCCAAACCTATGACGACATGATTTCTTCCGTGGGTCACACTGAATCTAATCTAAAACTGTCCTTTCCCATCCGAAATTTAGAGAGGAATCTGGTGGACGGAATGAATTTCTCAAAACAAAATCGAAGTGGACCCCACCGACTTCAACAGCAAACCCATCTTGCGTAGGCCTTGTTTTCCGCGTCCGAACGAGTCTGAGATTTGCGGGGAGTAGTGAGTCACGATCGTTAATCGTTTGAGTGATCCAGACTGTCCAATGTGTCCACAGGGAGGCCAATACCCTAGCCAAGATTTTAGAATTGACAGATAAGCTTATATCGTGCTGCAAATATGCTCCAAACGCAAGACGTTTTTGCGCTTTCGCTGCGCATGTGAACTCGGCTGCGTAAGCAGTTTTTATCTAATTTCCATCGACTCCAGCTCTTTCCTCTGGTGCGTGAGAGCTCTCCAACGACGGTAGCAGCCTATAAAAGAAAGAGGAAGGAGAAAGGAAGGGAGGGGCTGCTGGAACGTGAGAGAGAGAGAGAAAGACAATAGTGTTGTTTTCTTCTTTTCTTTTCTTTTTCTTTTTCTTTTTATTTGCTTTGTTTAAAGGGTTCAGGCCATTCATGTGTGGCTAAACCTCTTAGCTAGGGCTAAGAGGTGAAGCTTGTAGTCTGATGGGAGAGACTTTGCTTGTGCCCCATTGTTTAAACTGACTGATGTTGATTTTTAGTTCAATTAAAAGGAATACTTTCAGTTTTTTTCAATGGTTTGTTGTGACTGAAATTACAATAGATCCGCGATGATTTTGAGTATTTCTTCCTCCTTTTGATGTTTATGACGTCAGGAAGCCCTGTTATTTACCATCGTCTCATGGGCATGGTCGGATGGCGGTACCCTTCCTAACTTTCATGCACTGTTGATTGGTTGATAATTAGTTTAATCCTGTTGTTTGCTTTGTCTCCTGGGCATGGTTAGATGATGGAATCCATTCTAATTCATACACCTTTCATCTCGTGAAAACTAGATCAAGTAAGTTCAGTTTAATTTCCATAATTCTTTATGCAGGCATAAGATCTCCCTGATCTCTACAAGTGGATCCTCTGAATCCCTAGTTTCATTCCTCTGAATTCCTTAAGTTTTATATTAGTATTTCACTATTATTCTTCAAAAACCATTCGATTTAAATTTCATCTTAATCTAGTTCTCGTTCTACTTAGTTTCAGATAACGTACATGTATCAGTCCCTTGGGATTCGACCTCGGTCTCACCGAGTTTATTACTACATCACAACCCTATACTTGGGGAGTGAACAAGTTTTTGGCGCCGTTGCCGGGGATTGACGGCTATGTTTTTCTGAAATTAATTAGTTTTAGAATTAGGTTAGGATTAAGATTTTACTAACTTTAAGTTAAAGGTTTTTATTTTATTTTTAGAAACTATTATTTTATTTTTAGAAACTAACCTGTTTTCCTGTTTTGTAGGATCCTGAAATAACTTCTAAACTGGTAATCCCTTTCTAATTCCTCTGCTTTTTCTATTTTTAGAATTAGGGTTTGAGTTTTGAAAATTTACTATTTTCTAGTATTTTTCTATTTTTAGCAACTAGTTTATTTTTAGAAACTTTCATCTTTTTAGAAACTAGGTTAGTTATTTCCCTTTTTAGAAATTCTTTCTAATTTTAGAAACCAACTCATCTTTCATTTATTTTATTTTTAGGCTTAGATTTTCTATTTTAGAAACTTTCTAATTCTAGGTCTTCTTTTTAGAAACTAACTTAGCTTCTAGGTTTAGGGAACTTTCCTTTTTAGAAACTAACTACCTATTTCAATTGTAGGAACTTTTTAACTTTAGACTTTCTATTTTAGAAACTAATCTCTTTTGTTTTCTTTTATAGGATCTTAACATAGGAACTTCTCATTTGGTACCTTCTTTCTAACTTCTCCTCCTCTTACTTTACACATTGCTGTATGATCTTTTCTTCTATTTTTCTTAGGATTAAATTCAGATTAAGGGTTTCATCATGTACATGCACGAGTGGGAACGTCAGTATGCTGAGAAGAATAACCTATTTTGGGATGATGAAGATATAAATCAACCTATGCCTCAAAAATTTTCTGAAACTATCAGTGAGAACCGATCAGAATATAAAGATCCACCAGCTAAGAAGTCCTTACGTGATTATATGCAGGAGAACAATTACACCCCACGGATTAACAAAACAGTACGTGAGTGTTGGGGTTATCATAATTATGGTGGTGAGAATTATTATCACCTATCTGATAAAAAGAAAACAATGCGTGATTATATCATGAGTGATAATAAGTATCACTAACCATCAGATTCTCCCACCTATGATCAGTATGACTATAACCGGTGAGAACATCAAAATTGGGTTAATGAACCATCAACATGTTATAATAATTCGCTTGGATCTCATACCTTTAAAATCCAACCAGAAACGACCCAAGAGGATTCACTTCAACATGACATGGCCTGTCTTGCGGAAATTAGAAAAGCAATGGAAACACTCACTTCGCGCCTCGAAAGGATAGAGGAAGCTTTCTCATCTCAACTACAACCCAAGCCAAAAATACAATGCAAGGAAAGTGATCCTCACTCACTTTTGAAGGAATCTGGAATTTGGAATGAGGAGTTGGATTCCATTAATAAGCATGCGGTTCAATCTCCTGATGAGAAGATCTCGATGACTGTTTAAAAGAATGGTGAAGATACATGGGTGTCTTTTAAATATAGTGATGATGACACACTTTCCTTACATGACACACAGGATTTCAATGATGAGGTAAAGGTTAGTTTATTTGAACCTCAACCGAATTTAGGAATAAAATGTGAGAAAGGCGATCTCATCCCAAATGTGCACTGCACTGAACTAGAATATGATGAATATTGGGACGACGATCCTGAATGTGCAGCCACAGTTCCCCTAGAATCTATCTCAAGTTTGGTCCAGGTCAATGATCAAGATGTACACAAAGTGGTCGGTCATAATGAGTCACTCCCCTCACCTGACATGTCTGATTTAAAGGTGGAGGATGAGCTCCTTACAATTGACCCTTCTAACTCTTGTGAAACATGTGTGGACCACGCCTCTGAATCGAATGATGATGTGATTCAGGAGAAGGACGAGTTGCTCGTTACGACCCTGGAATTTGAAACCACTCAATTGAGGTCACCATCTGAGTTGTACACGTTTAACAATTCAACGCCTCGATTGAGTAGTCTCAATGAACAAAGTGATCACATCGATGCTTACCCTATTGATTTTCAATCTGTCTGTGCAGGACTGGAGGAAGAAAGCGTATATCTGGCTACTTTCAAGGATGATGGTTTCCTTAGGCAGATTACCGCGAGCCACAATGTGGAAAATAAGTCACACTCAGCTGAACTTCCTAACTCTTTGGATGATTGCTTGGCATACTTTGCAGATTTAAACGATCCCATGTCAAAAGATAAAGTGGATGCCTTGCAAGACGACATCTCGGTAGTCATCACTGACCGAGAGAACCCTTATTCTGAAGCCCTTTCTTCCTCTGATCCTAAACGTCTACTAGTAAAGAAAGAGGAGCTAAAAATTGAACCGAAGTTTGGAACTTCGGAATGTGTTGAGACTGCATCACTTCTTAAGAAGTTTTCTAAACTTTATTTACTTATAGTCTTTGATTCACCATGGGATACTAACGTTGAAACTTCTTCTGTCACAGGTGAATCGTATATACTCTGGATACCTCAAGCAATTCAATGAAAAATTTCTTATGAGGTTCATAAGTTTCTTTGGAAAGTCATGCTCCAGAGCGTCCAAGTCTATTGCAAAAAAGGCTTTTGGATGTTCCTGTTGAGGAACTTACTAAGAAACTTATCAAGATATTGGCCGGAAGAGGAATCTTGCGGTATGATCGAGTATTTTTTCCCTGCTTTCATAGGACTAGGGTAGTTTGTTTTATACTGCTTTAGGATAGATGATAAACTTAGCGCTCCTAGGAGCCAACCCAGCTTTTCATTCCGTTTCATTTTCCTAGTTAGTTAGTTCAATGTTTGTGGGTAACATTGCTGCAAACCCTCACGAGACTACAACTCGTCCACTAGGGGTAACCTAGGGGTTTAAAGGCTTATTGCATATGTTAAATGCAATCGAGAGCACCTACGAAAGTGGTGTAGATAGGATTTTATTTTTGTTATTTTACTTCTGTTGGTTTCTCTCTTGTGATGACCCGCTCTTACGTAGATATCTTTGGAAAGCCTCTTGATTCTTTTGTCCAGGTACTATCTTTCCATCACTCCTCTTATATTTTCGTTGTCCCATGTGCACTGCATGCTTATTTCTTTTACATTGAGGACAATGTAGATTTTAGGTTGGGGGTAGGAAATTAGGTTATCTGATCAGTGTTTTCTTGGTCTTGAGCAACAATTGTGGAAATTTTTAAAAAAATTTCTGGGAAATTCTTGTGAATTCGATGTGATTTTGATATCTATCTTTGATTTAGGATTGCGAGATACGTGATGTTGGTAATTTATGTCTCTTAGATTCAGCCATCTGTTAGATTTCATAGCTAAGTTCGAACTGTTAATCCAGAATTAGAAGTTGTAAACATTGATTGAGTCATGATTTCACAGGACACATCTCACTTACACATTAAGATTTCAGTTCGACATTGAAGGGATAACTTGGTGATCATTAAACATGAAAGGAACCAACTTGAGAAATTGAAAGGATTGGGCGACTGGTCTTTACCATAGGTTTACTCCCTATAGGTGTAGATTTGATTCTCCATGGTTGACATTTGGGAAAAGTTGGGCGACTAGTCTTCACCATGGGTCTGGTCCCTATAGGTGAGGATTTGTTTTCCCTCCTTGGCTTTACTTTTAAAAAAAGTTGACATAGTATGAAAATCATCAAAAGCTGGAAGAATGAATCAAGTTTCGGTTTAGGTGTTGGTTATCATGAATTCTTTTGTGGTTACCAATGATATCCTGAAATAGAGAAGTGAATTTTAATAGTGTTAAGCCGAGATTACACTATACACTCATGGAACTCAATGTTTAGAATTGTTCTAATTAATGGATTAATATTTGAGCTTGATTATGAAGTTTACTGTGAGCTTGATTTCAGGAGAAAGTAATGCCAACATTCATTAATCTTAGAATTCTAGTATCTGAATTGTTTTTCATAAATCTCTTATGTTTATAAAAATTGTCCTGTAATTCTCAAATTATTTTTCGCATACCTTGCTCGGGACTAGCAAGATGCTGGTTGGGAGTTGTGTTGAGGGTCAAATATTGCATATCAGACCCCTGTTATTGCCTAGATTTACAAACATGGTACTGTTTGTCGGCTCGATTTAATCGTGTTTGTGATGCAGGGCGTATTTACGAGCCTGGACGGGAAAAGGGTACTAAAAGCATGGATTTAACGCTCCGAAGTGACCAGAGCAAGGGACGCACTCCAGAGAACCAAGACTGAAGAATTTACACGCCAGAGATCTGAGAAAATCAAGCCGTTCATGTTAAAGAGGCCCAAAAATGGTCCAAAATGCAAGATCACAGGGTTTCCGCCATCCGATTGACTCGAAACTTCATACATGTGATGGGGACCATAAATTAACTGTACATATTAAATTTCAACCATTGGATCACTCGGGAAGTGGCCCAATGGACAGATCAGCCCACATATCAGCGATCTGGGGCCCATCTGATCTTTGGATATGCTTCAAAATAGGTCTCGACAGTTTAAATAAGATGAGAAAATGGGTGGACGGATCGGATCTCTCATTAACATCACAGTGGACCCCACCTTGAGTGGAGTGTGCCTAGTGCACATGTGCACTAGCTGTGCACTGCAACTCAAAGTCAGGTCAAACCGACTTCGATCCGCAGCAGCTGCCAAAAACGGAAACGTCCGTTTCTTGTGCGTGAAACAGGGGCACCGTTTGAAAGTCGGTGGGCCACCATCATGGCCCACATGGACAATCCAATCCGTCCATCATGGAGATGAGATCGAGCAGGTCAAACCCAAGTCGACCATGTGCAACTGTGCACACGCACAAGCCCGCTACAGCAGTCACAAGAAGGCTGTTTTGCATCATTCAAAATAGTGCAGCGTGATTGAATTCAGTGGACCACACATCAAAAGCAATCCAAAAGCAGTCATTTCTGACCAAAATTTTGAGAGGAATCCGGTGGACGGAATGGATTTCTCAAAACAACATCGCAGTGGGCCCCACCAACTTCGATAGCGAACCCCTCTTGCGCAGGCCCTGTTTTCCGCGGCCGGACGAGTCCGGGATTTGCGGAGAGTAGTGGGTCACCATCGTCAATCTTTTGAGTGATCCAGACCGTCCAATGTATCCACAGGGAGGCCAATACCCTAGCCAAGATTTTAGAATTGACAGATAAGCTTATATCGTGCTGCAAATATGCTCCAATCGCAAGACATTTTTGCGCTTTCGCTGCGCATGCGAACTCGGCTGCGTAAGCAATTTTTATCTAATTTCCACCGACTCCAGCTCTTTCCTCTGGTGCGTGAGAGCTCTCCAACGACGGTAGCAGCCTATAAAAGAAAGAGGAAGGAGAAAGGAAGGGAGGGGCTGCTGGAACGTGAGAGAGAGAGAGAAAGATAATAGTGTTGTTTTCTTCTTTTCTTTTCTTTTCTTTTTCTTTTTCTTTTTATTTGCTTTGTTTAAAGGGTTCAGGCCATTCATGTGTGGCTAAACCTCTTAGCTAGGGCTAAGAGGTGAAGCTTGTAGTCTGATGGGAGAGACTTTGCTTGTGCCCCATTGTTTAAACTGACTGATGTTGATTTTTAGTTCAATTAAAAGGAATACTTTCAGTTTTTTTCAATGGTTTGTTGTGACTAAAATTACAATAGATCTGCGATGATGTTCATGCACTGTTGATTGGTTGGTAATTAGTTTAATCCTGTTGTTTGCTTTGTCTCCTGGGCATGGTTAGATGATGGAATCCATTCTAATTCATACACCTTTCATCTCGTGAAAACTAGATCAAGTAAGTTCAGTTTAATTTCCATAATTCTTTATGCAGGCATAAGATCTCCCTGATCTCTACAAGTGGATCCTCTGTATACCTAGTTTCATTCCTCTGAATTCCTTAAGTTTTATATTAGTATTTCACTATTATTCTTCAAAAACTATTCGATTTAGATTTCATCTTAATCTAGTTCTCGTTCTACTTAGTTTCAGATAATGTACAGGTATCAGTCCCTTGGGATTCGACCTCGGTCTCACCGAGTTTATTACTACATCACAACCCTATACTTGGGGAGTGAACAGTGAGGCCCACCTTGGCGTACTTGTGGCCTATCTGTGAGGCCCGCCTGCCTTATAATTAAGGCCCGTATGATGGGGCCCACCATGATGTATCTTTGGCCCATGAGTGAGACCCACCTATTGTGAATTCATGGCCCATTGGTGCGGCCCATTAACACGGCCCAACCTGACGTGATGAGGCTCATGTGCAAGGCCCACCTGTTGTGTATATGAGACCCATTAATGCGGTCCACTTGATATATATTGAGGTCTATGGGTCGTAGCCCATTATGATGTATTGGAGGACCATGGGTCGTGGCCCATGGTGATGTCTATTAGGCCCGTGTATTCGGCCCATTGTGATGTATATCAAACCCCTGCATGAGGTCGTGGGCCCACTGTTTGTTCGGCCCTATGTGGGCCACTCCTTGGAAGCAATGTTGGTTGAATGTCCACATTGATGGGTGGTAATGGTTAAATATCCACATTGTGACCTTCCCTTAGGCCTAGATAAGCCCATTCTCATTGTCCTCTAGTGGGTTAACCCAAACACTTAGGCCCCATTGATATTGTTTAATCCATCATCGGTCGTCCATGTATGGATTCCGCCTTATGACGAGGTCGATTACTGATTTTGATCATCAAGGCCGATTATCGTGACCGATTACCGGTAACGATTGTTGTGGCCGATTTCGATTATTGAGACTGATTATCAAGGCCGATTTCGATTGTTGAGGCAGATTATCAAGGCCGATTCCGATTGTCGAGGCCGGATATCGAGGCCGATTGACGAGGCCCAATGTGATGTATATGCGGCCCGTATTTGAGGCCCGTTGTGATATATATTTAGCCTGTGTTTAAGGCCCAATGTGATGTATATCAGGCTTATGTGATGAGGCCCATTGAGATGTATTTGAGGGCCAGGCGATGTGACTCATTGTGATGTATTTGAGGCCCATGTGTAGGGCTTACCTCTTGTGTATTTGAAGCCCATGGGTCGTGAAGCCTGATGTGGTGTATTCATGGCCCATGACCCGAGGCCCATTGCGATGTGTAGTGCACATATGATACGGCCCAATGTGATGTATATGCGGCCGATGAGTGAGGCCCAATGTGATGAATGTGCGGCCCTTGTGTGAGACACAAAGCGATGTATCTAAGGACCGATGTGATGTGTGATTTCACCATGATGTATGTATTGATGTTTATGTGGGCCATTCCTTGGGGGCAATGTTGGTTAAATGTCCACATTGTCGAAGCCGATTGTTGAAGCCGATTATTGATACTGATTATGAGTATGTGACAACATAACATTATCATACATGCCCATACATATCATCTGCATGTTTGTTATTAGATTTAGTTGACCATTGCATATGTCGTTAGGTAGATTGTTATGAGACTCCCTAATAGGTAGAGGTTATCTCATATGAGTGCACGGTATGCACAGGATTGATGCATGACTGTATTGTATGACTCATGCATCTTGCATCGTGTGCCCTAGCGACATCAGGGCCGTAGCCTCCACAGGCATATCGTGGATGGCCAGATGGGACACCGAAAATGTTTGGTTCTAGCATACGGGCGTCATAGATGTCCCTGAGTGAAAATCTCTAAACCTCCGAGGCCAGGAGACGACCCAACGTCGAGACCGAGTGGATACATGAGCGCTCGAGTGCCGAATACTAGGAAGCCGGGTCTCCTACTATGTCATGGTCGGTTGGGAGGGGGTGTGGCCTTACCCGCCCGAGGGTAGGGGGCAATACTAGGCTGAGTTTGACCAGCTTGTGAATGGGTCCGCTATCGACGTGCCGGATAGGTATTGACAGACTATTGGCCAGGCGGATAGTGAGGTTTCTTACGCTCACTTGGACTGTGTGGATAGGAGAGCGGCAGTGCCATTTGGAGTATACTAAACCCCGGTGATGATCCCAGAGATGAACCGTACTGATATGTGGACTTATTGAGCAGGAGTTGCATACTCATTCATTCATTCATTCATTCACTATCCACTCGGGCTGGTGGTGCGTAACTATTTGTTACATGTACCTTCGCAAAGGCCAGGATTTCGGTTGGGGCGTGCGATAACCTGAGACCAAGAGTTTACCACGTTGAGTCTGACTATCCAAATTTAGGTATGAGACTGGTTTGAATAGAAGTCCTTTGTGGTGGACCCCGTAGCCTGCGATACTATGTGCTATCATCCTAACTTCACACTTCAGCATGGTCATTCCATTCGCACCGCATATCGCATTACATTCACCGCATATGGCATTTCGGGTTACTATGTTTATGCATTTATATGACCAAGATACAACTGACGGTATTCGTGGACTCATCAGGATTTGTTTATTGCATTGCATCCTTCGCACATAATATTTGGCTTACTATCTCCGTATTGCATAGCTGATCTATATTGCTTTCTTAGTATATGATATTGATTTACTATATTTTTGCATCGCATAACCTGGATAAGGCTGATGGTATTTATGGGTCCATCAGCATGTATTCGCATTACTCTGATATTGTATGATTTATGAACTTGCTAGTATTTCTGATATTGTATGATTTATGGGCTTATTAGTATTTTCGCTTACTCTGATTACTCTGATATTGCTTACTTGACACTTACCTTGTGCACACACTTTCACCACCCACTAAGCTTTTTATAAGCTTATGCATGATAGATGCGTGCAGGTGGCGTTAGATTGCAGTAACGTTGAGCTTGGAGCATGCAACGGACCTCTGGAGCTTTGATTTTTGATATATGTATTTCCCTTTCAGCATTGTATTCAAATGATTATATTAGTGGATATATGATGATGATGTTGCCTTTGTGACTTGGGTAATCTTGTGGTTATGCTTATTACGAGTTAAATGTACAAAAAAATCCTCCTTGCAGGATCCCAGGATCGGAATCTGGCGTATGGACGTTAGGAGCCGAGAATGGGGTACTATGGAGGCTGTCAGCACCAGATTCGGCGATCGGGGTTCCTGTGAATCTGATTTCCGGGTTTGGGGCATGACAACGACTATGCATGGAAGTTTGGTGGAGTTAAGGAATGATGACTATGTCCAAAAGAGGAGAGATGAGTAATTAGGACTATATATATATATATATATATATATATTAAGTCCTAATTACTCATCTCTCTCTCTCTCTCTCTATATATATATATATTCTTTTAAACAAATCATATAGACTACAAAAAATATGCCATTCAAGTAAGTAGTCTATAAATATGATAGTGAACATGTGTGTGTAAGATGTACTATCAACTCTTAGCATTCATTTAATCATGATTACATATAATTAAATATTCATCACATAATCATAATTAAACAAGCGCTCAAATACAATTTTAAACACAAGTATGTAGAGTGTTTCAATTTTCCTACTCCACTCTCGGCAGGCGCACTCATCCCATGAGTGTATCAGATTTCACTAGCTGAGGTTTTAAATTAGGTTCACTTCTAACATTTACAATCCTACACAAGGACCGACTCCCGCAAGAGATTTTACGAGGTTTTCTATAGGCTCGCCACAAAACTCGGTCCTACATAAGAATCTACTGATGTACACTTCTGCTGGAGGCTATGCAAGAGACTTGAGTTAGTTTTCTGTAGGTTAACTAACAACCTCAGTTCTAATGCAGGAACCTACATTTACTCCCGCTAAAGGCTCCAATGGATACTAACACGTACGCATCCGTGTTTGGTGAATTTGGCCCTACACGAGAGCTTAAGTCCTACACAAGAATCTATTCTAGTTTTGGTCACAAAATTTTACCCTCAATCCTGTACAAGGAAAGAGAGTATGGACTCACTCAATGACACTTGTCAAATTGAACTCCGTTAATGCGCCGTCTTAGATTGTTTGATCGATGTTTTCCTGTGCTTCAATTAGCTTTCCTTTGCTCACTCGATCATGATGTCGATGCTTTGCCAAGATTTCAGCTCCAAGATCAAACACCTTACATGCAATGCTCCAATGCGGTAATGAATGTGATATAAGGTTAGGTAGAATCTCTTACAATTAATGAGATGTTGTAATGCTTAGGGGATTCACCAAGAAAAGTATTTATAGAGGATTTAGATAACGATATACTTCGATATATTTATAGAGGTTATGTCTAAACTTTATAGAATGATGGAGATTAAGTTCATCTTCAACATTAAGGTTAGAGTCCTCATTATAGTGATAAATCTCAAGAAGATGAATTAATTCTCATGGAATATGAGGCTTAGGATGTGGATATGATTGGGGATTCACCTAAGCTTTAGTTGCACCAAAAACCCTCATTCATGCACAAAGATAATATCTCATATATAAAGAAATTAAGTTTCAATGGTCATAAAATGGACAGAAACAACAAGTCTTCGGTCGTATTGAATTTAGGTTTGGTGAGCCGAACTAGATAGGAAAGCCACTGGACAGATTTAGGCACATTCGGTCGCACTGAAGATGGTCTTTGGTCACATCGAAAATGGTCTTCGATGGGACCGAAGATGACACTTAGTTGCAGTTGAATTACCCGGAACTCTGTCCTAGTTCGCAGTCCCGTTTTAGCTGTTTTTAATCGAACTGAAGGTGGGTTCATTGGGACTGAAGGTTATTGAAATTGTGTAGTTTTTCCAGCAACATCGGACTTATAAAGACAATCTAATGATGATCAATTTAGGCTCCTATGGCTTAAAATATGATCAATAAAAGGTTTACCTATTAGGTTTAAGATTATCTAGAGGTTTAGGTTATTTTGGGTCAAGGGTTAGTGTTACCAAGGCACTGCATTTACCTGTTCTTTGCTTCTTGATGCTCCACCTTCAGTTATATATTTGGTCTTCAGCTTCAAAAGGTTCAACCGACACAAGGACTCACGTGATTGATAAATAAGGTGCATAAACCAGTGCACTAACATTCTCCTTGTTTGTCAATTACATGACAAAAATCAAATCTAGACCATGTTATGGTCCATACCAATGACATATCGAAACAACCCAAAAATATTATATGCCCAAGATTAGAATGATTTATAAATTTAAATACATGACTCGAAACATGTAACACTAGCAATGCTCCCCATAATTGCTCCCCCTATCTCATTAATTCCTACAACAACAAACAAACACTGTAAAACAGAATTCATTGTTTTAGTGAGACTTGATCTTTCTCTCCAATTTTATCAGCAATTGATAAAGAGTTAGTTTTAATAAATATACCAATAAAACATAGTATGGAATAACTCTATAAGTTATAGATTTATCAATTATAAGGCACATACTGACATGAATTTAAATGATGCATATAATCATCAAAATATGGAGCATGCTAATTATGGTTATTCATAGGATATACTAATCAAATTAGGAGTGACCAATAATATTCTAAGCTAAAAACATGTGATATTGAATTTCAATAACTTTAAATCTTAAACTATCATAATAAATGAGGCTTAATATCCTTATATTCTCCAACATGCTCATTATGAGGTTGAAATCCTCAAATTTTCAATTAGGGCTTGAAATTCTCGGATTCAATAATTCAACCCAAAATGGACCTTTTAAGGTCACCTTCTTGAGGTGTTATGATATCCCAAATCTCTTGGGAGGGATACTGTAATGTAGGCCATTAAAATATATAAGTGACTAAGGTCTTCAACACTAGATGAGTCTTCTGAAGCGGATTCAAACTCCTCCATATCATCCCATGATGTTACCATAGCCTCACCTTTAGATCTTGTTTTGCTAGGGCAATTGGGGCAATATGTCAATAACCCTCACAATTGCAACATTGGACAGTCTTAGGTTGTTTAACAGATTTTTCATTTCATTTCTCAATCATCTTGTCCCTCTTGTCATAACTTTTCTCTTTACTCAATTTGAGAAATTTCTTAATTTTTTTTTCGAAATCCTCATCATCATCCTTATCATTACTATCACTTTTAGATTTAATTATCTTAAGCCTGTGTGAATACCTATGAGATGTTTTGAGGATGACAAGTTTTTATGCTCTAGAGGGGGTCTTAAAGTGTACTTCATATGTTTGTAGGAATCTAATAGTTCTATTACTTTCATCTTATTTATGTTCCTACATTCTTCTATCGAGGTTATCATGAGAGTAAACCTATTCAGTAGGAATCTAAGTATTTTTTTTTACATATACGCCCTTTTGGAATACTCCCTCCTAAACCCGATATGGAATTGCAAATATCATTTAGTTTAGAATAGAATTTCATGAAAGTTTCAGACTCTTTTATTTTAATATTTTCAAAGTAGGTTATTAAGAGTTGAAGCTTCTATCTCTTTACAGTGTTAGTTTCCTCGTGAAAAACTTTCAGTATGTTTCACGCTTTCTTTCCGGTTTCACATGTGCATATACTTTTAAATTCATTAGGAAAAATTACAAAATAAATAACATTAAGTGCTCTGACATCATATGTATACCACGCACTCTCATCGGTACTCCATTTAGATTTATCTTTGGGAGTGCTAATGGTTCTACTGTCAATCATGACTTTTTTATGGGTATCGTCCATCCTTGTTCGACAATTGTCCAAATCATATGATTAATGAATCTTATAAAGACCCTAATCCTAGCCTTCTAATAGGCGTAATTAGACTCGTCAAAATATGTCGGTCGTGTGAGGCATACCCCTCTTAGGTAGACATCATTCTTAAGCCCATTGGATTAACTTAAGACAGTTAAGCCCTTCAAGAGCTACCTGCTTTGATATCAATTGAAATTGCGTAAAATATGATACCATAACTACGTGCAGAAGATTGACGGAGCTAATGAATGATGACTATGTCTTAGAGGGGGCGGCCGATAGACGTAGTTAGACCCGTCAAAATATGTTGGCCATGTTGGGTAGACATCATTCTTAAGCCCATTGGATCAACTCAAGGCGGTTGAGCCCTTAAAGAGCTACACGCTTTGATATCAATTGAAATTACCTAGAATATGATACCATGATTACGTGAGGAAGCTCGGTCAAGCTAATGAATGAAGGCTATGTCCTAAGGGGGGGGGGGGGGGTGGTAATTAGGATGAAGTAAAATTTTTATCTTTTAAACACAATTACCTACTTAAAGTAATATGCAAATTAAACTAAGCAATGCAATTAACTCTAAGACTTCCAAGCCATTAGAGGGTCCAATCATATAGACTACCAAAGATATGTCATTCGAGCAACTGGTATATAAACATGATAATGTACATATGTGTGTGGGATGTGTTGTGTATGAAATGTGCTACCTATCAACTCATAACATTTATCTAAGATGATTACATATAATTAAACATTCACTACAAAAGCATACTTAAATAAGTGCTCAAATACAATCCCAAACACAAGAATATATAGTGGTTTAGCTTTCTTACACCACTCCTAGCGGCCGCACTCAACCCACAAGTGTACGAGATTTCACTATCGGAGGTTTTAAATTAGGTTCACCTCTAACCTTTACAATCTTACACAAGGACCGGCTCCTGCAAGAGATTTTATATGGTTTTCTATAAGCTCGCCATAAAACTCGGTCCTACATAAGAATCTACTGATGTTATACTCTCGCCAGAGGGTGAGAGACTTGAGTTGATTTTCTATAGGTGAACCAACAAACTATCATAATAAATGAGGCTTAATATCCTTAATATTCTCCAACATGCTCATTATGTGGTCCAGTAAATTCGGCCCTACACAAGAGCCTAGGTCCTACACAAGTACATATTTGAATTTTGGTTACAAACTCTTACCCTTAATCCTACACAAGGAAGAGAGTATGAAATCACTTAATGACACCTATTTGTCGAATTGAGCCGCATTGATGCGCCATCTTAGGTTGATTGATCGATGTTTTCCCGTACTTCAATCATGATACTGATGCCATGCCAAGGCTTCAACTCTAAGATTAAACACCTTACATGCGATGCTCCAATGTGGTGACCAAGGTGTTGGGAGGTTGGGAAAAATCTCTTACAAATAATGAGAAGTTGTAATACCTTGGGAATTCACCAAGAAAGGTCTTTTTAGAGTATGTAGATAAGGATATACATATAGAGGTTGGGTCTAAACTCAAGAGAATGGTAGAGATTGAGTTCACTTTAATATTGAAGTTAGAATTCTCATTAGAGTGGTAAAACTTAAAAAGATGAATAAATTATTATGGATTATGAGGCTTAGGATGTGAGATATGATTAAAAATTCACTTAACCTTCAGTTGCACAAAAAACCCTCCTTTATGCCTAAAGACCATATCTCATTAGGGTTTGGAAAAGGAAAAAAAAGGATTTAAAACCCTTATTTCCTTGCTGAAAAATTACGAGAGAGAGAGAGAGAGAGAGAGAGAGAGAGCTTTTAAAAATGAAATTAGTTTTTTTTTTCATAAGTACTTTTTTAACCTTTGTCACTTACAAACGGTTGTATTTATTACTTAGAAACGGTTAAAAACCATTCGCATTAAGAATGGTCTAGGGCCATTCCTAAACCAAAGACATGGCCATTCCTAATTAGTGATTTTGGTGCAGTGTGTCCTACATAAGAATCTATTCAAGTTTGGGTCATAAATTCTACATTCAATCTTAAATAAGGAAAGAGCGTTTGGAATTTACAATTGACAACCTTGTTGGATTGAGCCTCTTTGTAGTTCCTTGGTTGAGATGTTTGATCGATGCTTTCCCGTACTTCAATCAACTTCTCTTATGCTCTCCTGATATTTGAAATCGATATTCTTCCACTTCCTTTAATCGGCTACCTCGCACTTGATACTTTAATATGGCTACCAAGGTAATGAGAATAGTTTAGTTAAATCTCTTACAACCAATGGCTTAGTTAGTTTCCAAATGGAGATTCACCTAGATGGACATTTTGGAGGTTTAAAAGATAGAATTTGCCTATTGAATTAGTGTCTATCGTCTAAAGAATATAAGAAATTAAAATTATCTTCATAAGGATCTTGCATTGCTCGTAAGAGTGATTAATCACATGTAAGATGACTTAGATTCATTTTGGTGAGAGCCTAGAAGTATTGAGAATTATTGAGACATACCAGGGCTTCTAACTCACTTAAAAAATATCATTTTTCTCAAGGTCTGAGTGCCTTATATAAAGGAATCAAGTTCGAAGGGTTAAAAAATGAGTGAAAAGATGGCACCTTCGATTGATCGAGTGATGCCTTCGATCGATCGAACTCCCCTTTGATAGGATTGAAGGTACTTCAATGAGATTGAGAAAGTCCAGAATTTAAACAGAGAGCTTGCTAGACATTTCTAGTTACCTTTGATCGATCGAGGCTTGAGCTTCAATCGATTAAGGGTTTGATTAAGACCCATTGACAGCCTGTCGATGGGATCAAAGAACCTTTAAAAACTGTTGTTTTAGGCCGATTGATTTACAACAACTTTGCTCCTCTTTAGCTTATATTTATCATGTTCCAATTTAGACTTCTAAGGCTATGAGATGATCAAATAAAAGTTTACCTATTAGCGAATGATCATCCAAAGTTTAAGGTTGTTCTACTTATAAGGTTAGGGTCCTTCATTCCTTAATGCTTCATTTCCTCGTGTTTTTGGTCTTAAGCTTTCAAGGGCTCAATTGACTTTCTGACACTTAGACTCACGTGATTGACAAATAAGTGTATAAATAATTGCCCTAATAGTTATGAGGTAGCTAGAGTCAAACAGGTCATGGGGTCTTCAGCTATGATATATACCAAATCCATGCTGCCAAACAACAACCTTAAAATGTCTAATCAATGGCTTTTTCAGGTTGCCTCGCTTACCTGCCTAATGCGGATTGGGTACTATCCCTTTCTTGGGTAGCTAAAGTTGGACGGGTCATGGGGTCTTCAGCTATGATATATGGGTTATATTCACACTTTTGGCATTTTTTTTAATATCATTTTAAGATATAAGATAAAACGATGAGGTGGATCGAAGGCTCAAGTGGACCACACATGTGGGGATTGAACACCTATAGTTGAAAACTCCTTGAGACCATAGAAGTTCAGGATCAAGCTGATTTCTGGTTGTCCTTCATTAATGCAGGGAAAGATCATGACGAGATAATGAGAAAGATCACCACATTCCTTAAGTGATTAAAACTTTGAATGCACAAGGGAGTTTCTTGAATCCACGAGTAAAAAAAGGAAAAGAAAAAAAAAGAGGAGATAAAACTCAAATATCTTTTTTATTGAAATAATGTCTAATTGGTATGATTCTTAATTATACTATTAATGAAGAAAAAAAAAATCAATTCATAATTTTCAAAAATATCAAAATTCTAACCTTAAGAAAAGTCACGATTCTAGCAAAACTCATCTAAAATCTAATTTTTAAAATTAAAAATTCCATATAAACTTTTTCTAAAGGAGTCCTACTATCATTATAAGTAATTTTCAAAAATGATGAAAATATAAAACTCTAAACATAAGGAAATACTACAAAAATTGGAATTATTAAAAATTGTAAAATTTTCTTAAAATTATGTTTTTGAGCTGGAAATGTGCATTTTCTTATGTAACAGACTAACACGACCCACTTTGTGGGTTGGTTGACCTTGGATGGCCTATTACAGTAAAGATTGATAGGTTATGCATTCCGTAATGATATTTGGATCAAAAGTTATGGTCGATTTATGGTTCACACTTCAAATAATAATTTCTTTCTATCCAAAATGAATTTCTTCGATCCGAATGCACGTGGGGCCCAATTACGTCATGCCCTATGTAGAATTAGCCCAGATATGCCCAGATATGACATATTACTTTCTCTTTCGTTTGACCTTGTTTTGGTCTAGCCACACCATGAATTTACCTATGCCACATCCTACATCAGACCACTTAGAAAAAACTCATTGACGAGTCATCCAACGGACTCGGCTCATGATACTCATACAAATATGCCACAATGAAAGTTTATGACATTTCCATGTCCTCGGGAGGATCAACAATATAGGCACCAATCTTCTTATTCCCTCGCTTTTTATGTCCCAGTCAGAAACCTTTCCTTGCGTAGGTGAACTATATATTGTCACCCACTTCAAACACCTTTTGACGACGATGTTTATGAGCTTCTTCCTTGACATTAGACTCTTGTAAAATTTTAGGCATCAACAAGGCTAGCACAACACACGAACTCATACTCTCCCCCATTATATCCTCATGGATTGGTTATTTCACTTATCCCTATAAGATCTCGCATGCTTTCGGACTCATATGATAATATGGGCAATTAGGCAGACTTGCCCTTGGGACAATATCAATGTAGTGTTGTATATCCTGCATGGGGGGCAACTCATCAGGAAGTTCATCAAATACTATTTACTTAAATTCCTGAAACACATGTTTCAATTTGTCTAGAATATTTATGGGATCTACTTCTTTTTCCTTTTCAACTAATACATTAATCTCCCCTATATCCTCAGATTCTTTGACAAAATCTCATGTAGTTACGGGAGACTGCCTCTCTACTTTAGAAGTCTTGGGTTGGTTCTCTGTTTTCATGGGGATAGGGATAATCTTTCTACTATATTTAATAAAAATAAAAGTATTATCTAGACCTCTATGCATGGTACCAATATCATGTTTCCATGGTCAACCAAGTAGCATATGACAAACCTGCATATCAATAGCATCACGCGTTACTTCGTCCTTATAATATTTACCAATGAAAAAAGGCTATATGACATCGTTCAGTCACCTTTGTTTTGCTGACTCTCTTAATCCATCAAATCGTATATGGAGAGGGGTGTTTTTGTCTTTAGTTACAGTTTTTCTACGATGGTCTTTAACATGAGATTCTCGCTACTCTTGCTATTTATTATCACATTACAGACTTTTTTGGTTTGTAGTGCACCTCATTTGAAAGATGTTGTGTCATTGTAGATGTATCTCCATATTTGGCGTGTACAATAGCTTTCTCAAGATTAGACTGGTAGCATGCGATTCACCATTATCGGGTGGTGGCATGCGATTCATCACCAGTGTCGCATCACAAATATGATGACTGCGATCTCCATCGTTGATCTCATGTTATTAAGAACACGTGTTTGCCTTAAGGCCTCCGTCATGTGGTTGATAGCTGCCTATTGTCCTTCAATGGCTTGCTGTTTTTCTCACTGGAACACTTCAAGTGCCGCTGCTATATAATTAATCCATGGAGTACTATTCATGGGATTGTTGTTCATACTATCATTAGATGTTATTGAACTAAGGAAAAGTCTTGCTCTGATACCAACTGATGCATGTGAAGAACATGAAGATATAATAAGAAAGATTACCACCTTTCTCAAGTGATTAAAACCTTGAATCCACATGGAAAAAAGAGAGATTAAACTCTAAATTTTTTAATTGAAATAATGTCTAATTGGTATGATTCCCAATTACACCATTAATAAAGAAAAAATAAACCTTAATTCATAATTATCAAAAACAGTAAAATTGTAACCTTAATAAAAGTTTTAATTATAGCAAAACTCATATAAAGCCTAATTTCTAAATATAAAAATTTCATATAAATTTTTGCTAAAGGAATCCTAACATGATTACAAGTAATTTCTAAAAAAAAAGGAAAAGATAAAACTCTAAGCATAAGGAAATATTACAAAAAATGAAATGATTAAAAGTAGTAAATTTTTCCTAAAATTTCGTTTTTAAGGTGAAAGCGTGCATTTTCTTATGAAATAGACTGACGTCACCCATCTCGTGGGTCGGTTGACACAGGCTGACCCGTTATAGTAAAGATTGATGGGCTGTGACTTCTGTAATGGTACCCAGATAAAAAGTTATTGCTAATTTATTGTTCACACTTCAAACGGTAATTTCTCCATATTTAAAATGAATTTCTTCGAT
Source organism: Magnolia sinica (assembly GCF_029962835.1). NCBI lineage: Eukaryota > Viridiplantae > Streptophyta > Magnoliopsida > Magnoliales > Magnoliaceae > Magnolia > Magnolia sinica. Next base: position 51,648,872 of record NC_080584.1, read on the forward strand.
GTGTGTTTCCAGATGTGTTGGGGGCCCACTTAACGTGGAATTGGGTGGCCCAACCACATTAAGAATATACCTGTGCCATATCCCGCATCATTCATCCAAGTATATGTGACCTTCTGAATAAGTTGGATGGTAAATAACCATCACGATGGGCCTTTGAAAAGTTTGAATGGTGGGTGTTATTATCATCGTTGCTTCTTGTGGTGCGGTCAACTTGAGCCTTGGATTTTTGTTGTTGTTGCTGCTGTATACCCGAAACGATATGAAAAAAATGAATTGACGGTGTGAATGAAGGAAGTGGATTGGCTGGTGTACCACACACCTGCTATATAGCCGGTGTATTGATGTCAGCAAGTTTTATGGGTCCCATAATGAGGTATGTGTTATATCCAAACTGTTCATCCATTTTGCAAGCTACTTAAGCCAAAAAATAAGACAGATCTAAAGATCAATTGGACCACACTACAAAAAGTAGTGGGGGATTGAACGTCTACTATTGAAACCCTTTTGGGGGTCATAGAAGTTTCGGATCAATATGATTTTTTTTTCCTCTTCATCCATGTATTTGTGACCTTGTTAACAGATTGGATGGAAAATAAATGTTATGGTGGGCCCTACAAATTTTTTAAAGGTGAAAATCATTAATCACGTTGCTACTTTTGGTGTGGTCCATTTGACCGTTGGATATGATTCATTTTTTTGTTTAATGCTTTAAAACGATCTCAAAAAATGGATGAACAATGTGGATATAATAAATACATCATTATATAGAGCCCATGTAACTTTGATCTCCTTTGAACCGTTCGTACAGCTCACTCGTCTCCGCGCGACACATATCTACATCGGCTTTATAAATGGTGTGTGGTACACTAGCAGAATGAAACCCTAACCCCACGTGCTTATATGAGATGATTTAATACATTCTAGTTACCAGCCTAGCTCGACAAATGCCCACGTCATTCCATGCGTCATTGCAAACATAGGTCCAAACTCCGCAGCTGGTTCGTGCATTTCTCTGGAAATGGGTGGGCCCAGTTGCCACAGTGACCTGTTTCAATTGGATGCAGATTGGACACTGACATGTTGGGTAACATACTCGCTACCAAAGTGACGTTGACAAGTGTTTGAGTACCCATAAGTGGTGAAATTCCACCCGCGTGAGTGTGTGGGGTGTGTGTGCATGTGTATAAAAAGAAAAAAGAAGAAAGAAAAAGTAAGTGACGTTGACAAGTTATGCAGGCCGACCATGATATATGTGTTGGATCCACGTCATCCATATATTTAAAGAGATCAGTGGAATGGTCTGAAGAATGAGGCAGATCCAAAAGGAGGCAGATCCGAGGCTGGGGTGGACCCCGCCATAGAAAACGGTGGGGAGAGTGACGCCCACGGTTGAAACCTTCCTAATGATGTTTATCTGAGACCTAACCTGTTCATGTATTTGAGGCAGACATGAAAGAAGGGAAACACAAATATTAGCTTGATCTAAAACTTTTATAGCCATTATAACTTTTTAATGGTGGGCGTCACTCTCCCCACTGCTTTCTATAGTGGGGTCATCTCGAGGTTTGGATCTTACTCATTCTTTGGATCACACCCTGATATGATCTTTCCAAATGGATGAACGGTATGTATACAAAACATACATCATAGTGGGATTTACAGAACTTGGTGACATCACTTTAGTAGCCAGTCTCGCAACTCAACCTGTTAGTAGCTAATCCGCGTCTGTCTTAATCTCCGAGATAACCTCTGTATGATTGTTGGCTCCAAATGTTTGATTTGATGGCTCCACCTGCACCCATTAATGGGATGGAAATTTCTAGCTATTAATTCTAGGAAAGCGAATGTGATGGTGACCCCAACACCATACCGTGGGACCACCATAACTTATATTTTTTATCCTCACTGTTCATCCATTTTGCTAGATTATTTTAGGGTGTGAGCCCAAAAATGAAGATATTCCTAAGCTCAAGTGGACCACACCACCAAAAATAGTGGTGATTGAATGCCCACCATTAAATCTTTTTAGGGCCATAAATTTTTAGGACCAAGTTCATATTTGTGGTCTCCCTACATCCAGCTCTACGTGGCCTTACTGCCAATTAAATCTTTCCATGGGTCCGTCTGGGGAAGGTAAAACATGGATGGACGGCATTGATATAGAATATGAGATACATCATGATGGGCCCCATAGAACTAACACCATAGGTGTTGGCATCACCATCCAATCCACTTGCCTCCATGAACGTGACACTTAGCTGCGACCTGGATCCAGCAATGTGGGTGGATCGTAGGGCCTAGCTTGATGTAAGCATTATATATGTACTAGTAAAAACATTTTGTGGGCACAAAAGTTTTTTATGCCAGATAAACAAATGGTGGACCTGCCAAATAAACATTATGTTGGACCATGAAAGGCTTTTAATACATTCAATTATATATCACTATTTCATTTGGTGCAGTTAACCTTAGAATTTAGTTGTAAGCAAATAGCAGTAATTCTTAGCTATAATATTTAATTGTAATTCAAGTATAAGATTATACGCTGGATTTGTTCTTTATCCAATATCAAATAGTTCTTTTATGAGACGCATTCTTGTAGTTGCTCCTAGTAACTGATTGTGACTTTTTCGCTTCGTTTGATTTGCATCGGGGAAATCTGAAAGTCCTTTCTTATGTAAGGAACAAAGTAACCCATCTTTAGAAGGAGAACCCCACCTTCCGAATATTGCCTGATCATTATCAAATTCTGCAAGTGGTTGAGTAAGCAATTGATTTTCTTAAAATTTGGTCATATACATTCATGTTGAACGTATCTCCTTATTTTGGTGCTTAGGGTCAAATTTGATCGATTTGGATCAAGCCTCTGTATTGATTCTAGCACACCTGCATAATTGAAAACAAATCGAGTGACCAACATTTTTAGTACACCCATAGACTACAAATTATTTGGTTGTCATAATATTTTGTTGAATTTAATATATTTGTCGTTGAAATAGTCATTCAGAATAATCAGCCAAAGGTGTGGTTGTAATACTTCAGTAGCCGCTGTTGTGGCTAACGAGCCTCCTACTCACGAGGAGTTGTAAGTCCAACAACTGCACGAGAAATAAGATATACCACCTATTCTGTTACCTGTTCATCTAAATCCAAATAGACTATCGATATCTCAGATTAAACCCCTTGAGATTATATCATCTGGGATGGTTGATATGCAAAGGGGGATTTGACACATCGCAGAACTATAGTGAGTTCAGGCAGAACACTTGAGAGTTCAAACCGAGGCTTTCAATAGGTGGATGGTCGGCCACATTGAGAGCATGAATTAGTTGGTGGCTTTGTTTACTGGTAGAGAACTTGTTGCACATTTGCAATAAGCTGATGCAAGTTCTATTGGAAATCAGGCTCTTGTGCCACTAGTCCAGTCGATGCCACAAACACTTCCATTATAGCGAAGCATGCCACTTGTTGCTATCTCTGGGCCAATCCAAGATGTGCAAATTTCACCAATACAGGTAAATTTCAGATGTCATGAACGTGTTCCTATCTAAGATATGTGAAATTTACCGCCACCAATAGATTTTAGACACCCTGAATGTGAAAATCTGATTATAGTTCATGAAGCCATGAATCAAGGGATGCCTATGTACAACACTTTCCTAGAAATCAACTGTATAATGAAGCACAATATCAAGATAACCTTGAAGTACCTTTAGTTGTTGCATAGCAATACTGAGAGTATTACTAAATTATTCAACTAATTCAAGAAGTAGCAGGCCAAGTTCTTAGCCGAACTATTACTCCAGTTTATCATAAGTCTTATCCTAACTAGACCAATCGACAATATCCATTGCTTAGAAACTATCAACCTGACTTTACGTTGTTTACAAGTGATATGAGTTAATCGATCGTAAAACACATAGGTCGATTTACCATACAATGTGAAAAATTAGTCAATAATGAATATTATAAATTATAATTATTTAGTCATTCACTCACTGTGGTAACCTTTATTTGGCATTCCAATTCGCCACCAAATTCTATACAAAATTGGCAAGAAATGGAAGAAAAATTTCATGCTCAGTTCTTTTATGAGGACAAAGAAATTTGCTTGGTTGATTTTGCTCATTTGCAATAACTACCAGGGGAATTGGTCGAGAATTATATTGATTAGTTTAAAAGAAGAAAAAAGCCGATGCAAGGTAGTTACGATCGAGGAAAAATTTTTCTAGCCAGCTCAAGATGAACTGAAATTCTAGCTTCGAAAGAAGTTTATCGGAATGAAATTCACAGATCTTTATGATTTAACCAGGAACGTGTCTTGATATGAGGCACTGATTCAAGAGTCAATAAGGTAAAATAATTCATCGGTAGGGACATTATTATGTCCCTAATTATGATGTTGTAGCGGTTGAAATAGTAGCTAAATAGCATTCACATGTTCTTCCTTAGTTAAAGCAGAGATAGTGATAACTTATAATAAGAAAGTTCAAAGATCATACACCTTTGATATTTCTTATGCTGATGAAAGTTTATTAAAATTCTGGTTAATTGTAAGATTTCGACTGCTGAAAAATTGAAGAAAATTAATTATTGTAAATGGCATGGAACTCGGTCGCATTTGACTAACAAATGTGTTATTTTTAAAACTGTTATTCAGAATAGTATCGATAAAAGGTTGTTGAAATTTTCTCGAAAAGAAAAAGAATCAATGTTGATCAACACTAATCTGTTTCCATCCAATATAGAGGTTAATATGACCACCATCAGTTCTCAAAAGCTGGTTCGACCACGACAAAAGATCGATATTAGAATTTAGATAAATCAACCCCAGGAGCAAAATGTAACACCCCGAACTTTTCAATACTCGAGTATTGAAAGTTCTCGAGTGTTACCATAAAATTTAACTTATTATGTAACTGTGTACGATACCAATTTAGCCAATTCTAACCTTACATGTAAATTACTGTTGGGAATAATCTTTATCCGTATACTAATTCATCCGACCATCGATTTGTAAGACATCTCATCATATATCCCAGTATTCTCACTTGTCCATCATAACCTACGATTAATAAACTATTCACCGCTAGGTAAAGATATCTGACTGTCCACTTTGAGTTTGGACTACCCAATCATAGTAAACTAATAACCTGATCTCTACATCCGCTCATACATGTATCGAATCGAGATTTTGATCCGTTCATCTAGCTCACTACGTATGCATATGCTTAACCCACCATCAGAACTACAATCTGAGGAACTTACACATGTGAACAAGTTACTTGAATCTAACGGTATACATGTTCTATCTCTTGATTACTCTAAGACCACTTATATTCATCCATTTATGAAACTGATCATACATCCACCTGTATACATGGTCAGAATACTAACCATCAAGTTCTACTATTTTAACATGTCATTTGACCATCCATTATGTAGTTTCATATATGTACCTTCCCTCAATTAATTTGGTAAATAACTCTTTATTCATAATGATTTAGATATAAGTTCTTTTATAAGAATTGCTTAGAAATGTTCCTATAACTATGTAGAACCATTAGATTTTCTAAAACTCTTAGATCATCAATAATTACGAAAATGCCATTATCGTAGACATTTGAATTCCATATCACATAGTTCTCACGATCTGTTTGATGTGAAATTTTATACCATACTTATGTATCATAAATTAATCACACATGTCAAATTTCAGTAATTAGATCATTGTAAAAGTGACCCAATTGATAAATCAGCTCCTTAATCGTTGATTTTGGTGTCCATTGACTGAGGAAAGCTCGTATGTATTCATAGTAGGATATTTCCATTCATATGAACGACTTAGATTTTCCATCATATGAACCGAGTGTGAAATATAAGGAACCCACTTTGGTAGGCTTTTCCTTATGCATGAAGTTATCCTTTTGAGGCTTACAGCTCTTTATAAATTTGGATCTTCCGATTTACCCACTTATTGCTGTCTATCGTAATTCAAACTTAGACCACACTTTGGCCTCATATGATTACAAGATCATACAAAATTTAGACTCCGATATGTAATCCTACATCATTGAATATTGAAGCCAGTTCCTTCCTTTTGGCGTAGTAGGTGAAATTTCATATATAGGCCTTTTCCACCATCGATCAACTACCAAAATTTATCCAAACGTTTGACTATCTAGATTACACATTCCCTTCAAAATTGAGCCCTGATTATTAAGAGTGGACCGTTAATTAAGATCAAATCCTTTTTAGCACATGTTAGGAGAATTTCCAAGATAAGCTTATGAAGGCTCCGATCTACTTCATATTTGGGCTCATGGGCCAACACGACTTGACTAGAGTGATGAGTGGAATGGAGTTCCCAAAAATGCATCATAGTGGACCCCACCTGTTCCTTACAACCGAACCCAAGCTAAAACTTCCACCTGGTGTAATTGCGCCCGTGAAAACTGTGCGCACAAAGAAAACTCCATGCCAAGACTTCCAGTTTTAAATCTTCAGCAAATCTGAGCCATCCAATCTTCATTGAAGTGAATTATGACTCCAACAAGGAGATCTAGGAAAGCTCGAAGGATCCCACCACGTGGGAAAAATTGAGATTTAAGGACTTGGTTGTGAAAACGCAAAAAAAAAAAAAAAAACGGCTGTCACACAATTTCGTGGAACCCATTGAAAAAACCATTCTGGAACCTTGATCTTATGCCCTCTCAAGTTTCCCTTGATAAATCCAGACCGTCTAGAAGAACTAGTTCAAGTAGAAATGGGCAGGGATGGAATCTACCATTAGAGCATGAGTTGTCTTCCTTGAGAAAATGCTATCTGTTTATCATGGTGATTAACCCCATTGAAAGATCAAAACCGTGTTCCGGATGGCCCACCTAAGTATATTATACTCTTCAAATTACTAGACAAGAAATAACCAGAGATCTAGACTGTAGATGCCATATCAAAATAACGTTTAAACTTACCTGCGCAAACCCGATTCTGGTCAATGTAACCTAGCGTCTTAAGGTCACACAAGGATGATTTAGAAACTCTACAGCTATATAAATCCCTCCTCTGATGTTGTGGAACATCCAAAGTAAGAGAGAGAGAGAGAGAGAGAGAGAGAGAGAGAGAGAGAGAGAGAGAGAGAGAGAGAGATGCCTATAGCATCATCGGGTTGTCACAACAGCCATCAAATTCAAAAGGCTAATCAAGCCCAGATCCCTAGTTAAATAGAGGTAAGTTAACGATTTAGATCACTGTTGGTAAATTCCAAATAAATATCAATGCTCATCCAGATTTATTTTGTTTTTTTAAAATTTAAATTACATAGAAAACCAAGTCAAACCGAATTAAGACAGCAAGTGCAGTCGTTGGAATTTGAATTTTGATTGGGTTGATTCAATAAGCCGAACAAGGTAAGCCATTGTCTAGGATCCATCTAAATTAAGTTTTGATCATAATCATATGACCTATTTAATGTTGCGGTCTAACTGTACAATTTGTGTAATCATGTTTAGAGTCCAACCCTAAAATCTGCCTCCGTATTGACTAAAATGCAAAAACTGATCCTAACAATGTAATATGTATAATACGATAGCCTAACTAGAAGAATCATGTTAATTGTGCTAGAGTTAGAGCGCGCGATGCAAATCTAACAAGGTTAGAGTGAGATTGAGTTTAAGAGGTGAGAGTTTTTCCTTTAAAGTTTGTGATAATTTGATTTGATTATCTTATTCTTACATGCTTCGAGTTTTTTTTTATTATGAATCATCACCTTATGAATGACTGTTACACAATTTAAATTATCACGTTATTACCTTGTCATGCAAGTATAATGTTGGAACTCTCACTTCTAGTGATCGGTATAATATCATGGATGTAATGCGTTTCGGGTAAAGGTCCTCTTGGTTGCATGTAATCCCGTGGGTTGCGTAGTGGTGCACAATCGATGTAAGTAAACTGCCATGCGTGTTACATCACTTCTCAGGATTGGATGTCTTAAATAGTCGCTCGATGAATAAATCATGTTACATAAATCTTCCAATCACGTTGTTGTGTCACTTTGAGATGTTCTCATAAATCCACGTTAACGTTGGACACATCGATGAATCTCCATAGTACGGGATGCAGGGTGAGCAGGGTATTCTTGAATTATTTTTCACATTGTGATGAATCGCTTAGTGTGATAGACCACATATACTTTGCTAGGTATACATTTCATGTAGAATATTTGTGCATATTGTACCACTTATTTTTGTGGAGTATGAGATGTATCGGAACCCTCCTGTTATTCTCATGAATCACTTAAATCATTGTAAACTTTAGATGATAACCACCATTATGAGTAGGGCATTGACTCTCTCCAACCATACAAATGTTGCAGGTAAATTACAGGTTGATAATACAGACGACGACCGTTCTGTGGAAGATATGTTCGAATAGAGAGGAAGAACAACACATGACTAACTTTTATTTATTTTTTCGCTGCAAACTCTAATAATGTAATAAGCTTCCATTGAGAGGGCATTAAAGAATTATTTGTACACTTTTTACTCTAATGGAACAATAAATATAGTCGATTTTATTCTCGTGAATGGTTACCTTCGTGAATGTAATTGAATGTGATTTAATTAAAAAAAAAGGTGTGATTTTGAAGCATCTAATTTTTACATTATTAACATGTGAAATTCTCAGGCACGAGTATGTACTTGGGCCGTAAAAATTCAGGGCGTCACACAAAATGGCATGAGTGACATGAGGCTTGATATTACGATCGACCAGGCCGAAGCATATCCATTCGCAGTAATGTCAAATTACCAATACCTCTGTGAGAAATGTGCGAGGCCGATTCGATCAAATGGGAGATCTTATCAATTGAAATATCTGGCGAGACAATCGTTCGATCAGAATTATGAGGAAAGAGATGCCTTTTCCCTTAAAAGAACAAACATGTCAGCAATTACTCTCGGGCTACTCAAGGGCCAAGGATGGTTAAACCTTGACCTGGCCAAGAAGGTGTTTGAAAAAGGCAGAGTATCCAAAATTTCTAGTGATACTCAAGGAGATGACTCATACTTAGAAGCGGCGTTGACAAAGACAACGGGTAGAAAAGAGAAGACAGTTAGTCACTGCTTTGGAAGGCAGTTAATTGCTGCTTTGGATCAATCCTAGATGTATCAACCAACTCAACTAAGGATGGTAGCGCTAAAGTCAAAAGGAAAAGAACGTATATTGGTTGATATGGAAAAATCAACTGAATTTCATGCGGATCATGACTGGATCAAGAATCCTAATTATGATAAGACAAGAATGAACATGGAAGGATTGACCAAATAATTCAGTAAGATATTCTCAGATGATCTTTTAGTTGAAGAGTTTCTTGTTAAAGCAAGATATTTAGAATTTTCTTATAAACTAAATAAAGGAAGCATGAATGTTGAGGCATAAAAATTAAAGAGGATAAAGACTCGAGAAAAATAAGTTTTTACAACCTTTGGTTGTGTGGCGCACAACAGAAGTTTAAATAGTATCATTACACTGAGTAATGGATGCAGGTGTGCAATGGATGATTAGCGCACAAAGGATGTTAGCGTGCAATAAGTCTTTTTATGGATGTTCGTTGCATGGATTAAGAGGGTTCGCACGTGCAGAAGGCTATAAGCACCCCACCATCTTCTACATTTCCATCATTCGAACAATTTCAGAGCAGCAGAGAAGATCCTAGACTTCAGAAGAATTTGGGTACTTGGAGTGCCTGTTGTGTGGCGAGCAACGGGTGACCCACCAACGGGAAGCCCGCACAACGATCAAGATCACACAATGGGCAGATCATCTTGTTGTCCGCACAATGAGTCCATTACGCGGACAGTAAGTTTTAAATGAAGATTATTCATCTTGAGGGCATTGAAAAGAACCTAATTCAGGTTGAAGAATCAAAGTGTTTCAGGAACATGGAATCAATCAAGATGAATATTATTCCAACATAACGATACCTTCAATTTGTAGAGCCATGCTACGATCCGAAATACTGCCGAAATCAATATTAAAAATATTTAATACTTGTATTGTTTTATGTAAATACTTCATTTTAGAATCAAAGGAGAAGAATGATGTAAACAAATTCAGAATAAATAAAGTATAATGATTGTTCTCTTTATTCTTTCTTTGTTATTATTAAGTAAGATGATTCCTCAAATCGAATACCTTCGATCTTGTTGAAACAATGAACAAAGATGAAAATAAATACTCAACCAAATTTAGAAACACCTGGGGGCAATGTCCTAATATGATCATTCAATTTGGCTCGTTACCACCGATTAAATTAGATTGTAATATGGTGATGACTCTGCCATTAAGTTTTCAGGTTAAACCATCTCAACCGAGTATGATTGAAGGAGATATAAAAGAATAGGTCTGGTCAATAATTATTTAACATGGATCTTTTGAGTCAGATAAGGAAGCTAAAAAGGTGTCTATCGTGACGGTCGAATTAGGGTCCCCTTTTGAAAAATCATTATTTAAAAGGCAACTCTTACGATGACCCAACATTTGAAGCCGTTGTATATTTCTATTCACTTGGAACGATGTTTAAGGTTCTGGGTTGACAATAGAGCCACTATTAACATTTTGCTAGCTAGAATTAGGGCTGTACACAAACCGAGTTAGCTCGGTCATCTCGCTCGACTCAACTCGAAAAAGCTCGATTCGACTCAGTTTAAAATTGAGTTTAAGTCGAGTCGAGTTGATTTTTTGAGCTCGAAAAAATTTTGAACCGAGTTCGAGCTTACTCGAGCTCGACTCAACTTAGTTCAAACCCCAACTTGAATCGAACTCGGATTGAACTAGTTCGGTGATTTGATTACTTTGATATTGATGTTGCTCACCAAGTGTTCAATGAAATGACTCAACGAAGTGTCGGCTGGTGGAAAGGAAGGTATGTATATGAAACAAATATATTTTTTTCTTGATTTTGATGTTGCCTACAAGATGTTTGAAGAAATACCTATAAAACTGCTGCTGCTATTTTATATACAGTGAACATTTGAAGGTGCAGTTTATGTGTTTGTCAAAATGCTGCACAGGCGAACTTAGCTCGATCTTGACTTAAAATCAACTCGAACTGGCCCAAGCTGCTAACCAAACTGAGCTGAGCTGAGTTCGAGCTAGGGTCAGCTAGTGGTTGAGCCGAGTTGAGCTGTTCCAAGCTCGACTCGGTTCAACTCGTGTACACCTCTATCTAGAATGATGATTAAAGTGGGAAAGACGAAAAATGACCTTATCCTGACCAAGTTCACAATGAGTAATTTCACAGAAGGAATAATGCAAACGCAAGGCATTTTACTGGTCAAATTAATGGTGGGAACCAAAAAGGTGCTAGCCGCTTTGTTTGTGCTCAATACTTTATCAAACTACAATGCTTTGCTTGGGAGAGATAGAATTCATTTGTTCTTCTCTATCCCATCATCATTACAGTAACTCGTGATTTTTTAGAATCAAGACATGGTAGAATTGGTTTTGGTTGATAATAAATTATTCTTTGCTATGTCTAATGCAACCGAGACTTATTTTCTATGGAGATGATATTAAACCTATATGATTTACAAGGCGAGACAAGAATGGTATACCAACTAGGATTGATGCTAAAATCTACCCTGATAATATCGTACAGGATATTGCTACCATCATGTGATTAAACAAGGAGTTGTTGAAGACAATAATTCCCATTCGTGTGACTATGAGGTGTACAATTAAAGAAATTATACGATTAAACAATCATCAGTGAAGGCCGAGTTCATAGTTAGATGTTAGTACACTTGTTTTTGCACCATGGTTTTTTAATCACGCGAGTCATTGTGTCGTAGAGTCAGTTGAGCCTTTGAAAAGCGAAGATCGACAACACAAGTAGAGCAAAAGCATTAAGACGACAATAATAGGTAAACAGGTGGCCTTGGTGACCCTAACCCTTGACCTAAAACGACCATCTCACCTCTATATGATCTTGACCTAATATGAATAATCAATTGACCTTAGGAGTCTAAGAAAAACATGATAAACAAGGCTACAACAAGAGGTGCAAATCTATTGTGTAACAGATAAGCCCAAACAACAGAATTTGATTGATGTCTTCGATGGCACTGAAGAATTGCTTGATGACATCGATCGAGAGTCACGAATGTCCAGCAACCAATTGGATTTCCTTATGAAATTCTCGATGGCATCAAGGCCCATTCGATGACAACGATTGAAAGTTAGAAAATGTCCAGCAATCAAACTGAATTTCTCCCTGGAATTCTCGATGACATCGAAAATTATGTTTTGATGGCATCGAAGACCCCTCGATGGCATTGATTGAGATCCAAAGATTGTCCACCAAGGTTTATGGATTTTTCCTCGATTCTCTTAATGGCATCAAAGCCACTTTAATGACATCGAACTTAATTTGATTTTTGATGCAATCGAAGATCGTATCGATGTAATCGAAATGGGTCCAGAATTGTCCCAGTAAGCAAATATGATTTTTGGCTAGAAATCTCGATGGCATTGGGGATCCCTTCGATGGTATCGAAGGAATCCTTGATGGCATCGAAAACCCTTTGATGGTATCAAAGGAATCCTTGATGGCATCGAAAACCCTTCGATGACATCGACATGACCTAAATCTGCCCTTTTTTACCGTTGGAGCTCGAACTGTTTATAAAGGGCATTTGGTTCTTGGGCTTTTTTATGGGTTTTTGGAGTAATAGAAGGTAAGGTGATTTCATATGCAAATCCCTCATTCCTTGCTTCTATTCTTTTGAGTTCTAAGCTATCTCCTTGAGATTTCAACTCTAATGAGGATTCTAATCTCAACATTAAGATATACTTGAACACTTGTTTTTCTTAGAGATTGGACTTAAGCAATCTTGGCAAACTATTATCCAAATCTTCTAGGAGCGCATCTAGTTAAATCCCCAAAGAAACCATTTACCAATTAGTTGTAAGAGCCTCAACCCACTCTTTTGCCTTGGGCATCTCATTGGAGCATCACAAGCAAGGTGATGATCGTAGAGCTGAAGCTGTGGCGAAGCAACAACAACATGATCTAGGGAGCATCAGGAAGTTGATTGAAGCACGGGAGAGCTGAAATCAAGTGACCTAAGAAGCGCAGTAAAAAAGACTCAATCCGACAAGTGTCATGTATAAGAGTCCATGTTTGTACTCCTTCCTTGTGTAGGTTGAAGTGCAAGAGTTTGTGACCTAGGTTACTTCATAGGACCTTGGCTCTTCCATATGACCTAAATTCCATAGTTTTTGTGTAGAACCTAGGTTGTTGTTTAGCTAAAGAAAAAACTAACTCAAGTTCTTGCGTAGGCCTTTAGTGGGAGAATATGAGTTAGGTTCGGGAGTAGGACCTTTGCTCTTGTGTAGGGCATAAATCTAAGGTTTGAGAGTAGGATCTTGACTCTTTTGTAGGGCCTAAACCACCAGGTTCTTGTGTAAAGCTTAAATTATCAGGTTAGGGAGTAGGACCCTTGCTCTTATGTAGGGCATAAATCTTAGAGTCATTGTATAGGGCTATAAAGGTTTTAGGTGAACCTGATTTAAAACCTCCAATAGTGAAATCCGGTACACTCATGAGTTGAGTGCGTCCGCCAGGAGTGGATAGGAACGTAGCCGAACCACTATATATGATCGTGTTTGGGATTGTCTTTGCACATTTATTTAATTATGCTTATGTGGTTTAAATGCTTAATTTGTATGCATGATTTGATGAATGTTTAGAATTGATAGGTATCACATCCCACACACTCATATACACTATCTATAGGCTAGTTACTTTACTTGTATATTTATAGTATCCTATGTGATTGGACCCTCTATTGGCTTGAAAGCCCTATAGTTATATTGCTTGGTTTAGTTTAATTGACAATTAGTTTAAACTAAGCAATTAGTGTTTTAATAGACATATTTTTTTAATAGGTCCTAATCATCCCCTCTAGGACTTAGTTTACATTCTATAGCTTTACTGTACTTTCGCACTTGGACGCATTACGGCTCATTCGATGCAATTTCACTATAATGCTTTAGTTCAAGGATAGCCTGCGAAATCATGATAATGGGTGTTTTGTTGATATAGTTTACCTAGTTGTATCGCCCGATTAGAAAATAGAAGACAGTATGGAAATGAAGCATTTGAAGCCAACTCTAGAGAAATTGGAAGATTCTCAGGCTTAGGTTTAAGATCATCTTATAAAAGTAAATTTGGGGACAAAGGAATATCCCAAACCTATTATTATTAAGGTTCGTTTGACATCATGGATTTGAGGGGATTTCAAATCCCCTTATTGTTTGGCACCATAAAGTAACTGGGGGTTTCAAATCCCCTCAAAGAGGGGTTTGAAATCCACGGTGAAAACTTAGATTCATCTAAAATCCTTCCAAGAGTTGCATGTATAACATGTGTCACTAGGCTATCACTCTATTGGGCACATGGCCCACTAATGATATCCCAGAATAATTAGATTATTAATTACATCACTATAATTACTTTAATATGATGATCATTGACGTCTAAATATTTCCATGTAAATCAATGGTTAAAAATCGTTGGTTAGTCACTTGGATATGATCTTGTGCTTGTGGCCCATCCGAGAGTTGGAATTTCATCATTTTCGAGCAAAACATATATTTTAACGGGCTTATTACAACCATCGTGTCAAACATTACATACGTTGATTTAGTAATTAAATTCAAACCCCTATAAAAATATCATACATAGCTACTTTTGGACCAAAGTTGATTCCCAATCTAGGGTGCCAAACACAATAGGAGGATTTCAAATTCAGGGGGTTCCAAATCGACGCTCCTAAATAGGCCCTTAGTGGATTGATAGATTCCTAAACATAGGCCGAACTCCTTAATTTACTTGAAGAGTTTGTTGATTACTTTTTTGGGATTATCATGAGTTTCCTGGATTAGACTAAGATTTGGTTGAACATAGGTTATCCATGAAGGAGGAGTATCGGCCATATAAGCAGCATCCTAGGTAGATGATGACTGAAGTAATGCAAAAGATCAAGGAAGAAATCAAGTGAATTTTGAAAGCATGATTCATTAAACCCATCAAATATGTTTAATGGATTTCGAACATAGTGCTAATTATCAAGAAGAATGGTAACTCAAAGTGTATATCAATTTTCAAAATTTGAGTTGAGTCACACTAAAGGATTAGTATTCCATGCTTATGGCCAATCAACTAATCAATCGGGCAGTTGGGCATCAAATTGTATCCTTTATGGATGGCCATTTAGGATGTAATCAAATAACTATTGTAGTAGAGGATGTCCCGAAGACAACCTTCAGATGTCTAGGTCATTTAGGTATATTTTTCTGAGTGGTAATGCCTTTTGAAACTAAAAATTCTAGAGCTACTTATCAAAGAGCCATGAACATAATTTTCCATGATATGATTGGACGATTCATGGAAATTTATATTGATAATGTAGTGTTCAAATCGACCGGCTTGACCGAGAATATCGACCATTAATTTAAGGAAGTCGTTCGAGAGAATGAAGATTTATAAATTGAAAATGAACCCTCTTAAATGTGCTTTTGGTGTATTAGCAATTTTTTTTCCAGGTTTTATAGTACATTAGAGAGGAATCGATATTAATCAACATAAAGTGTGAGGAATAGAAGAAGATCGGCCGCAAAAAATTAAAAGTGAGTTATAAAGGTTTCTTGGCAATGTTAACTTTATGCGGCGATTTATTTACAATTGCGCTGGAAAAAATAATGTATTCTCTTCTTTATCGAAGCTAAATTAAGGGGATGAGTTCAAATGAGAGGCAGATCATCAGTTGACTTTCGACTGTATTAAAGAGTATTTGTCTAAGCCACCAGTGTTAATGCCACAAATAAATGGTCAATTGCTTGTCCACCTTAGCTTCCATAAAGTCGATTAGAGCTTTGTTAGTGCAAGACAACAATGATTGAAATGGGCATAGCCCACTGCCTTTTGCTCCTTCTTTCTCCTCCTTCTCCAAGTACCTATTAGGGTACTTAGAGATCTTCTTCTCAGGAGCTTTTGATCTCTTATGTGTGTTCAAAATGAGGGGGTAGTCGGGTATTTATAGGCTTTCACGCATGTGATCTCTCAAATCTTGTGCCATGGGGCCCACCTCGCATAACACTTCCATTGCGCAATGTGTAACAACTTTTGCATACTTTCACAGTGTTGCGCGGACCCGCGCAACCACTATTCGTTGTGCGATCACACACAAAATTAGTATTTTTCTTTCATTTTCTTCTTTTACATTTGATTTCTTCACAACATTTCATCATTTTTTATGCTCTAACAGATGCCCACTTGATCCTTTGTTTGTTTTTTTTTTTATTATAATAAAGATAGGATCAACATCAATCCTCTCTATTCATGATTTCATCTCGTTGGGTGGGCTAGTACAACGCTTAATCGGATCCCACGCAACGCTAGTCGGGTCTAATCTTCTATAAATACTTGCCTTAGTCCTTCATTCCTCACTTTTCAAAATCTTGCTTAAGTCATCCTCGTGAATCAGTCATTCCCCATACAACGAACTTCCTTTACGCACAACCTTTGCGCAACGCTTTTCTTCTACGCGCAATCTACTCTAGTTTGCAGAATTTTTCTAAGTCTTGAAATTTTCCTAAGTTCTGAAACTCTATCTTTATGTAGAATTTTCTTCTGAATAGCCAAATTTTATTTGAATCTCTTTCAATTCTCATCTTATGACT
The DNA here is from genome assembly GCF_029962835.1 of Magnolia sinica. Classification (NCBI taxonomy): domain Eukaryota; kingdom Viridiplantae; phylum Streptophyta; class Magnoliopsida; order Magnoliales; family Magnoliaceae; genus Magnolia; species Magnolia sinica. The sequence continues at coordinate 51,665,621 of NC_080584.1, forward strand.
AAGAATAAAAAGAGAGGAAAGACATCCGATAATCTTCAATCTATGGACAGACTCATGAAACAATCAAGAACTTCGGCCAATGAAATTTCACCTTTAAGAAAGAAGAGTCATGCATCCCACTCGAAGGCTGGAGAACTTTTCCAAAATACTTGGGATTGTATAGAACTTCATGAAGAAGCCTTTGAATTCTATAATCCTTTTGAGAATGAGAAAGTCGTCATCCCTATAAATTTACGATGTCACTGGTCGATTCTTCACAGTGAACCAACTGATCAAACGATTCGAAGAAATCTTGTTTCTGCAGATAAATGGATTATGACAGAAGCACAAAATTTAGAAGGATGTCTGGAAGAGAATGGATCTCGTCAAAAAGTCAGTAGAATTCATAAGATGCGATTCTTATGCCCATGCTATGATCCTCGACAACCTTTTCCTACCCATCATTTCGAAACCGCTCAGCAACAATTCTTCTCAAAAGGATTGTCGTGGGATATGGACGGATTCTTGACGATGGGTCTCTTATCACCACGAGATTATTATAGTGCATGGGCTCGAGCCATCACCCGAAAACATACCAATATTTTGAAGTAAATTGACCTTTTTGATGCAATCATAGCTACGTTAGAACATTTTTATGGAGACATGTCTATTTTAAAGGTTTTCTTGATCATTGGTATCCAATCACCAACTCGTTCCACCTTTCTTTAGGTGAGGTCAGTATTACTTTATGGGATCTCCTTTGTATAGCAAGTCTTCCTGTCATGGGCAATATTTTTAACAAATACGTACATTCGAATGAAGAATTTACTCGCATCTCCATGGAAAATAATAAGTCTGAAATTTCAAAGACTGCTATTGAACTCTTAGGAGAAATGGATAATTTTCATCAGGCCAATGAAATTCATTCCCTTGACTGGCTGGCTCATTTCTCCTGAAACTTATGGTATATTTCCTTTCTTTTCTTTCTCTCTCAAAATCTTCATCTTAATATATATATATATATATCGTATCACTATCTTGACAACTTTGCGAGTTAGAATCATCAAGACCTTAGAACTATTCGCGTGAATGTCAGGAATATTGCTAAATATAGTTCTTCTTGTGAAGTTGCTACTTTCTTAGCTTATTGACTGAGCTTAGTAATACTTCCTAGTTCAAAACAAGTAGAAATCATCGGACTTACACTTCTATTGAGTGGTTTATAGATTACTTCGATAATGTGTGTTTGCTACTCCCGTATGCACCTCAGCATGCAGCCAAAAGTGCCATATCCAGGATACATTTAAGACATCTAATCTGTGTATCATACATAGGGTTCGTAGGACTGTTTGGCCAAAATATCAGGCTATTAATGATCAAGCCCTAAAATGATCTTTTAAAATGGATGAACGGAATGGATGAAACACATACATCATGGTGGGGCCCACAGAGCATCGACCACCAGCCACCAGGATGGTGGTGGGGAGTAGCCAATCCGTTTTTGTCTCCAGCTGGAGACAGGCAGGATCTTTGAGTAGCCAATCCATTTCCATCTCCACCGTCCATTATATGAGCCACCTCATTTAGGCTCAGATTGACAATTCTGGATGTGATGCATAATTTAGGTGGACCACATCAAAGGGAACTATAACGGACATTGGGAAGGGTAATGGCCAAATATTCTAATTAGTGGTTGGGATCAGCGTAACTAAATCAAGTTCATTAATGGGCTCATCCACAGTAGGTCTGGACAGATGAATGGTTTGGATATCATACACATATGACGTGTGTACTAAGATGGTGTGGTTGATAACTATGATTTAGATGGTGGACTTTTAGCCTCGGTTCCTATATAATTGAGGCTAAAAAGTTGACTTATAGCTTCACTTTCCTAGTAACTGAGGTAAAAAAGTAAACTTTTAACCTCAATTTCCTAGCAACTAAGGCAAAATAGTAGACTTTTTGCCTTGGTTCTTATGCAACTGAGGCTAAAAAGTTGACTAATAGCTTAGGCAAAATAGTAAACTTTTAGCCTCGATTCCTATGCAACTGAGGCTAAAAAGTTGACTTATAGGTTCACTTTCCTAGCAATTAAGCCTAAAAAGTAAACTTTTAACCTCCATTTCTTACTAACTGAATCAAAATAGTAAACTTTTAACCTCGGTTCCTATGCAATTGAGGCTAAAAATTTGACTTATAGCTTCACTTTCCCAGCAACTGAGGTTAAAAATTGAACTTTTAACTTCAATTTCTTACTGACTGAGGCAAAATAGTAGACTTTTTAGCCTCGGTTCCTTAGCAACCAAGGCTAAAAAACACATTTAACCTCCATTTTTTCAACTGAGGCTAAAAAATTGTGGTTAAAGGCATATTTTCTTGTAGTGAATATAGGGTTGGGATATAGTAATAACTCAGTAAGATCAATGTCGATACATAAGAAACTTGGTGAGAATATACTACGAGTTTAATTTAAGAACATAGTTGGTTTGAATTTTTACTCCAATAGATTAGAGTTGTTAAAATAATGATAAAAAGGACTAATGATCCGATAATTCTCAATCAATAGACTTTGAATTCAATTTGTTTTTTGGAGTTGATAACTCAATTAGAACTAGATTTCAATCCATTCTAATCAAAATATAACGCATTAATATAAATAAAAAAATATCAGATATACATTAGAATCTTGATAAGCTTGATCTCTCATGAAGATTTAGGTAATCACATCACATGAAATTTAAAGCATCTAATGTACTCGAATGCGACAATAGATCAAATAACTTTACAGATTGATTACTTCCCCAATTTAGGAATTCAATCACATCTAATCATAATTCAATATAAAAACTTGAACCTTCATTGAAGAAACGAATTAAAATATCAAATATCCATTTAAATGTTTATCCCTTAGCCTTAACTAAGATATTAGCTAATCAAACACATGATTAAATTAAAACTAAAAAATAAAACCATAACAACCAACTAGAACTTAAGGATTAGATAAAAATGAGGACTCCTAGGAGGCTTCACAACTTATTGCTCTATTCCTTCTACCCCAATTCCTACCTAGGAAAGCTTAAAACACCCCTCTAAATACAAAATGTCCACACCAATTTGAAACTGACTTCAATTTATGCACTTTTATTATGCTTCAGTTGTAATTGACCGTGGCTTTTGGTTGTACTGAACATACTTTCAATCACACTGAATTAGTGTTCGGTTGCAACCGAATTTAATCTAAAATATATCTGAAGTCTCTGTCTCCCTTAGGTCGCACCTAACCTCCCTTAGGTAAGATCGAATTTGGCTTTGATCGGACCTAAGGTTGAACCGAATTAAGTTTGAAAATCTTAAATTGTTGCTGGATTGTTCTGTGCACATTCAGTTGGACTGAACCAACCTTAGGTGGGACCGAACAGTTTGTTATTTATATTATTTATACTGCATGATTTTTCAGTCTTTTCTCCATCTTTTGTACTTGGTTTTCTTTGATCTTTGACATGCAAATTCTTCATTAATAACTTCTAATTCTCCAAGTCTTCTCTTGATTATTCTTTTAAACTTTAATACTCCTTCTTAGCTTTCTTTCATCTTTGCTCCCCGGATTACCTCGCATGTGCAAAATAAATGTTAGTTAATCAATTAAGTACTTTGAATGTATGGAAACTAATGCTATTGAGAGGATAAATATATAATATTTAGATATTATCAATACATAATACATATATCAAAGTGGGCCACATGGTAACTCCATGGTAAGGGCCGCGCAATCTTGGGTGAGACTGGGGTCTCACCTAATCCTCTCTCATTTGGAAGTTATTGGGAAGAGTACAATTGCACTGTATTCTGGACATGACAAGGCTCTGGTGGATCCTTTGACTGTGGGACTCATAGTGATATATATATATATATATATATATATATATATGTGTGTGTGTGTGTGTGTGTGTGTGTGTGTGTGTGTGTGTGTGTGTGTGTGTGTGTCCATGCCATCCATCATTTTCACCGGATTATGTTAAGACTCAGCCCCCCAAAATTTAAAAAAAAAAAAAAAAACAAACATAACCAAATCTCAAGTAACCATCGGGATGTTAATTTTCCATCCCGCTTATTACGGAGGTCACAAAGTTGAAAAGATCACACAACTATCAGCTTAATCTAGAACTTTTGTGGCCTTTGAGAAGTCTTTTAATGGTCAATTGCAACTTATACTATATTGTGGTCCAAGTGAGACTTGGATCTGCTTTTTTGTGCTCATATGCTGGAAAAACAGTTGGACAACATGTCTATAAGACATACAACATAGTCTCACAGTCGTTCTCTTTAGAAAAGTGGATGGATGGCATGGACACAAAATAGACACATCTAGGTGGGCCCCACGGCAATGGCCGCACCATCTTGGTTGAGGACCTGGTCTAAAAGAGATCTCTGGATCCTCTCTTACCACAGACACGAGTGCTCTCTTCGTTGCAATGTAATTGGCCACATCATCACATATTGCATTTCATGTACGTTGCTGACAACGACATCAATGATATCAACCAATCACAATGCAAGAAAACAAATCTATGTTTCTACAAGTAGATATCTCTTGTCGCGAGTCTTCAAACATTGTATGGTTAATTCAAACAGTGCGTCTGTAAAAATTGTACTGAGAAAGCACTACTTGAGTGTGGATTGTATGCGTTGAAGGTGAAAGCGGATTTCATGGCATATCACACACCACTGATCATGTCCTCGAGATATCCAAACAAATATGAGAGAAGATACCTAGTTTCAACACTGAGGTCATGGTATTGATTCCCTAGTGGGGGTGGCTAACAGTGGAGCGTGTACTGACAGTGGGGTGTGTACTAACAAACTAACTAAAAAAAAGAAAAAGATATCCAAACAATGGGGAGGAGATCAAAGTTTCACGGGCCCACGGTAATGTATTTATTATATCCACATATCCATCCATTTAGGGAGATCATTTTAGAGCATAAGCACGAAGTGAGTCATATTGAAAGCTCAAGTGGACTACACCAAAAGTAGTAGTGGGGACAATGATTGTCACCATTAGAATATTCATATGGCCCACCATTATATTTATTTTCCATCCAATCTATTCATAATGTCATTCAGACATGGGCGAAGGGAAAAACAAATATTATGCCGATAAAAAACTTCTGTGATTCCAAGAAGGTTTCAATGGTAAACGTTCAATCTCCCACTGCTTTATGTAGTGTGATCCACTTGAACTTTTGAACTATCTTATTTTTTTGTTCAAGCCTTACAACGAACTCACCAAATGGATACTAACATATACCTTAGGGTGGGGCCCACAGAACTTGGTGACGTTAACACATCAAGAGATTGGTGATGTGTGGTACATCAGGCAATCCGCTACCGTTGAAAGAGGACACAGATTTCCTACTAAAGCCTTTTGGAGGAAGTTTTTAGACTGGGATGCTAGGTGGGACTATCATGAAGTTTGTGAGAAATTCACCATGCCTATCTTTATTTTTATTTTTATTTTTATTTTTTTTTTACTTTTTGGGACTCACAAGAGTTTCAACATGAGGGCAAGGATTGAGTACCAGGTGGTGAAATCTCACTGCAAATCAAGGTTGAGCCCATGAGGGCAAGGATTCGAGTACCAGGTGGTGAAATCTCACTACACATCAAGGTTGAGTCCATGAAGGTTTCAACGAGAGGAAACTCTTTCCCAAGTTTTTAATGGTCATTCATCGCAGTTTTTAATGGCATGGTCCACTTGAGATTTGGATCTTCTCTCGTAAGATGAGATATAAAAATAGACCCCCTAACCTCTGACCTGGTAACAACTAATCCGGTCTCTAATCAATTCCAGTGCAGTCGCTTGTGTAAATACATCCATATCGCCATGTTGAAAGCTCATTTTAGGGCATGCATTATATATAAAAAATGAAATAGATCCAAATCTCAGGTGGACAATGGTACAGGAAACAGTGGTAATTGACAATTAAAAACTTCTCTTGGACCACAAAATTTTTGGATCAACCTGATATTTGTGTGGTCACTTCATCCAGTTCTTTGTAACCTTATCAACAGGTTGGATGGAAAATAAACATTTTGGTGGCCTTGTGTCGTTTTCCTTTGGTATTGTCCACATAGGAATTGGATCTGTTTCATTTTTTGGATCATGCCTTGAAATGAGCTTTCAAAACGGTTGGACGGTGTGTATTTAAAGAACATACATCACTATGAGCCCCACAGTCAAGGGTCCCAGCCACTTTGTGGATCCGGGGTGATGTAGAGCGGGTCGCAGACAGTTACATGGACAAGATGAATCAGAAAAGACCCGGTTGACGACAGAAGTGATCCGGACCATCGGACCTTAAATCGGACGTATCTCGCAATCCGAAACAAGTTATCTGACGTAAAATATATGATTTTGGGGTAGAACGAGCTACTTTAGCCAACTAACCCCGCTATGCCGGGTTACCCAAGCTGGATTTGTGAAATAACGCCAGATCGATGGTCGTTTCCCTATTTTAATTTCATTTTTACTATAAATAGTAAGTTTTAGTTTGATTATAACTCTTCATCTGTTGGGCTTTAGGAGTTGCGTCCAATGTGAAAGAGCTTAGAAAAATTAGGAGAACGGTTTGGTGAAGCCAAATAGGACACTTACTATTTTTGGCCGAAAACCTTGCACACTAGTAGACATCACGACTGTCTATAAATAGTAAATTTACTATGTATAGTAAGTTGCGAATTTTAGGAGTTTTAGTTGTAGTTTGATTATGATTTCTTTCCCATTGCTTGGTACCCCTATTTAAAGGGTTGTGAACTCATTTTTATTCATTCATTAATCAATTTTGAATTTATTAGAATTTATTTTTATTTTTTGCTTTCTTTCCTCATGGATTCGAGAAGTCTTTGTGAGGAGTCCAGAGAAGTTTCGTGGATTTGGAATAGTTATCCTCTTGAGGAAGATGGTGCTCGACCTCATGTCCTTCCTCGCGTCAATTTGGTATCAAAGCGAGGTTTTTTCTCGGATAGATGGCTTCTAACGACGAGTTAGACAATAATCCCATGGGCGGTACTCCAAGGGACTTACCTTTAATGGCGACAGCTTTCGAAGCAGCTCAACAAGAGAATCGACAAGCCATGCAGGCTTCCATCAACCGCATAGTGGATCTCTTGGCAGAAACCCTAGGGCAACTCCATATTCATGGTAGTAATCCTCCACCGCCAATTGCTGAAACTCGTAATCGCCCTGATCGCAGGATAGTACTGGCAGTGCATCCAAGGGTAATTTCTGAGGAAGGGGGATCAAGTGAGGAGGAGATCGATGACAAAATCTTTCGACACCCCTGACAAGGCAGCAATCGAGTAAATCGAACAGATCTAGAATTCGAGATGCGGGTTGATATTCCTAACTTCAATGACTAACTACACATTGAGGATTTTCTCGATTGACTTTCTAAAGTTAAGCGATTTTTTGACTATATGGACATCCCTAAAGGAAAGAAGGTCAAGCTTGTAGCCTACAAATTGAAAGGCGGAGCTTCAGCTTGGTAGGAACAACTGTAACTCACATGAACCAGGCAGATGAAAGCACCAATCCGGACATGGCAGCGAATAAAGCAACTATTACTTGCCTGATTCCTCCCTAGCGATTATGATCAGGTATTATTCTAATAATACCAAAATTGTTGACAGGGTAGTCGGTCGGTGAGAGAATATGCAAAAGAATTTTACCGTCTGGTGGCATGTAATGATTTGGTCGAGACTGAATCGTAGCAAGTCGCCCGATTTAACGGTGGATTGCGTATGGTGATCCAGGATCGGGTCCTGATGCAATCCGTTTAGACGATGAATGATGCGATCAAGTTGGTTACTCGGGTGGAAGAGGAACTTGAACATCCTAACACATGGACTTGTCCTACCATAAGGATCGCTGCGGCAGGTCCGCCACAAGGAGTTCAACAGCCCAAGGGGAAGGAGCTCATAGGAGCACGCACTTAACCTCCTACGTTTGAGAGCTGAGATCATGGAAGCAGGCAAGCTAGACCCCAAAGGGGCATATCGACTGTTGCTAGTCCAAGTAGAATTCCTAACCCCTATGCTCGACCAAGGCTCGACAACTATTATCGTTGTGGCCAATCGGGCCACCTATAAAATACTTGTCCCCAGCGAAAAGTGGCGAACCTCGCCATCAATGATGGTAGTGCTAATAACGCCTATGAAGATTCAGATGTTGAAGAATAGGAGTATACCACCGAGGACGACGCAGATGATTCAAGTTGGGTTCAGCAAGATCGCGGCGAGTCACTCGTCGTGAGGCGACTATTCTATGTGCCAAGAAAAGAAGTGCATCTACAGCGGCATAACATCTTCTGCACTAGGTGTACGGTGAATCGAAAGGTTTGTGACATGATCATTGACAGTGGAAGCAGCGAAAACATCATCTCCAAGGTCATGGTGGAAAAATTGTAATTGAAAATGGAGCGTCATCCCTCCCCATATACAATCGGTTGGATTAAAAAGGTCAGCGAAACAGAAGTAACTGAACGGTGCACCATATCCTTTTCAATTGGCAAACATTATAAGGATGAATTAATATGCAATGTGGTTGGCATGGAAGCATGTTACATACTACTCTGTCGACCCTGACAATTTGACCGTGACGCCACTCATAAAGGGCAAAATAACATATATATCTTTGTCAAGGATGGCCGAAAGACCAATTTAGCCCTTATGGATTTAGAAGGGCCACCTAAAACTTCTAAAGTAAAGGGTCATTTTCTCTTAACCATACGGAACTTCGTGGAAGAATACAAAGAAACAAGATAGGTTTATGCATTATTGTAAAAGGGGAAGAACTCGAGCCTACCATCATCCCTGAAAGATTGAGGCCCTTGTTACATGAATTCAAAGAAATCTGGCCCGATGACCTTCCCGATGGGTTACCCCTCATGCGAGATATCCAACACTATATTGACTTTGTCCCCGAGTTCAGTTTACCCAATCATCCTCATTATCAAATGAGTCCGAATGAGTGTGAGATTCTACAGGGACAAGTGGAGGAGCTGATCTGTTGGGGTCTTATTCGAGAAAGCATGAGCCCATGTGTCGTATCAGCTCTATTAACTCCAAAGAAAGATGAGAGTTGGCACATGTGTGTCGACAGTCGGGCAATTAACAAAATCACCATAAAATATAGGTTTCCTATACCACAGTTGGACGATATGCTGGACATACTAGAGGGTGCAAAAATATTCTCTAAATTGGACCTAAGGAGCTGCTACCATCAGATTCGAATACGGCTAGGTGATGAGTGGAAAATGACTTTTAAGACCAAGGAAGGATTGTACGAATGGATGGTCATGCCATTCAGTCTTTCGAACGCGCCTAGCACATTCATGAGATTGATGAACCACGTTATGAAACCTTTCATTGGGCGGTTTGTTGTGGTTTATTTCGACAATATTTTGATATACAGTTAAGACGAAACTACCCATATGGAACACCTCAAGAAGGTCCTTTAAGTGCTCACTAAAAATAAACTGTATCTTAATTTAAAAAAGTGCAGCTTCATGACTGATAGCCTATTGTTTCTGGATTTTGTTATAACATCCACGGGCATTCGGGTGGATGAGGAAAAGGTGAAGGCAATCAGAGAATGGCCGGTTCCCAGAAATATTCACGAAGTGTGAAGTTTTCATAGACTGACGACATTTTATTGTCGGTTCGTGAAAAATTTCAGTATCATTATGTCACCAATCACAGATTGCATGAAAAAAGGGCAATTTTAGTGGACTGACGAAGCCAACAGGAGCTTTGCCGAAATCAAGCGCAGATTATCCACGACCCCGGTTCTTATACTTGACAACTTCGACAAACTATTTGAAGTCGAATGTGATGCCTCGTATGTCGGGGTTATGAGAGTTTTGTCTCAAGAAGGTAGACCGGTAGCCTTTTAGAGTGAGAAACTTAGCGATGCACATAAGAAGTGGTCTACATGTGAGATCAAGTTATATGCAGTGGTCCAGGCATTGCGACACTGACGACATTATTTGATTCAAAGAGAATTCATACTTTACATGGATCATCAAGCTCTCAAATTCATTAATAGTCAAGCTAACATTAATCATGTGCTTGCTAGATGGATCTCGTTTTTGCAGGAATTTACGTTCGTGCTAAAACATAAGTAAGGGTAACAGAATAAAGTAGCCGATGCGCTGAGTCGTCGTACAACTTTGTTAGTCACTATGAGCAATGAGGTTGTCGGGTTCGAGCGCCTCAAAGACATATATGCCGACGACGACGACTTTAAGGACGCATGGGTTAGATGCCACGAAGGTCACCCTGACGACTTACATATGCAAGACGGGTTCCTTTTTAAGGAAAATTGACTATGCATCCCCAACAGTTCGCCAAGGGAACAGATAATCCAAGAGTTACATGGAGGTGACCTTAGTGGACATTTTGAGCGAGACAAGACGCGAGCTCTTGTGGAAGAACGGTATTACTGGCCGCAATTGGTACGTGATGTGGGAAAGGTAGTCTAGCGTTGTTACATTTGTCAGACCTCCAAGGGGCAATCTCATAATACGAGCCTCTATACTCTGTCACCCGTGCCTGACGGCCCTTGAGAGGATTTATTTATAGACTTTGTGCTTGGTCTCCTACGAATACAATACGACATGGATTCGGTGTTCGTGGTAGTAGATCGTTTCTCTAAGATGATGCACTTTATTCCATGCAAAAAGACTTTCGATGCAACACACGTGGCAAATCTATTCTTCAGAGAAATTGTGCGGCTACACCAGGTTCCCAAGATTATTATTTCTGACCATGACACGAAGTTCATAAGCCACTTTTGGCAGACTTTGTAGACTCGATTCGATACATGACTTCAGTTCAACAGCGCCTACCACCCACAGACTGACGTGCAAACCGAGGTTGTGAATTGCACGTTAGGAAACCTCCTTCATGTATTTTAGGAGAAAAATCGAAGCAGTGAGATTTGACCTTGTTTCAAGCGGAGTTTGCATTCAACAACATGGTGAACCACTCGACAGGGAAATCCCTGTTATAGGTTATTTACGGACGAGTACCTCACCACACACTAGACTTGGTCCCTCTACCCAAGCTCCCAGGCATGAGCATTGTAACAGAACATATGACAGACATGATCATGGGCATTCATGCGGAGGTACAGCCAAGCTACGTGCCTCGAACGAAAAGTACAAGAACCAAACGGACAAGCATCAGCGACAAAAGGTGTTCGGGTGAGCGGCCAAGTAATGGTCCATCTGCTCAAAGAAAGATTTCCGACCAGAACATATAATAAGTTGAAGAATAAAAAGATTGGACTGATACCAATCATCCGAAAGATCAATGACAACGCTTATGTTGTTGATCTTCCATATGACATGGCGATCTCATGAACTTTCAACGTCGTGGACCTGACCGAGTATCATGAATTAGAGCAAGACGAGAACTCGAGGACGAGTTCTTTTGAGGTAGAGGAGACTGATGTAGAGTGGGTCGTAGATAGTTACATGGCCAAGATGGATCAGAAAAGACCCGGTCAACGACATAAGTGATCCTGACCATCAGACCTTAAATCGAGCGTATCTCGCAATCCGGAATGAGTTATCTTACGTAAAATATATGATTTTGGGGTAGAACGAGCTACTTTAGCCAACTAACCCCGCTATGCTGGGTTATCCAAGCCGAATTTGCGAAATACTGCCAGTTCGACGGTCGTTTCCCTATTTTAATTTCGTTTTTACTATAAATAGTAAGTTTTAGTTTGATTATAACTATTCATCCGTTGGGCTTTAGGAGTTGCGTCCAACATGAAAAGAGCTTAGAAAAATTAGGAGAACGGTTTGGTGAAGCCAAATAGGACACTTACTATTTTTGGCCGAAAACCTTGCGCACTAGTAGACATCACGACCATCTATAAATAGTAAGTTTACTATTTATAGTAAGTCGCGAATTCTAGGAGTTTTAGTTGTAGTTTGATTCTAATTTCTTTCCCATTGCTTGGTACCCCTATTTAAAGGGTTGTGAACTCATTTTTATTCATTCATTAATCAATTTTGAATTTATTAGAATTTATTTTTATTTTTTGCTTTCTTCCTCGTGGATTCGAGAAGTCTCTGTGAGGAGTCCAGAGAAGTTCCGTAGATTCGGAATACATATCCTCTTGAGGAAGACGGTGCTTGACCTCACGTCCTTCCCTGCGTCACGGGGTCTCACCTAATCTACTCCACTGGATAACAAGATACGTTGGATTTCTCTCCCAAATAAATTTCTAGCTACACAGCATAACTTTTAATGTATGCAACTTTTCTAGGTCCCACAATAATTTTAGTATTACATCTACACCATCCATCATTTTTTTTTTCCCATATAATTCTAAGGGCATGAACTCAAAAATAAGGTACATCCAAAGCTTAAGTGGATCACACCACAGAAAAAGGCAATGGGGATTTAGCAAACCACTGTTGAAACTTTCAGCCAATGGTGAGGCTTATTTTCCATTGATCTGTTCATAAGATCACATTGACACATACCTGGATAAAGTTAAAATACAAATATCAGGCCCCAAGAAGTTTTCAACAATAATAGCATCAATTTATACTGTTTTCAGTTGTGTGGTCCACTTTAACTTTGAATCTTCATTGGCTTTGGGCTTGTATCCTAGGACGATCTCAAAAAAAAATGGATGGACCTTGTTGATCTAAGAAATATATAATCTTAGGGCCCATGTACATATCACACGGTAAGAAATTCCGTTGGGCGCGCAGGGGAGCGGATTAAGTGAGACCCTGGTGTCACCCAAGATGTAGGCCTCACCGTAGGGCCCACCTTGATGTGTATTATGTATCCACCCTGTTCATCCATTTTTCAGATCATTTTAAGACATTATCTAAAAAATGAAGCAGATTCAATTATCAGGTGGACCATACCACACCATAAGTGGTGATAGGCCATTAATGTGCCACAAAAGTTTTGAATCAAGCTGATATTTGTGTTTTTTTGGATCAAGCTGATATCCATTTTTTCCCTTCATTCAGAATTACGCGAACTTAAAAACCATGGAAACATTAAGGTGCTCCCTAAGAGTTTTTAATGATAGAGTGTTCAATCACCACTCTTTCCTATGGTATGGTCCCCCTTATAATTGATTCTTCTTAATTTTTGAGATCATGCCCTCAAATGACCTGAAAAAATGGATGGACAAAGTGTATACATAATACACACGTCAAGGTGCTCACCATGGTAAGGGCCGCATAGTCTTCGGTGAGGCCGGAGTCTCACCTAATCCGCTCCAGTGGTGCTGCACATTCCTGGTCAAGAGAAGAAACTAAAAGTGGGGACATGTGGAACTTTCGGGGGGCCATCATGATGTATATATCTGATCTACACTGTCCACTCATTTTTCAATACTATTTTGGGTAATGAGACGAGAAATGCGTCAGATCTAAGGCTTAAGGGGGCCACAGTAGAAACATTGGGAATTGGATGCCTACTGTTAAAAATTTCTTGGAGCTATAAAACAGTACTCTATCAAACTAATATATGTGTTTTCCCATCATCCAGGTCTATGTGACCTTATAAAGAGGTTAGATGGAAAATAAACCTCACAGTGGACCCTAAGACAGTTTCAATGGTAGTCGTTCTCAATCCCCACTGCTCTATGTGACATGGCTCACTTGAACTTTGGATGTGCCTCATTTTCGGGCTGATGCTCTAAAATGATCTGTAAAAATTTATAAACAGAGTGGATCTAAAACATAACTTATTGTAAAGCTACAGAAATTACACTCGTTAAAAGTTGGTTGTGTAGTAAGCCAAAAAAAACCCATCTTGGGTGGAACCCCTGACTGTGGGGCTCACATTAATGTATGTTCCTACATCCACACCGTCTATTGAAAGCTCATTTTGGGGCATGATCTAAAAAATAAGCTGACTCAAATATTAGGTGGACCTATGACAAGCTACGGCACTGAATTTTCCCGCGCGTTCAACACTCCTTTCTTTTAGGCTACTCATCACTCCTTTACTTTCAGCCATCCATTTTATTACTATTGATTATTAGAGTGATTTTAGGTATACGAACTAATCCATAATGAGACCCATAATTTAGACGGTCTGGATATCGGACGTAGTGATACATTCAGGAGATCGAAATCAGTCCCATGTTCACCACATTGAAGTGATTATTGGGACGCGGGATTCCTGCGAAAGCAGCTCGCAGGAAGTTCCTGCACTGGAAACATAGGTGGGGCCCACCGTGATGTTTGTGAGAAATCCACACTGTCGATCCGTTTTGTGAGCTCATTTCAAGACAACCAAAAGTAGGCCGAATCCAATACTCAAGTGGGCCGAAAACGTGAGGATTGAACTTCCACAGTTGAACGGTATGGATGGCATATAAACATCACTGTCGACGTCCTTGTGATCTCCCATCAATGGCTGGGTCCACCATATGGATGGTCTGTACTATTCGACCATACTGGTGACATGCGCCAAAGATAACAACAGTCCTCTCATTAGGCGAGCCACAGTTATAAGATCGATGAACGTTGACCATTAGCGAGTATTTTAACACATACATTATGGTGGGCCCCACAAAGCTTCGAGTGAAGCACGGGTCTAATAATGACCCACTCACGTGCCAAGAGCATGCAAACGCCATACATGAGCGTGAATGGGGCACACACAAAGTATATTATAAGTACACACATACAATAGAACTGCTTAGTTCATCCACCTTCGCCTTCCATCAATGGCCAACCTTATCTCTCTCCCTCTCCATGAGAAGGTTCCTCGTAGGAACACTCTATCAAGAGCACTAAGACTGCTCATCCTCTTCCTTCTCCTCTCTCTCCTCATTTACCGGGTCCAGCACCTCGGAAGCCATGGACCCATTTGGCTCATCGCCTTCCTTTGTGAGTCATGGTTCACCTTCATTTGGGTCTTGAACACAAACACTAGATGGAACCTGGTTGATCAGAAAACGTATCCGGATCGTCTTTTAGAGAGGTAAAAATGATCAGAAGAGTGCGTTTGGACACTATTGGATTCAATTGCAATTTTTTAATTTTATTTTGATTCATTATAGAGGAATTTACTACTGAGGTACGCATTTCTTGGGGTTGAGTCAAGTTTGGTTGAGTTTCACTGAGGTTTTTCCAAGTTTTATCGAGTTTCAACAAGTTGTGTAGTCTTGACTCAGTCATGACCTGATGGAGTTTTTCTCAAGTCTTGATGAAATTTGTTCCATTTGACTCAACTCCACTGATTTATCTATCGTTTTTGAATTATCATTCATACTACAACGAAACTTCCAGTTTCTGTTTATTTGTTACAAGTAGGACTTCATTGACGAAAGTCTGCCGTCCACATAATTCTTCATAATAATATGGTACAAAAAATTAGAAAACTCTACTCGAAAGTTGGATGAGTTGAGTTATGTAACTAATACAAGTTTTTCCATTGTAGTTAATATTAAAAGATTGTCGAATGGTTTTGATTGGTTGAAGTTTTGTTGAGTTTCATCGAGTTTTTTCTGAGTTTTTCCCGAGTCGAATAAAATTCTTTCTTAGTCTTGGCTCTGATGTGACAAGATTGAGTTTTGCTCTAATCTTGGTAAAATTTACTTCGAGTTGACTCGTGTTTTAGAACTCATGTTCATAGAGACAACCAAACTTCTAGTTTCAATTTGTTTGTTACAAGTTAGACCTGAAGCCTTGGTGATTGCAATTCAAACACTTTGATTATTCACTTCTTGTGGAATTGAATTATTGCTTGCAATCCAATTTGATTGGACATGTAAACACACCCAAGTAATGGATGGAGTGTATGTAATGTTCCAATTTTACTATTTCATTATTTGTTCTTATCTTCTTTAATAGGTTACAAGAGCTTCCTCTGGTAGACATGTTTGTGACTACAGCGGACCCCTTGCTGGAACCGCCGATCGTGACTGTAAACACGGTTCTCTCATTGTTGGCCATCGACTACCCGTCTCACAAGCTCGCTTGCTATGTGTCGGACGATGGGGCATCACCGATCACTTTCTATTCTTTGATTGAAGCTTTTGAGTTTGCCAAGCTGTGGGTTCCCTTCTGCAAGAAATACGGTGTTCGAGTTCGAGCTCCTTTTATGTATTTCTCGACTGAACCTGAAGTGCCATCGGGGTATTCTTCAGATGATTTTGTTCGCCAATGGAAAGAGATGAAGGTGATTTAAGACACAACACACACACACACAAAGTGGGACCCACAATGAAAATTTATAGGATTACGATTAGAAGTAAAAAGATAGTGGGACGTCCCACCATGCTTATAAAAATTTAAATTGGTTTTCCTTAGTAAATTTTCAGTTATATATAATTGAGGAACGACCAAGTTAAAGGTGGTGGGCACTGCGTTGATAAAAAAATATCCTTCATTTATTTTCTTTTGAGATGGCAAAACCCATCATTGCTGTCACATGTTATGTATTTATATCATCCAACCCATCAAATAGGCGGGCCCCACCATGATTATCAATGAAAAACAAGATTAGGTCGATCCAATCATTAGGTGGGCCACATCACAGAAAATAACATATGCATCTAAAAATTCTCCAATTCCATTTGGAGCACACCGGATAATTAGATCAATCTAATTTTTATTTTTATTTTCTTTTTGGTATTCAATCATGATGGACGTTTGGTCTTCGGTCACATGCTTGTTTGTGGCATTACCATCTAATCTTTGATCACGTCCAATAATCATGTTCTTGTTGGTGACAGTTTAAATGCTTCATTGCTTCTTAACATGTGTTTATTTCATTTCCTGGGAGCCCGTTAGGTCCAATATGAAGAACTTGACCGGAAAATTAAAGAGGCTGTCCAAAAATCGTCTGTGCCTGATCATTTGATGGACCATTTTGAAGATTTCTCGAATATTAATCATCAAAACCATCGAAGCATAGTTAAGGTATTTGATCATTGTTTTGGTGATTATCTACAATAATTTGGCAAAAAGTTTGTGAATTGCATGTACATGCATGTACAGCCCATACTCCATGAATGGAACATCCGAGCCGTCGATCAGGTGGGCCCACCGAGTGCAAAAGAAAAAAAAAACCGCTTGGGCTGTCTACTTATCAGGTGAGACATATATAGTGTACGAAACAAAACAGATGGCCAAACAAAGTTCTCATAGCCGTCCATTTGTTTCATATATTACATGGCCCACTTTGCTAACCGAAGCATCATCGAAGGAATCATCACTGTGGGGCCGACCCAATGGATATATACATCAGATGTTCCATTCTCATGCCATGTGGACACATATATATAGAAGCTTGTGCGGTGGCTGAGCTATCCACACA
This sequence comes from Magnolia sinica, assembly GCF_029962835.1. Lineage (NCBI taxonomy): Eukaryota > Viridiplantae > Streptophyta > Magnoliopsida > Magnoliales > Magnoliaceae > Magnolia > Magnolia sinica. The sequence continues at coordinate 51,682,976 of NC_080584.1, forward strand.
TGTGAGGCTGACACACGTACGTGTGGAATGAAAAGGTTTCATTTTTAATTTTGTTCCTATCTCTGTGTTTTTGTGGGTTGTAGGTGATATGGGAGAAAAAGGAAAAGATTCCAAATGGGATTCCTCATCTTGTGTATGTGGCCAGAGAGAAGAGGCCAAAACAACCCCATCACTACAAAGCTGGAGCTATGAACGTTTTGGTAATAGACAACAGAACATATTGTTCGGTTGAAAATTATAAAACTCACAGTAAAACAAGCATGAATTGGCCGTTGTACAATAGACTGCTTTATCAATTTGGTTTTTTCCAAATATTATGCATCCATGGTGGGGCCCATGATTTGAACTGTCTATATTAATATAAACATACACCACTTGTGCCCTGGATGAGTGGAGTTGGACGTCCCTGTCAGAGATGGCGCCCAGTCCAGTACCTTCGAGCATGGTATGCTTGGGCTCCATCTCTTACAGAAACCTGCTATATCTTAGTGGGCCAATCTGCTTCTGTTTTTCTGGATTTATTCGGACTTCTGTCTCTAGATTTGCACCACACGTGACAAGTTGCTGTTCAATGAAGTGGAGTACTGCTCGTCTGATGGCCCAACCGTGGATTTTCCATCATGTAAAAATAGCATTAAATACAGCTGCAATGGTGTAAAAATAACTGTAACCCCCACTCAGCCAGTGCCATGTAGCTGGAATCTATTAAAAAAAAAAAAAAAGGATAGAGATCAGCAGTTGTAGCTCATTGATAAAAATTAGCGTAAGCAAGGTTTTTTATTTTTATTTTTATTTTTATAGAAGGTGGATTAATTTACATGAGGACTACGAGAAATGGCACTTAAGAGACGTAAAGGACACTGTTTAATATACATGATTGTCGATACATTTGCGTTAAAATTATTTTAATTGAACTTTTCTATTTTAGATTTTTGTGTGTGTATGCGTGTGTGTCTATAGAGAGAGAGAGAGAGAGAGAGAGAGAGAGAGAGAGATGCTCACACACAACTAGTTGGACTATTCAAATTGGTCCAACTAGCTGTGCATTAAATATAAAAAAACCTTTTTTTATTCCCACGTAATGCCTCCTCTTGAGAGCACATGGCATCAAGTTTTATTTAGGTATATTAGAAATAAGTTTCACATATCCAATCCGTTTATCAAATAAGACATACTAATTAATTTTATCGGCAAAAAAATTAGCAAATGATTCTAATTACTTTAGTTACACATGCAAGTTGAATATGGAATGTTAGAATGAATTTCTAACCACCCAAATTTTTTATATAGGAGAATATCTTATTATTAATTACAGAAAAATAATATTTTATATATTTCACATGCTTACATGCTTATAAGGGACCCTAAATGTTTAATTGACCGGATTTGTTACACATGATAGATCACCTAGGTATATCATAAGTGTATAACTTCTTTAAATATTCCATTTTCTTTTAAAACAAGCACGTGAAATATATAAAATATTTGTGCCGAGGTTGTACACTTATGATTTATATTTTATATTAAATATTGGAATATCTTTAAATAAATAAATCCAAAACTTTTGTTACACATGATAGATCACCAAGGTCAATCTCCTTTTTTCTCTCTCTTCATTTAATCCTTCTCTCATTTATTAATGCTCTCTCTCCCCGGAAACCAAACCCAAAGCATCAGTTGCAGCTGGAAGCTAGGTGCGGCCCACCGTGATGTTTGTTATAAATCTATCCCGCCCATTTTGCTAGATCATATTAGGACATTGACCGAACAATGATATAGATCCAAAACTCTAGTGGGCCACATGACAAGAAAAGTTGAGGACTGAACTTCCACCATTGAAATATTCATGTGGCAACAAAAGTTTTGGATTTATTTATTTATTTTTAATTTCAATTCATCTCAGCAGGAATGACCTCATGAACCACATGGATGAAAATTATACATCAATGTCTGTATAACCTCATGAACATGTTGGATGGAAAATAAACATCATTTTAGGCCTAGGAATTTTTCAAAATATCCATTGTTTCCTATGGTGTGGTCCACTTGAGATTTGAATTTGATGTATTTTTAGTAAGTTGCACTAAAATGACATGTAAAAATTGATGGACGGCCTGGATATACAGCATATATATCATGGTGGGCCATATGGTTTGTGAAACACTCGCAGCCTGTGTTGCTTGGGTAACACCTAATCCACTTCTCACTGTTATCAATAGAAATTAACAGTTTTATGGAAACAATAATGGTTTGACGGGCGTACACCCCTTTCAAATTTTGAAATGGCCCACCGTGATGTGTTCAATAAATCTACTTCGATCATTAGATGTGTAATGCCATGTTGGGTTCAAAGCAAAAAAAAAAACGTCAACCTAATCAATGATTTAAGTGGGTCATACCAATTGAAGCAGTTGGAAGAGACATCCAACCTTAATTTTTACAAGGCCCACCATGATGAGAATGTAAAATCTACTCCAACCATTAGCTGCCACACCAAATGTTAGGGACAGCATCCAAAAATCAGTCACATAAATAATTCAAGCGGGCCACACCAAGAGAAAGAGTTTGGAAGGTAAGCTTTCTATCTATACTTGTTCCAATTGTATGGTTCACGTGAACCAGGGACAGGGCTAGTCTTTTTGCACCGGTGGTAACATGCAGTGAGTCACCTAATGATTGGGTAGATTTCACAGTAATGCTACAATGGTGCCCAACCAAACAAACAACTTCTTTTCATCAATTACGTGGAAAGATTTATAGACTTAACTGCTCATTAAATGACACAGCTAGTTGGACCAATTTGAATTGTCCAGCTAGTTGTGTGTGAGCATTTCTCATATATATATATATATATATAGCTGGTTTTTATTTATTTATTTATTTATTTATTAGGTTCTTTTCTTCCGAATTATATAAAACCCAAAATTTTATTCCCCATTTTATTTTATTTTATTTACATTTTCTTAATTTTATCATTTTTTTACTGCATCTATAACAATAGATATCAAATTAAACAGGAGCATGTCCCATATCCATTTTTTGTCGTTTGCTAATTTAATAATTATTTTTGGAACATAGTTGCATTTTTCATTTTTCATGTTGGAGTTATAGATTTTGACAAATTTATATTCAATGGTGGCAGGCAATATTTTAACTATCAAGCACTTAATTAATGCGCTGGCTCTTGGGTGTTTGCATAAAAACAAAAGATCACGGTCTTCTTCTGGGATATAGCCCTAAATCCAAAACGAGAGATCATATCTAAAAATAAGATATAAAATTGATATGATTGAAAACAAGTTTGAATAAAGTTTATTTAAAAAGCTTTTAGTATGACCTTATAAATTCTAAATCCATAACTTTTCTTAAATAGCAAACTTTTTTAAACTAATAAATTTAATAAAAAGAACAAACAGCTTCTTAAGTAACTTGAACTCTTTCTCACAACTTAAACAAGAAGTTTAAACTATTTCGAGACTCTCCAAGCTCTCCAAGATTCCAATAATAAAATCTCATGATAGCTTTAATTTATATTAGTTTTGTGCCATTTAAGAATGGTCATAACGAGTCCTCACATGCGACATTGGTCTTTATTAATAAAGACCATCTAAATTGTTTGTCCTATTGTGGATACGATTACGATAATCAAGCAACCCTAACCATCCATTTAATAGGTATCAAATGGATGGTTAAAGGTAAAGTAGTGAGTAGTCCAAATATGATGGGAAAAATCAGATGGTAAATATTATATTCTCATCTATGCCTGATGATAATTGTGTCATCGATTTATATATTGGTCTCAATTTCATTACAATTGTTATGACATGTGCATGTTTGAAGAGTCACCACCATTTTTTAGATAGTCCAAAACTAACATATGAGCCCAGTCCTAATCAAATAAAAGAAGGCTACAACACCTTCCAACAAAGGTTATCTACCTCTTTCTAAGAATCTTATGGGATATCGACATTCAAATTTTATTTTTAAAAAAAACTTGTTTTGTTCTTTTCTTATGTTGGGCACTGAAACTTTTTAATGGGCATGAAAGCAACCTCAGAATAAATCAAATGCACAAAAGAGAACAAAAATGAAGAAGCAAACTCAAAACACATTTTTAAGTGAAAAACCCTTGTAGGAAAAAACCATAGCACAAAGTGACGATCAATGCACTATATCAAAAGAATTACTAGAGATGGAATAACTTACAAATGAAAATTCCTAAATCCCTTCAAAATCCATTTTCTTCATGATAAGTTCTTTCTTATTCACCCTAATCGCATATTGCAAAGCATATTTATACACTTCTAAACGTAATTAGAAACAAAACCCGGACTTAATGCAGAACTTACACACACTGTTGATCAGACCGTCGACTGAATTGATAGGACTCGACAAACCATCAATCAAATCAACACCTCTATCGATCGAATCAACAATGTTCAAAAACGTCCAATGAGCAAACATGAATTTCAGGGAATATTTTGATTGAATTGATAACATGTCGATCGAATTGAAAACTCTACCTTTTGACTTTATATTGAAGGTACTCGATCAACAATCTACACTGTGGCTTCAATCTCCCATCTCCACTATTTCAAACTACTATCACCATCTCTAATATTCAATAGTAACACTATCATTGTTGCTTCTTGTGCATACTCTGTTTTCTTCTCTTCTTTGTCAAGCCTAGAGAAGTTGACCAAAACCTAAACTTCTCTGTAAGGGTATTCCACGTAAAAAACTTTGTGTTCTATGTGTTTGCTTCTTTTTTATTTCTCTTTTGTGTGTTTGATTTGTTATGAGGTTTCTTCCACACCCATTAAGAAATTTTAGTGTCCAACATCTTGCAATGTCTTGTTTCTCTTTAAAAAGGTGAGGATTGAGGAACTTTTGTAAGGCATGCAAAGATATGGCTTGAAATTCCAACAATATAGGCATGTAGTTCAATATGGTAAACATGTGAACTCAATGCCCCATTATCTCAAAAATGCTTATTTTTTGGCTAGTTTATGTTAATTAGCATGACCCACAAGTTCATTGCTTGGATCTTACAAAAGATATACACAATACATACTATGCACTCCTTTATCGCCCATTCCCTCTAGTATGAAAATAATAGATGCCAACTTGGAAATTCAACCCACGTAGACGCTTACGGGCACATAAGCAATGTACCATTCACTATTGATAAAGTTAGTCCCCATGTTTCATTTTTTAGATGGGCAATCAGGTAGAGGCGGCAATGGGACTTGCTGCCCAACTTTCTTTGGCTTGTTCATGGGCTCCTAAACGTGGCATTGTTTCACAGGACCACGCTTAAAATCTACGCCCGGTGTTAGGACTGGGTCTGAGCCAGTGGTAAATGACGTAGCCCAGCTCATTAGTCTGGCTCATGAATCATTAAGTGGGTACCGTTATACCAAAAAATTGGCTAGTTTAAAAACACTTGTGAGTGAATTTTCATTTAATGAAAGTGTAGTTTAAATGCCTCTTGGATCGAGAGGTTTATTACAATATTCAGAGCCTTTTATATTGATTTACTTATCCTTGGTGGGAATACTCTCCAAATTTTCTTAAATTAGACTATTTTAAATCTTTGATCCTTCACTCTTTGCCAAAAGGCCTTGTTAGGCTACCTTATTAATTAGAACTAAGGCTAGGCCAGGGCTAGGGCTTAAGGGACTAGGCATGGCTAGAGGGTCAACTATTGCCACCCTTCCAATAAGACAATGCTCAGGTCATCACTTATCAACCCTCCAACAATTTTTCAATAATGAATATGTTTCAGTCACTCATCTTTTAACCTTTCTTGATTAGAAGGATACCTTAGTCTCTTGATTGAGTTGATTCATTTGGTCATGATCATTCTAAGATGGAAGCCATTTAAATAATGGCTTACATCACCAAATCATGGCCCTCAAAGTAAGAAACTTAGCCCACAATAGGAAAATTCTCATATATGATCTTCTAATTTTCTTTTGTAATTGTTGAATAGACAAGGGTCTCGGGAGTGATGACGAATGCTCCATTCATGTTGAATGTGGACTGCGACATGTTTGTAAACAATCCACAGGTTGTCCTTCATGCAATGTGTTTCTTTATGGGCAACGGTAAAGAAATAGAAAACGGGTTCGTGCAATTTCCACAGATGTTCTACGGCGGCCTCAAAGACGACCCATTTGGAAATCATGTAATTGTCCTACAAGAAGTAAGTTCGCAACTGGCACTAAGTTCATATTCATGATTGAATTTCTCAATTCACTCAGTTTGAAATCTTGTCAAATTGAGTTTGACTTGGATAAGTTTTATGTATGCATGTTTGGGTGTCCACACCTTTGTAGGGAGGTTAGCAATGTTTTCAGGGCTTTTGAATGACATATGTGGCACCGAATTATTAATTCAAACAGATCATTCAAATTGGATGATCATGACTGTTTGAATGGGGCCATTATGTTACCACCGTCCATTTTTTATGACACATAGATTGCATGGTTAGAATCATATAAATTCAAATTTAAGTCGCTGGGTGTACCTATGTTTACTTATTTATCTATTTTTATACAGTATGTACAGCACGGGACAGCGGGAATTCAAGGGCCCTTGTATGGAGGAACAGGATGCTTCCACAGAAGAAAAGTTATATATGGGCAGCTCCCTGATTGTAAAGGGACTAAACTCTCCATTTTCAATTCAATCAATGGTAAGAAGATTGAAAGGACATTTTTTTTTTCTCCCTACCATGGATTGGATTCTGTCTTAATTAAATCCCCCCTATAGTACAATTAATGCCCTGTGCATGCCAGCTTCAACCACATGCTATATCCAAGCCGTCTATAGTGTCTGCCTCAAAATTATAATCTGACCCAAGAATCAACATGGTCCTGGTCCACTCTTCAATTGGGTGGAAAAGAAAGAAAGAAAGAAAGAAAGAAGAGGCTTATAAAGACAAAAAGGCCAATAGTCCACATATATTTAGATAAGCAACAGCCACCTAGATGCTGGGCCTCACCTGATTGACTCTTTTGATTTGGTAGTGTTGGACTAATGCTTTTTTTTTTTTCTTTTTCCACAAATTACTTGAAAATACATTGGATAAAGGATTTGGCGACTCAACAGAATTCTCAAAATCAGTTGTTCCAATAATGTCCGGAAAATATGAAGAATCATCCAGTCCGTCCGATTTCTCAGCAACTCTTGAGGCAGCCAAGGAGGTTGCAGATTGTCAGTACGAGTTCAACACTCGCTGGGGTAAAGAGGTGTGAAAATTCACAACTTTTCTTTCTGCTCTAACTGTTCCCGAGCTATCAATATGATTGTAGAAATGTCTAATTAGTGTGACTTTTGACTGAATTTTACCCACAGCATGGTCCATCAAATGGGCCCACATGATAATTTAGACAAGTGGGCCTTACCCCTGAGTCGAGTATTGGCCGAGTCAGGCATATTTTTTTAATATTGACTTGTCGTGAAGAACGGAATTGGACTCAACCGAGTCTGAGTCGACTCGGTCCAGTCGAATAAGACTCGTGCGAGTCTACAGCAGTGGATACTCTTTTCTCGTCTTGAACCACCTTGAATCTTTGGTTCCAGGTCGGTTGGGTGTACGGTTCCGCTACTGAGGACGTTCTCACAGGGCTGAAGATCCACTCTATGGGCTGGCGTTCGGTCTACTGTACGCCGGAGCAGCCAGCATTTCTTGGGTGCGCACCCATGGGTGGGCCCGCTACACTGTCACAGATGAAAAGGTGGGTCACGGGCCTTCTTGAAATCCTGGTTGGAGAACACAACCCCTTGCTAGCCACCCTCATCACCAGTCTCAGCTTCCGACAGTCCCTGGCGTACCTTACCATCATCGTGTGGGCTCCGCAGTCCATTCCAGAGCTGTGCTACGCTGCGCTGCCGGCCTTTTGTCTCCTCACCAATACGTCCTTCTTGCCTAAGGTAAGCAAGTTAAGGAGAATGATCATGTACGTTCGAGCTGTCTAGGCCTCACCACACGTGTGAGTTCCATCTAACCATCCATTACATGCTCCTCAATGTTATGCCTAGATTCCGTAACCCAACCTCATCCATAACTCATGTGTGGCCCACCTGATTTTTTTTTTTTTTTTCCCCGTAAACATATGATATCTCCAACACGTCCTTCTAACTAGAAAGGTCAGAATCAATCTCATCCTTTTCATTTGCCTACAGGCATCAGATCCATGGATGATCGTCTCCGCTACTCTTTTCATCTTGCCCAACCTCTACAGTCTGATGGAGTACTTTCAATGCGGGCAATCCATCCGTGCATGGTGGAACAATCAAAGAATGTCGAGGATAACAGCGTCAACTTCGTGTTTGTTCGGAATCTTGGATGTCATACTGAAACTTCTCGGCGTATCAGAGACTATCTTCCAAATTACACGTAAAGATCAAAGTGCAACTGATAATGGGACTGATGTGGATGCTGGACGATTCACCTTCGACTCTTCACCCATCTTCGTGCCAGCTACGGTCATTGTGTTAGTGCATATGACTGCACTTGTGGTGGGGCTGTTAGGGGTGTGGCTACCGGTCTTTGGTGGGCCACCTGGGCTGGGGGAGATAGTGTGTAGTACATGGGTGGTGCTGAGCTTCTTTCCCTTTGTGAAAGGGCTCTTTGGTAAAGGAAGTTATGGGATCCCCTGGTCCACCTTGTGCAAATCTGCAGCATTGGCTTTCTTCTTCTTGAACTTCTGTACTAGATTTAGATCCTTTTAGTTAAAGACGTTCCTCTACAATTTGCAAAACAAGTGATTCACCTGTGCGTGGAAAGTTATTCATCTGCTATTCACCTGTTCATCTGTTTTTTTTTTTTCTTTTCTTTTCTTATATATATATATATATATATATATATATAAACAGTCGGGACAATCCATATATGCTGGAAAGATGTACGTGCCATATTTCGGGCAGGTCCAAAAACAAAAAGAGGAATGGGCCCGCCCCTATCATATGAGAGTGCAACAAGAAGCAAAGGAAGAAAGAAAAGGAAAAAAAAAAAAAAAACTATCCCTCCTTAAGGCAGCCTAAGCCAACTCTATCCAGGAAGAGGAGGCCATTAAATGGGTTAGGGAGCTCCGCCGGAGATTTGAAAAGCCTGTGAGATTGGCTGTCACTCCCCCTATGGGCTAGTGCGTCTGCCACCGCGTTAGCTTCCCTATGAGTATGGGAGATGACAACCTCCATGTTAGCCATAAGAGATTTAATCCTGGCCTGCTAGTAGAACATGGCCCATGGGGGGGGGGGGGAGGGACAAATCGAGAGAGGGACACAATCATCGATATGGAGTCGCTGGCCAGCTCCACCTTAGAAAAACCCAAGCCATCACATAGGGAAAGGCCCTCCCAGATAGCCCTGATCTCGGTCCGGGTGTTTGAGCCGAAACCATAACCGGAAGAGAAGGTGAAAAGAAGGTTGCCCGTATTGTTCCTAGACACACCACCTCCCCCGGATGGGCCTGGGTTGCCAAGAGAGGAACCGTCTATGTTGATTTTTACCCAACCCAATCGCGGTCCAAACCATTTGACTACATGGACAGACTTTGCCACCGCTGCTGTCCCAACAATCCCCGGTGCTGAAAGAGCCGCGCTCAAGGACCTTCTGATCATCTTTGGAAGGGGGAGGGAAGGGCTGAGACTGCTGATCCAGTGATGGATCCTGGCAATCACATTGGCTACGCTGATAGATGAGTCTTCAAAGCGAACTACATTCCTAACCAACCATATTTCCCAGAAGATGAAAGAGGGGGTGAGGCTCTTTAAGACTGAAAACCGGTCGGAGGATCCAGTAAAGGACCACCATCTGGATGCTCTGCCCATCACCGAGGTAGTAGATGACAAATGGATATTGAAGAGGAGCTCAAAATTGTCCCACACTTTGACGACCAGGGTACCAGAAGAGAAAACATGATCAATCGTCTCGACGTGGGGCCCATGGGTGGGAGGGCAGCAAGCGCATTTAGAGGACAAAGAAATCCCTCTGGTTTGAATTGAAGCATCCATTGGGACAGCTCTGTGAATGATCTTCCAAGTGAGGATGTAAAGTTTCAGTGGGAGTTTTGGGTGCTACACCCACTTAGACCACGCTTTTCTCTCTTGTAGGTTTGGAGCTCTTCCAAGCTGAGCTAACAGTAAATTCTCCTGGCAGGGAGTCAATCGAAATCCGCCTGTCTTCAAAGCTTGACGTGCAAGTACCCCAGCCCGATCTCACCAACCGGATGGCCCGATCAGCTAAGGACGTCTTGAGGCTAAGGGGAAGGAGAGAGGGGGATCCAATCCTTTAGAGGTCCCAGACCTGACCAATCTGTTTAACTGAATCCTATAATGATGATGAAGGGATGCTTTAAAAATCTAGCCTATCTAATCTCACACCATTAAAAAATAAATAAATAAATTTGATAATCTCCTCAAAACTTCCAAATTCAAAAGGCTGCCCACATGAATCTTCTTTTTTGGGGTATCTAACTTTCATGGTTGAGAGAACCTTCTGGACAGGTTGGATAGCATACAAACACCACAATGGGTCCATGCAACCTTTCTATAATAAGCTTGCTGCAGGACTCGTAAAGAACCTGTCTGTATCATATTTGTACTTGGAAAGTTGGCAGATTTTTCAAGATCACATGGAAGGATAGGCTAATACGGTGTTTGAATTGGTTCTTAAAGATAAGTTTGTTTTGCCCATGTGAATAGAGAATCAGAACCATACACACACACACACACACACACACACACACACGGAAACGCTCACCTGCGAACCAATTCGTACGTACTACATACACTACGTGAAAAATGAGAAAAAATGACGGATTTAGAGACGGTTCTAGACTGTCTCTAAAATTGCTTGGTTTAAAAACGCTTTAGAGACGGCCGTAAACCGTCTCTAAACTTTTAGACGGCCCTTGACCGTCTTTATTATTGTCTTGAAAATTTGAACATCCACGAATCATTTAAGACGGTCGAAAACCGTCGTTAACTGCAGATAAAAGACAGCCATTGACTGTCTGGAATGAGAGACGGTCCCTGAACGTCTTATATGCCGGAATTTAAGACGGTCAAAGACCGTCCCTATTAGAGACGGTCATTGGCTGTCTCTTACTGGTAATTTGAGACTGTCAAGGACTGTCTCAATTAGAGACGGTCATTGGCCGTCTTTTCCTGTAATTTAGGATTGTCAAAAATAGTCTGTATTAGGGACGGTTCTTAGCTCTCTGTTTGAGACTGTCAAGGACCGTCTCTATTAGAGACGGTCATTGACCGTCTTGTATTGGTAATCTGAGATTGTCATGGACCGTCTCAATTATAGACGGTCAACGGCCGTCTTTTACTACTTTTGTAACGCAGTCAAAAATAACCTGCATTAGGGACGGTCCTTAGCAGTCCCTATTTGAGATTGTCAATGTCCTTAGCCGTCTTATTGTGGTTATTTGAGACTGTCAAAGACCGTCTGCATTAGACTAATGCTCAAGTCAAACATTAAAAACAAAAAAAAATTATGAATTTCGAAAAAAAAAAGAGTTAAAAAGCTTAGAAAAATAACTAACAATGTTTAAGAAAAAAATTTAGATTTTGAAATAAAAATTAAGAACTTTTAATAAAGTTGATAATTTTGAAAAAAAAAAATTTCGATAAGAAAATGATATTTTGAAAAAGAAAATTTTAAAAATTAAACAAAATTGTAAAAAAATTGTCAAATTGTAAAAAAATATATTTTTTAAAAAAGAAAACTAGATTTTGTATTTTGAAAAGAAAAATTAAAAAGTTGTATAACAAACGTGATATTTAAAAAATGATATTTTGAAAAAGAAAAATTTAAAAATTAAACAAAATTGTGAACAAATTGACAAATTGTAAAAAAAATATATATTTTTTTAAAAAGAAAACTAGATTTTGTATTTTGAAAAGAAAAATTAAAAAGTTATATAACAAAAATGATATTTAAAAAATGATATTTTGAAAAAGAGAATTTAAAAAATTAAACAAAATTGTAAAAAAATTGACAAATTGTAAAAAAATATATATTTTAAAAAAGAAAACTAGATTTTGTATTTTGACAAGAAAAATTAAAAGGTTATATAACAAAAGTGATATTGAAAAAATGATATTTTGAAAAAGAAAATTTAAAAAATTAAACAAAATTGTGAAAAAATTGACAAATTGTAAATTATATATATATATATATATATATACACGGAAACGCTCACCTGCGAACCAGTTCGTACGTACTACGTACGAACTTTTTTGAGAACTCATCCTACGTGATGTGGATCCAAAATCTGAACCGTTCATGTGAAGCAGCACCTTGTGAAACCCCTCGGGCCCAAGTTTTACTTTGATCTAGAACTTTGTTGGCCCATGAAAAATACAAATAGTTTCCTCCTTTGATTTGCATTTCTCTTTGCTATGGCCCACCAGAATTTTAGATCAGGGTGAAAATTTGTCACATGAGGTTTCATGGGATTCCGCATCACATGGACCGTTCAGATTAGACACCCATGACATGTGTGCAAAGGTGCGCATGTGCGTAGGTGCGCAGGGGAGCATGACTCTCTCTCTCTCTATATATATGTATGTGTGTGTGTGTGTGTGTGTGTGTGTGTGTGTGTGTATATATATATATATATATATATTAAAAAAGAAAACTAGATTTTGTATTTTGAAAAGAAAAATTAAAAAGTTATATAACAAGATTTCGATAAAAAAATGATATTTTGAAAAAGAAAATTTAAAAAATTAAACGAAATTGTGAAAAAATTGATAAATTGTAAAAAAAAAAAAAGAAATTAAACAAAATTGTGAAAAAATTGAAAAAATGTAAAAAAATATATTTTAAAAAAAAGAAAACTAGATTTTGTATTTTGACAAGAAAAATTGAATAAAAAAAAGGATCTATACCAAATTGAATGGATGTGGCCTACAATACACAGGGTGGGATTAAAAACATGTAAACGTGAAAAGAAAAAAGAAAAAGAAGAAGAAGAAGAGTGTTAACTCGAGGTTAAAAAAAAATTATACACGTTTAAGAAAGAGGAGTGCAAATCAAAGTTCCTCAATACCTTGGTAAAAAAGAAAATGGTCTAAATTCAACGGTAATATCAGATGGTTGAGATTATCCAATCATTGTGATATTAAAATAAGTGTTCTACCCAACATAATAGATGTGCCCTTCAACACAAGTGCAGGCCAAAGGAGATTGAAGCATATAGATGTTTTAAAAGAATAGTATAAGTCAATGTTCCTTAAGATAGTCAAAAAGAAAATGGTCCAAATTAATCCAACGGCAATTTCAGACAGTTAAGATCATCCAATCAGTGTGACCTTTGGAGAGGTACAGGTATGCCAAGTGTTGCCAACATTAAGAATTGGTACCAAATGCATACATTAGTATATGCCATTCTCATGTTATCATTTTTCGGCTATTAACTCGTCTCCAAAGCAATGAGATGTAAACTTGCACAGCTTAGATATAGTTTAAGCTGCTTGTTAATTAAAAAGGAATTGGAATATAGTTTAAGCCAAATGGAATCTCAAAAAAAAAAAAGAAAAAAAAAAGACGACCGACATCCATCCAATCATACCAAGTCCACCAATCAGATTTTGTATTTTGACAAGAAAAATTAAAAAGTTATATAACAAAAGTGAGATTTAAAAAATGATATTTTGAAAAATAAAATTTAAAAAATTAAACAAAATTGTCAAAAAATTGATAAATTGTAAAAAAAATATATATTTTTAAAAAGGAAAACTAAATTTTGTAAAAAAAAATGTTAAATTTATTTATAATAAAAATGATATTTAGTTAAAAGAGTAAAAAAATATATACATTTTGAAAAAAAAATGTTAAATTTATTTGTGAAAAATAAAATTACTAAATTATTAGGCACATCCACTAATTGAACCTTTAATCGTTTTTGGACAATCTAATCAGTTCAAATTGAAGAGTAAATAACTTCAGATGTTTAAATCAAATTTCACTGAAATTGTTGGTCAATCTTGTATGCCCAATATCTTTCTCATATATATATATATATATATATATATATATATATATAGAGTCGCGGTCTCCTGCGCACCGTGCCGTACGGTGCTTAAGTACGAGCTCCGTTAGGAGCCGTTGGATGCAAAACGGTGGCTGGGATGAGGCAGCCGTGCAGCAGGAGACTCTCCGTGGAGAAGACTCGCCACGGCTGTTTTTTCGGACGCACGCCCAGCCTTCTAAAGTGACGTCTACAAGTTCTGTGGGCCACACCATGATGTGTGCTTTATATCTACACCGTCCATCCATTTGGACAGACCATATTACGGCATGATGCAAAAAATGAATCAGATGCAAAGCTCAACAGGACCCCACCACAAAAAACAGAGGAGAGAGTGACGTCCACCGTTAAAAGATTATGAGGGCCATGACAGGATTTGTTCTACCAAATAATTAACATTTAAGTTTTTCTTAGTAGGAATGACATTATGAACGGTATGGATGGGATATAAACATTATGGAATCTCAAATAAACATCACAGTGGAACTTTAGAAGGTTTCAACGGTGAGTGTTACTCTCACCACTGTTTTCTATGGTGGGGTCCACCCCAGCCTTAGATCTGCCTCGTTCTTTGGACCATGCTCTAAAATGATCTCTCCAAATGTATGGACGGTGTTGATACAACACATACATCATGGTGGGCCCATAAAAGTTGGTGACGCCACGGCCTGGCCGTATCCAACCCCCCTGTCGCACACGAATCCTTCCTGGATTCGGATTGCGTCCTAACCGCGCCTGGACGGTAGGGCTATGTGGGGCCCACTATGATGTAAGTGTTTTATCCACGCCGTTCATCGCTTTCTTCATAACATTTTAAGGCATGATCGTTAAAATCAAGCAAGTCCACAGCTGCAGTGGAGCACAAAGTGGGGATTGAACGTCCATCTTTAAAAACTTCTTGGGAGTACATTACTGGCTATTTGTGTTTCAGTTCAAGCTGATGTTTGTGTTTTCACTTCATCCACAAGCAGTGACCTTATGAATAGGTTGGATGGGAAAAAAACATCACGGTGGCCTAAGAAAGGTTTCAACGATGTGTAATTATCACTTCAGCTTCCTTTCACGTGGTCCACTGGAGCTATGGACATGCCTCGATTTTTGGACGATATCATAAAATAATCTGATAAAAGTGATGAACGGCATGGATAAAATACTTACATCACGGTGGCCCCAAAAATCCCAACCCGAATATATTACCATTCACGCATGTCTAAAACCTCTCTCTTCTTTGCGAGCTTTAAAAGCTCTCTCGTCCTCTTACCATTCTTTAGCAATCTACTTTCTCATTCTCTTGTCATTCTTTAGCAATTTACTTCTCTCTCTCCATCTTTCCACCACATCTCTGTGCGAACGACATTAAGAAGAGATTGGGTTGCGGCGTCGGGGGCCAATCCCATCCACCAACCACAGTGATAGAGGGAGTGGTGAATTACCTTCAATTGGAAGGTATTCTCATATTCATTTACCCATCTTCTTTTTCTTCTTCTTCCCTTTTTAATAAGGGATTTGAAATTAACCATCTCCAATTGAGACTTTTTTAGTATTTAAAATTTTAGAAAATTTAAAATTTTTGAGGGATTGTCAATTTCAATCCCTAATTAGAATTTTTAGAATTGCATCCTTATTTGTGTGGCTGATTTTCATGTGATAATTTATAATTGTCTTATTATTATTGACAATGAGCATACAACGGATTCATATGGTGAGTCCCATCACCATGAGTCATGTTCCAAAGCTTCCATGGGCCTAAATTAAGAAATTTCCAATGGTGGGTGTGACCTCTTTAGCTTTTCGATCTTCCAATTTTTAGGCTCGCTTTCTGAATTGAAATGGCATAGCTAATTGATGGGCCTCGAGGCTTTAGAAAAAGCTCGACTCATGTGGGACCAGGCCATCTCAGCCCCGCTTTTGGTTTCTTTCATTATCCTTCTCTAGAGCATAGATCTTCGCCGTTGGTTCTCGTTTTAAATCAACAGGCCCCTGGTTCCTACCTTTGGTATATTTCTTGAGAAGTGTAATAGATAAAGACCATTCATCAGGTGGTCCACAGCTTGCACACACATTAAGCCGGCCCACTTATCATTGGCCACACGTGTACCAGTAAATGGGAGAGAAGGAAAAGCTGTCCAGTATCTTGAGTTTCAAAATACACGTGCGGACCATCATTAGATGGGCCATGGCATGTCCAGTATCTTGAGTTTCAGAATACACGTGTGGACCATCATTAGATGGGCCATGGCATGTTTGTTGTGACCTCCACCTGATATCATCCACACACATGGCATGTGTGCTGTAAAGATTTCTCCTTTTCCTTTGTTTTCAAGCCAGGCAAAAAAAAAGCGAGGCATGCTTGTGTAGTCCTTTTCTGTTTCAGAGAAATGCTACTGCAAAGCGCATGATATGTGGCCCACCTAAGCCAGGCTGACGTGGATTACTTTTTGGTCGATACAGAATGTGCAATCAGCCTTCTACTGATAGGCCCACCTGACCAAGTTTGATGGTGGGGTGGTTTGCTCTCTTTGAATAGACGGGCCATCTGCCATCTATGCAAGGAACCCACATGGGTATTTTGGTCCATTCCAAATGTGCTGATTGGCCCACCTAAGAAGCCCATCTAAGTAGAGATGTCTGAACTGGGGCATTTCCACGGGAACAAAAAGAGCCGTGGCTTGGGTAGAACCTAGAAAGGTTTCAACAATAGGCATTCCCTTCTCACTATTTTCTGATACGTGGCCCACTTGAGTTTTGAGTACTTGTATTTGCATTTTTCCTTACTCAGGTCTATGTGACCTTATGAGTAGGTTGAATGGGCTAATCAATGTCATAGTGGCCTTACAAAATTTTTGATGGTGGGTGTCATTGTTGGGCTCATGTCTTTCTAAGTGGGCATATTAATATGGAAATTGATAATTTATAATTGTCTTGTTATTGTTGACTTTGGACCGTTTAATTTTTTCATAAATCTGAAATAGAAATATTGATTTTTGTTATGAGTTGTGTTCATTTACCAACTTTTATATAATTTCATGATAAACTATATCAAAACTTTTTTTGTTATGAGTTATAGAAATGCACGAGAATTTAATGACGCAAGTTGGCACAACCTCTATCCGTCGTTGGATTCCAGAAGTAGAAGAGGGGTTGAAACCAATAGTTGAAAAGACAACTTTCTCTTCAGTTGATGCGGCGTTTAACTTCTACAACCATTATGCAAAGAAGGCAGGCTTCAGTGTTCGTAGAGGATCAAATAAATACAATAAGAGTCAAGAAGAGATTTGGAAGATGTTTGTATGTTCGAAGGAAGGGACGACAGATAACAAGGTACAAATGAAGTATGGTGTAGTAAAGAGGCGACGGAGTATTACTCGAGAAAGTTGTAAAGCTCGCATGACAATTAAAAAAGAGGGCGGTGGACCAAACTATATAGTGAAAAAGTTTGTTGAGGAGCACAGTCATGAGTTAGCAACTCCTCGAAAGAAACATCTTCTTCGATCACATCGTGAGGTTTGTAATGCGCAGAAGAATTTGGAAAATACATTCACTCAAACAGGCATAGGCATTTCGCAAACTATGAATGTTTTAGCAATTGAATCAGGTGGTTATGAAAATATTGGATGCATTGAACAAGACGTGAGAAATTATGAAAGAGATAAAAGAAAAGAAACCAAGGACCATGATGCTCAACTATTGTATGAACATTTTTCTGAAATGAAGGAATTGGATCCATCGTTCACATATAATGTGAAGGTTGACGTGGAGGGCAGATTAACACATTGTTTTTGGGCTGACCCGATTTCACGTAAGGCTTATCATCACTTTGGTGATGTTATAGTATTTGACACCACATACAATACAAACCACTATGAGTTAATATTTGCACCCTTTACAGGGGTTAATCACCATGGGCAATCAATTATACTGGGTTGTGGTTTTATCCATAATGAGACCACTGAATCTTTTATCTGGTTGTTTGAGAAATGGTGTGAAGCAATGCTAGGGGACCCACCGAAAGCGATCATAACAGATCAAGATCCAGCGATGACAAAAGCCATTGCTATTGTATTTCCGAATGCTTTCCATCGTTATTGTATTTGGCATATTTTGCAAAAGGTCCCTGAAAAGTTAGGTCATATAGCTTTCAAAGATGAATTTAAAGTACCTTTTTATGATAGCATATGGAATTCTGAGAAGCCCGAAGATTTCGAAGTAAAATGGAGCAAAGTTATTGAAGAAAATGAGTTGGATCATAATGATTGGCTTGCTTCTTTATTCAACATTCGTCACAAATGGGTACCAGCATATCTAAGACATGTTTTTTTTGCGGGTATGTCTAGTAGCCAACGAAGTGAAAGCACGAATGCGTTTTTTCGTAAATATGTGTCGAAGAATAACTCGTTAATGGATTTCATAATTCGTTTTGATCGTGGAGTAGCACGACAGAGACACAATGAGTTAGTTGCCGATCATGAAACGATTAGTAGCAAGCCAAAGTTGAAAACTTTATTCGCCATGGAGAGAGAGCTTGGAGAGACTTATACTCGGTCTATTTTTTATAAATTTCAAGAAGAGTTGTATGAAAGCACTATTTATATTGCAATTCTTTTACAAAAGATAGAAGGCCTTTGCATTTACAATGTTGGAGTATGTGAAGGAACATCTCCCGAACGGCTAGTTGAATTCAAGATGGAATCTAAACAAGCAAAATGTAGTTGCTTGAAATTTGAATTTGAGGGCATACCATGTAGGCACATATTATGTATACTACGACAATCTCGGATACCCAATTTGCCAGACCACTATATTTTGAAAAGATGGACAAGGGATGCTAAACTGGATTTTGTTTACGAAGCGAGTAGTGTGGAGTTAAATACAGAGAAACATGAATCGTATGCTCTTCGATATAGCAATTTGTTAGACATTTCTAGAAATCTTGCCAAAGAAAGCGCTAATTTTAAAGAGACATATCATATGTGTAAAGAAGGGCTACAAGATATTCTCAAACGAGTTCAAGATCAGAAGTTGGTTGCTGGTGAGACATTGGTGCCTAAAAATAAGAAATAAATAAAGAAAATTACTAAAGTAATCATTAAAGACCCGGTGCGTGCTAAAACTAAAGGAAGTGGAAAAAGATTAATTTCTGAAAGGGAAAAGGTTGCTCGTAAGAAAGATAAAAGAAGATGCAATGGATGTGGGAAGTGGGGTCCTGGCCATGATAAACGTAATTGTCCAATATGGAAAAAACTGTAAGTGCTTAATTTGTTTTATTCATTTATATTTGATTGATTCTTTAATTTTGTTTGTTAAATTATTATATCCTTATTTTATTCATTCTTTAAAATGATTTACTTGCAGAATAAGATCTCCTGCATGCCAAGAACCATCAATGAATGAAGTTAATATGTGTGAAGAACCATCAGATGACGAGGTTGATATGCATGAAGAACCATCGGATGATGAGGTTGATTTGCATGAAGAACCATCGGATGACGAGGTTGATATGCATGATGAAACATTAGATGATGAGGTGGAGACGTTAGGTCATGACACACCACTATCTTAATAATGTAATCAATAGCAAATTTTTAATTTACCCATTTACTTGGTAATTATGTAACTATGACTACAAAAAACCATGCATATGAAACACAAGAGTAGTTGATGATTATTTGAATGAAAGAATAATAATTATTCATGATGTTGAAAGGCTTTGTCCCAAGCTTTTTAGTCTGTTAGCCCCTATAAATAGTACTTGCCGCAGTTGAAATCTTATTGCAGGAAGATCTATATATAAGCTTGCATTAAAGCTCTCCGTGGATTACATATTTGCGTGATCCTTTCATCAATGCTTCCGTGACCTTATCATCAGGTTCGATAGCAAATGAATATTAGAGTGGCCCTCAAGAAACTTTTAATGATGGGTATTCAATTACCATTATTTCTTCCAATGGTGAGATTTGCTTACTTCCTATAGTGTGGTCCACCTAAGACTTAGATATGCTTAATTTTTTAGATCACTAATTAAAATGGACTGTAGAAACAAATGGAAGGCGTCAATATATGTCTTTTATCCGCACTGTCAATCGGGCCAAAAAAATTTTGGATTGTACGATCCCTTCATCTGCACCCATGTGAACGAATTAACATGTGTTGGGTTGGGATTACAACATCCCACATTAGAAAAGAACATGCATCAGATTAGGTGCGCCCACGACCATACTTAAACAGGGTGCAGGCCTGATTGTGGGGCCCACCTTAATATGTGAATTGTATATCGACACCGTCCAATCTGTTTTTCAGCTCATTCTAGGGCTTGATCTCAAAGTTGAATCAAATCCAAATATCAGGCTAACCATTCCATAGAAAACAATAGTGATTGAACTCTCACCATTAACAACTTCTAAGTCAACACTGTAATGTTTATTTGTCATCCAAGCCGTTGATATGTTAAAGTGGACCATAAAAAATAAAAATTATGTTGATTCAAAGCTTTTTTCACCCACATGAAGCTTTTAATGGCCAATCACCACAAACATTATCTGAAAAAAAAAAAAAGAGAATTGCGTAAATATATAATACATACTCAATGTGAGTCCTATGGTCAGGATTCCACCGTGTGGTGTGGGGCGGGCCTCACCCAATCCGCTCTGGGGAAGACAGCCTTTCGTGTCATGAAACATCAGTTCCTCTGTTAGACAGTCTGGCCACGTTACCAATGGAGGCGAATTGCATCTTACCCTCTCTGGGGCCCACTGTGATGTAAGTTTTTTATCCACGCCGTTAATATTTTCTCTCAGATCATTTTAAGGTATGAGATAAAAAATGAATTAGGTTCACAACTCCAGTGGACCACACCAAAGGAAGCTGCAATGATATGACACTCACCGTTGAAACATTTCTGAGGGACACCATGATGTTATTTTACTATACAACCTATTCATAAGGTCACGTAGACGTGGATGAAACGAAAACATAAATATATGCTTGATCCGAAACTTCTCCAGATCCTAAGAAGTTTTTAATTGTGAACGTTTAATCCCCAATTTGTGGTCCATTTAAGCCTTTTACGTGGCTTTTTTTTTTTTTTTTTTTTTATGTCATGGCTTAAAATAATTTAAGAGAAAATCTCAACGGCATGGATAAAATTATTACATCACGGTGGGTCTTAGAGAGCCGCCTGGATGGTAATGCAATCCTTGTCCCATTACCAATACTGGCAGATAAGCTTGCGGACGGGGATTCCAAAGGGACTTTCTGTCATGGTTAGTTAGGTGGGGTCCACCGTGATGTTTAGGGAAGATCCACCACGTTCATCGGTTTTGAAAGATTAATTTAGACGATGGACCAAAAAATGATATAAATCCAGAGCTTCAGTATGCCGTACTTTAGTAAAAAGTGTGTATGTAAATTCTTACCATTGAAACTTATTTGGGTCCACCATAATGTTTATATCCCATCCATACCGTTCATAATGTCATTCCTACTAAGAAAAACTTAAATATTAATTATTTGGTAGAACAAATCCTGTCATGGCCCTCATAATCTTTTAACGGTGGTCGTCACTCTCTCCTCTGTTTTTTGTGGTGGGGTCCTGTCGAGCTTTGCATCTGATTCATTTTTTGCATCATGCCGTAATATAGTCTGTCCAAATGGATGGACGGTGTAGATATAAAGCACACATCATGGTGTGGCCCACAGAACTTGTAGACGTCACTTTAGAAGGCTGGGCGTGCGTCCGAAAAAACAGCCGTGGCGAGTCTTCTCCACGGAGAGTCTCCTGCTGCACGGCTGCCTCATCCCAGCCACCGTTTTGCATCCAACGGCTCCTAACGGAGCTCGTACTTAAGCACCGTACGGCACGGTGCGCAGGAGACCGGGACTCTCTCTCTCTCTCTCTCTCTCTCTCTCTATATATATATATATATATATATATATATGTGGCCTGATTGAGGCGAGTAACTAGTTAAATTGAGAATTAATTAGTAAAATAGAGTGAATGAACTAGACATGTAAAATGGGCCAAATATTCTGGTTAAAATTGTGACCCAACTTATAACTGACCTTGTGAGAACCTAAGAATTGATGTTAGTAAGTTTTGTGGGCCTCATCATGATGTGTGTCGAACATCAACATCGTGGATTTGATGTGTCCCATTTATAGTTATGAGTTATCTCAAAAATCATCGGTAAACGAAACTCGAGTGGGCCATAC
The DNA here is from genome assembly GCF_029962835.1 of Magnolia sinica. NCBI lineage: Eukaryota > Viridiplantae > Streptophyta > Magnoliopsida > Magnoliales > Magnoliaceae > Magnolia > Magnolia sinica. The sequence continues at coordinate 51,705,243 of NC_080584.1, forward strand.
CATTTAAAACTATGTGAAGACATCCTAAAAAATATAAAAGCACTTGGTGGGGCCCACATGAGTTTTGGATGCATTTGAAACTTGGTCTGACCCCTCATCCAAGTGGGACACACATAATGAGTGGGTTGGATATGTGAATCACATTTAGGCAGGCCCAATATATGATTATGAATGTTTTAAGGAAACCTTTCTCCACTACATTTAAGTGAATTACTCGTTACCTTTATCAAAGTAAACTCTGTGGGGTTCATAGTTATTTATTTATTTTATCCACTCCATTCATCCATGTTAACAGATAATTTGAGGTCTAAAGAACAAACAGGAAGCATATCCAAAGCTCAAGTGGACCACACCACAGGAAATAGTGTGATTGAACCTCTACCATTTAAAATTTCTTGGCGGCTATAGAAGTTTTGGATCAAGCTGATGTTTGTGTTTTCTATTCATTTATATATTTTTGATATTATGAACAACCTTTAACTGTCATTGGACAATCTGATCAGTCCAAACATGAAAAGTAAATAACTTCAGATGTTTAAATCAAAATTCACTCAAATTGTTGATCAATCTTGTTTGCCCAATATCTTTCTCATACGAAATATGATCGAGGCGAGTAATCATTTTTGGATGTTGGTCGGTGCTCTATGGGTCCCACCATGATGTATGTGTTTCATCCATGCTGTCCATCCATTTTTACAAATTATATTAGGGCCAAATACTAAAATTGAAAGGGATATAAATCTCAGGTGGACCACACCACATGAAAACAATAGTGATTGGATATCCACCATTAAAACCCTCCTAAGGCCCACCGTACCTTTTATTTGACATCCTATCTGTTGATTAGGTCATACAGGCCCAGATGAAGGGGAAAAAAAAATATACGCTTGAGAACGGATTGACTACTCCCCTGTCACTAACCAATGACTAGTGTTCAGTGCTTTATGGCTCCCCCCACGATGTATGTGTTTCATCCATGCTGTCCATATATTTTTATAGATAATTTTACAATATGAGACCAAAAATGAGATATATGCAAATCTCAAGTGGACCACATTACAGGAAACGTGTTGAATGAGCGTCGACCATTAAAAATATGATCAATAGGCATAAAAGTTTTGAATCAAGCTTATTTTTGTTTTTTCCCTTCATCTGGTCCTGGATGACCAAATCAACAGATTTGATGTCAAATAAACAGTACAGTGGGCCTTAGGAGGATTTTAATGGTGAATATCCAATCACTATTGTTCTCATGTGGTGTGGACCACCTGAGATTTATTTCCCTTTAATTTTCGGCATAAAGCTCTAATATGATTTGTAAAAATAGATGGACGGCATGGATGAAAATCATACATCATGGTGGGGCCCACAGAGCACCGTCCAATCTCGCCCAAATTTGGGCACGCGCCCGAGCACAATCCCTCTTCTCTCTCTCTTTCTCTGTCTCTCTCTCTCTCTCACCCCTGCCCTCCCTAGGCGAGGGCTCTCTCTCTCTCTCTCTCTCTCTCTCTCTCTCTCTCTCCCTCCCTCACCGCCCTCTCTCACTCACGCGCATCCTCTCTCTCTCTCTCTCTCTCTCTCTCTCTCTCTCTTGGTCCGCTCTCCACCGCGCCCTCTCTCTGTTTCTGTCTCTCTCGGTGCTCTCTCTCTCGTACATCCACATGAGGTATCTCTCTCTCTCTCTCTCTTAATCTCAATACCGATTGAAACGATTTGGTGATTTAGGGATTGGGGATTTAGGGATTTGGGGATTGGGGATTTAGGGATTTTGGGATATGGGGATTTAGGGATTTTGGGATTAAGGTGGGCCCTACTGAGTTTACTCAGTACAATAAGAGCGTACTGAGTAACTCAGTATGCAATCCGATTTCGTCTGCAGCACCACCATGATCTATGGCCCCACCATGATGTATATATTTTATCCATGCCATTCATCCATTTTTACAGATCATTTTAGGGCTTTATCCCAAAAATTAGAGTTGGTGCTTTTGATCAGTTGAAGCAGAATGCAACTAAGGGCCTGTTTGGATGCCTGTAACTTTTCTAAACTGTAAGTAAGTTACAGGTGACTTAGTTACAGTTGGCGTTTGGGGGAGGAAAGTCACCTGTTTGGGGTGAGGATTTTAATACACCAAAAAAAAAAAAAAATAGTTGCCAGCAATTTTATGTGCATAGATGGTTCTCCTGCACAATAGGAAAAAGACTGGAGGATTTTTTGAATGTAAATTCTAAGGACCTGTTTAGGTTCCACTTAAAAATGAATTCATATCTTATAATTACATGAACTTGGATTACACTCTAAATTTCAGTTTATATAATTCATGTAAGACCTGTGTCCTAATCCGTACCATTTCATTAGCTTTCGCGGTCCTTCCGGTCAAATTCCGGCAACCTTCGCACCGTATTCGGTGTTTGCGCACGATCCTAAGCCAGGTCCCGCGCACCAACGTCGGCTCGATCTGAAACTTATGTCTTGACGATCGCGTCGTCGCCGCGGTTCCAACGCCGTGACTTGCGCACCGAACCGATACCCAGGCAAGAAGATGCCGATCAGCGTTTATTCCGAAGAAACACCGCGCGTTGCGGATTTCGAGGGAATCTCTACGCAATAAGTCCCATCAATCATCATTAAATGCAACCTTATCTCAAGTACAACAACCCATACCTCTTTCTTCACAAAGTCAACTCTCTCTCTCTTCACCCATCCCTCCTTTACTCACTTTTCAAACAAACCCATGCCCCATTAATTACACCCATCACTCCATCACCTCATATCACTCCCATCCTCTCATTTTCTCTCTCATTTTCTCATATCTCTCCAAGCAACCCCAAGCCCCAAACGTCCAAGCCTCCTCTCCCTCTCAAGTGTGGTCCACCTTCCATCATCCATCTACACCCTCCCATCTCTCATCCTCACCATCAAGAGTCCATCATCCTCCATCAAAGTTGAAGCTGAGGGGCATTGGAGTCTAAGAGACCAAGAAGAAGGAAGATAAGGTGGGTGCTTTGTCATTATTTTGAATTTTAGGGCCCACTTGTTGGTGGGACCCATTTGGATGTATGTGATCTAATCAAGAGGGCCCATAGTGGCGGGGTTCCTCTATCTCACCGTATATCTCCCCTTATCTCTCTCTTTCTCTCTCTTTGTAATGGTGTGGATCCCACCAATATGTGCTACATCTACCCCGTCCATCTACACCAGACGGCGTGGCCCACTCTATCACAGGTGATGATCCACACCATCCACTGTTTGGGATGGGCCCAATGCACTTTTTTTGGTATATATATACTTATATGTTATATTTTATATAATATATATAATATATATAACTTAATATGTATTATATATATAATATGATATATATATTATATGTATATATATATATATATATATATATATATATATATATATATATATTTGGTGGGCCACGTCCATGTGGGACCCACCACAAGATATGTGTTTATCCACGCCGTCCAGCGTCACTGGACGCTGGACGGGCAACCCCCCTTTGTGTTTAAAAAAAAAAGAGAGTAGGGAGAGGTGGGCCACTCATGCAGGCCCCACCTTGATGCTTTTACGCAATCCAAGCCGACCACCCTATTTTTCAGATCATTTTAGGCGTTGAGCCAAAAAATGATCTCAATCTGAACTTATGGTGGGCCATAGCATAGCAAACGAGTTCCTACCTTTGATTTACTCCCTAATGCTCCTGTATATCTGAAACAGCCCAATATTAGACTCTATGGGTTTGTATCGAGCCACAGGGACTAATGGCTGGTGTGGATCGTACTGAAGCGGGCCCCACCTAGGAAAAACCGTAAAAAAATGATTTTTTTTCAAAAAAAAAATTGAAAGCAGCAGAGCTACTGCTGCTGTTGTCAGCGGTACGCAGGCGCTGCCTACGCTAGACATGGACGGGCGGACGTGCATGGATCACGGCCCTCCTGTGGGCCCCATCTTGACGCCTTTCAACCATCCAAACCATGAATTTGATGGGTCCCCCAGGACTAACCGTCCATCCAAAAAATCATCTGAAAACGGAACTCAGGCGGGCCATACCATCTAAAATCATGTGAAGACATGTCTAAAACATATAAAAATCGTTGGTGGGGCCTACCTGAGTTTTGGATGCAAATGAAACTTGACTTGGACCCTTAAAATTTTGGGACACACGCAATGAATGGGCTGGATTGTGAATCACATCTTGGTGGGCCCCAAAACAAAAAAAAAATTATAATAATAAAATTTTTAAAAAAGGCAGCAGCGCTGCTGCTGCTGAGTGACGAGCGGACGGTTTAGCTGGGAGTCACGGCGCCAGCTGTGGGCCCCACCTTGATGCATATCTCCCATCCAAACCGTACATTTGATGGGTCCCCACATTTTATCCGTCCATGCCAAAATTAAGCTGTATATGGAACTCCGGTGGGCCACATCATTTAAAATCATGTGAAGACATGCCTAAAACATATGAAGTCGCTTGGTGGGGCCTACCTGAGTTTTGGATGTCACTGAAACTTGGTATGGACCGTCCGTCAGGTGGGACTCACACAATGATTGGGCTGGATTTGTGAAACACATTTCAGTGGGCCCCACATCCGCCCCAAGGTCCAATGACCTTATGACAGGTTGGACGCCAAATATCGCCACGGTGGGCTCCCTGCCTACGTGAACCCATCCACGGGTTAGGATGGAAATAAACAACATCGGTGGGCCTTTGGTCCACACCACCCTATCAACGGGGTGTGTGGAAAATAAACAATACAGTGGGCCCTATCCAGGCCCACGTGACTTTATGAATGGATTGGATGAAAATAAACATTATGTTGGGCCTTAATTTGGGTGAAAAATAAATATTATGTTGGACCTTAAGTTGGGTGGAAAATAAACGTTATATTGGGCCTTAAGCTGGGTAGAAAATGAGCATTTTGGTGGGCCCCATTTAGGTACGTATTGTAAACCGCACCCTCTATTAGTGTGGGCTCCATCATAATGTATGTGTTTCATCCAACTGTCCAACTGTTTTGAAGATAATTTAAGGCCCATTATGGAGGCCCATCTTCATGCATTAGTGGTCCTTGTTGAGGCCCACCTTGAATTGTATTAGGCCCACATTATGAGGCCCATTAAGGCCCACCTTGATATAGATATGGGGCTCATGTTATGTAGCCCATTTGATGTACTTGGGTCCTTGGGTCAAGGCCCAATTAGATGTATAAAAGGCCCATTACAATGTGTGATTTATGGAAGGCCATTCCTTGGGAGCAATGTTGGTTTGATGTCCACATTGAATCGATAATGTTGGTTAAATGTCCGCATTATAACTCTCCCTAAGGCCCACTGATAGGCCCATAATTATGGTAAGTAGGTCGTATAGGGCCATCTCCATTATACCTAGAGCTCATCTCTTTATACATGTTTAGTATATATCCATGATTCATGATCATTCGCATCATATGTATGCCTGATGTGAGGATGACTGATCATAGCATACACCTTTGGATAGACTGTTTATGGGCTCCCTGTTAGGCGGAGTTGCCTCATATAAGTGCATGGTACATACAAGACTGTATGAGTGATAGTGTGACTCATGCACTTGCATTTGTGTGATTGTAGTTACTATATGCCCTAGCGACATCGGGGCCATAGCCTCACGACATATCGTGGATGGCCAGATTGACACCGAAAATGTTTGGTTTCAGCATACGGGCGCCATAGATGTCCCCGGTGAAAATTTCTAAACCCGATGGTACCAGAGAATGACTCCAATGTCAAGACCGAGTGGATATATGAGCGCATGAGGGCCAAATACCAGGAGGCCACGTCTCCTACTGTGTCGTGGTCGGTTGGAAAGGGGTGTGGCCTTACTCGCCAGAGAGTAGGGGGCAATAATAGGCTGAGTTTGACCAGCTCGTGAATGGGTCCGCTATCGACGTACCGGATAGGTATTGACAGATTATTGGCCAAGTGGATAGTGAGGTTTCTTACACTCACTTGGACTGTACGGCTAGGAGAGCGGCGGTGCCATTTAGAGTGTACTAAACCCCGATGATTATCCAGAATAAGAACTGTACTGATATATGATAAGGATTAGCATGCTTGAGCTGTATCTCGCATCGCATGGTCTTAACATGGCCGATAGCATTCATATCTTACACCGCATAGCCTTAGTATGGCTGATTGCATTCATGTGCTCATTACCATGTTTCCACATCACTCTGACCTTGCATTTTGAGTACGTTTATATTGCGCACACACTTACACCACCCTCTAAGCTTTCCATAAGCTTATGCACGATTGATGCGTGCAGGTGACGCTAGGTCGCAGCCATAGTCTCGCTATAGTTGGAGCGTGCAGCTGAGCTTCTGGAGTTTGCTTCTTTTGTTACATTGTATTTTTCCTTTTCTATCGCATTGTACTCAAAAGTTTTTGATCTTAGTGGATTTTGTAGTGGTGTTCTTGTGCTTATTGTTGTGGGTTATGCTTTTGTTATGCTCATTATGAATCAGACTAATGATTTGAAACCCTCCTTGTAGTATCCCAGGATCGGAACCTGGTAAATAGGTGTCGGGATCCGAGAATGGGGTTCTACGGAGGCTGTCAGCGCCGGATTCGGCGATCGGGAATTTTGTAAGCCCGGTTTCCGAGTTCGGGGCGTGACAGAAGTTGGTATCGGAGCATAACTCGGGAATAACCAAGAACAACATTACATGTCTGCTATGAATGTTTAAGTCCTAAGTTTGGATAGCCTAGCGATCTTTTATTGCAGACCCTTAACGTGTGTGCCTTCGCGAGCCTTTAAGTTGATAGGCACCTTCGCTCTTTCCTGTAGGACATGGCGCGTAGGAGAGTGACCCGATCGACTCCCGCACCACCTGAGACTTCAGCTCCACCACCTGCGGCTCCCGCACTACCACCTACGACACCTGCTCCTCCACCAGAGATTCCTACCGCTCAGCCTGAGGATGTCGCTCCTCTACCAGAGATTCATACCGCCCATCCTGAGGATGCTACACCTCCACCAGAGACTGGTGCGGATCCGACCGTATCTGTGAGTGCTTCTCAGTTGCAGCAGATCTGCCGGTGGACGCCGCACTCGAGGCAGCGGACACTCGGTTGTTCCACCGGCCCAGGCAGAGCGAGCGCGCGAGTGCCCTACTTCGAGAGTTCCGACGTTTGATCCTCCACGATTCCAGGGCGAGCGACAGCAGCGGAGAGGTGGCGCTCCGATGTGGAGAAGATTTTGATACCATGTCATGTACGCCGAGCAGCGAGTCTGGGCATCTTCTTCAGGGTGAGGCCGAGCACGGTGGACCTCCGTTACCCGCGTCGCAAGACCTGACTACGTCTGGACATGGGATGATTTTGTAGATCGATTCGAGGAGCAGTCTTCTCCGACCACATTCGACGCCAGAGGCACTAGAGTTCGAGACTTTGGTGCAGGGAGATATGACCGTGGCTCAGTATGCGGCTCGTTTCGTGGCGCTATCGAGGTTTGCGCCATATATGGTTGATGATGAGGCGTAGAAGGCCGTCGTTTTGAGAGCGGCTTACGTTACGGTCTTGAGGCCGTGTGATTGGGCACGAGCTTCCGACCTTTCAGGGTGCGGAGGGCTCAGATCTACGAGACGGAGTGGGCGGCGCGCGCCGATAGAGATCGGAGGAGGGTCGAAGAGGCGGACCCCTTCCCGAGCTCCCGGCGGCGGCGACCACGAGGTATAGGAGCCACCCACTTGCTAGAGCACCAGCCCCAGCAACACCTCCAGCGCCACCCCGGTTTGCGGGGACTTGTTTTGGATGTGGTGGGTCAGGGCATCCTGTCGAGTGCCCTCGCCCTCATCTGCGGCGATCGAGAGGATCACGGCGGCCTCACCTACATCGCCGAGAGCACCACGCGACCTTGGACCGGGGACCTCGGCGCGACCTCGGCCGGCCTCGGCCACGGCGGACCACGCCACCTCGGCCAGAGGCCCCGGCGGCGAGAGCGGCTATAGGCCGCCGCGAGGGCAGCGCACGGGACCTCGAGAGGCAGGCACCTCCCGGCCCGGCTCGCTAGGTTCTACGCGGCTCCGCAGCACAATCATCCGGAGGAGTTGTCGAGGTATACTTCCCGTCTCTTCATCCATCGCACGAGTATTATTTGATTATGGCGCTTCTCACTCATTCATGTCCGAGGGTTTCGGCCGATCGACTGGATTGCCGAAAGAGTCTACTAGGGATTGATCGTTCGACGCCCTTGGGGAGGACCGCAGTATTGGCCGTTTCTGTCCATCTTGCCGGTTCTTGTCGGTGATATTTTTTTGCCTGCTGGCCGATGTAAGATTTTGACGTTATCTTGGGCATGGATTGGCTTCGAGTATCACGCTATCTTGGATGTTCGCGAGGCGTCACATTCTGCATACCAGGCTTGCCGCAGTTCCAGTTCATCGCTGAGCCCAGAGGAGAGCTGTTATCTTGCCTGATGTCCTGCGCTGTCGAGGAGCCTATTGCCTTGCGTATTGATCAGTGGCCAATTGTCTGCGACTTCCCCGACGTGTTCTAGGAGATTCCCGGATTGCCTCCTCGCCGTTATATCGAGTTTCAGATCTACCTTGTGCCTGGTACCGCGCCTATCTCGAAGGCCCCGTACCGTATGGCACCGATGGAGTTGCGTGAGCTGCAGCGTCAGTTGGACGAGTTGCGTGAGTTGGGATTTATTCGCCCAAGCAGTTCGCCTTGGGGAGCGCCGGTACTCTTCGTCAGGAAGAAGGATGGCTCGTTGAGGCTCTGCGTAGATTACCGCGAGCTCAACCGGGTCACGATTAAGAACAAGTACCCGCTCCCAAGGATAGACGATTTATTCGATCAGCTGCAGGGTGCACAGTTCTTTTCGAAGATTGACCTGCGTTCTGGTTATCATCAAATTCGTGTCCGAGAGGAGGACATCCCGAAGACAGCTTTCAGGACGCGTTATGGTCATTTTGAGTTCTGGGTCATGTCCTTCGGACTGACCAATGCACTCGCGGTCTTCATACAATTAATGAATGAGGTCTTCTATCCATATCTCGATCAGTTTATTATGGTCTTTATCAACGACATTCTGATATATTCGAGGACCCATGAGGATCATATGCAGCATCTGAAGATCGCATTACAGACCCTCTGTGCCCACAAACTATATGCAAAGCTGGAGAAGTACGAGTTCTCGCAGGAGGAGGTGAGATTCCTCGGTCACGTGGTGACAAGGGAAGGTGTTGCTGTAGACCCCTCGAAGGTTGAGGCAGTGCGTCAGTGGGGCCAGCCTACGACTACATCCGAGATTCGCAGTTTTCTTAGTTTGGCGGGATACTATCAGCATTTCATTGAGGGCTTGTCCCGGAAGGGCGCGAGTTTATTTGGAGTGACGCCGTGAGCGAGCATTTATGGAGTGAAAGGACCTCGCGTCCGCTCCTGTCCTCACTCTTCCCTCTGGGAGTGATGGGTTCGTGGTATTTACTGATGCTTCGCGTATTGGATTGGGTGCTGTCCTGATGCAGCACGGCAGACCTATAGCATTTGCGTCTCGTCAGCTCAAGGTTCATGAGCTGAACTACCCCACGCACGATTTGGAGCTGGCAGCAGTCGTCTTCGCACTGAAGGTGTGGAGACACTATCTCTATGGGGTTAGATTCGAGCTCTTCTTCGACCACAAGAGCTTGAAGTATTTATTCTCTTAGTTTGAGCTGAACATGAGACAGAGACGCTGGATGGAGGTTTTAAAGGACTGATTTTGACCTCCAGTACCACCCCGGCAAGGCAAATGTGGTGGCGGATGCCCTCAGCCGTCAGCCACGAGGCCTGGTGGCACATTTGATGATTCAGGAGTGGAAGATGCTCGAGGATATAGCAGAGTACGACTTCGATTTTGGTCTGCAGTCTTCTATCGTTCAGCTTTCGAGCCTGTCGATTCAACCCTCTCTTGTCGCAAGGGTGATCGAGGCTCAGCAGACAGACGAGTCGTTACAGGATTACCGAGCAGAGGCAGCATCTGAGAGTCAGACAGATTAGCAGATTGGTGCTGATGGCGGACTTCGTTTCAGAGGCCGATTGTGTGTCCCGAATATTCCTGAGTTGCGCAGACACTTTATGACTGAGGCACATCGATCGCGGTTTTCTATCCACCCTGGCTCGATGAAGATGTATCGTGATATAAGGAGACAATATTTTTGGGCGGGGATGAAGCGCCGGTTGCGGTTTTGTGGCCGAGTGTGACACATGCCAGGCTGTTAAGGTCGATCATCAGAGACCCCCTGGTCTATTGCGGCCGTTGAGTGTCCGATGTGGAAGTGGGAGCACGTATCTTGATTTTATTATGGGTTTGCCAAGGACTCAGCGCGGTCATGACGCTATCTGGGTTGTCGTGGACCGTCTGACGAAGTCGGCGCACTTTCTTGCGATTCGTGCGACTTGGCCTTTGGACCGGCTTGCGAGGTTATTCCTTGAGGAGATTGTGAGGCGCACGGCGTACCGGTCTCGATCGTTTCGACCGAGATCCGAGATTCACGTCTCGATTGGAGGAGCTTTGAGCTATGGGCACGATTTGCGGCTCGATCGCGTATCATCCGCAGCCGATGGCCGGACCAAAGGGTCAACCGGATCCTTGAGGATATGCTTCGGGCTTGCGTGATTGACTTCGATGGTAGCGGGATGAGCATCTGCGATTGGTGAGTTCGCATACAACAACTATCGGCCACCATTGGCATGGCTCCTTTTGAGGCATTATATGGCGGACTGCGGATCTCCGAGTTGTTGGACCGAGGTTGGAGAACGGCGTCTCCTAGGTCCGAGCTTGTGCGGGAGACATCGGAGGTTATTGATATTATCGGGCGGAGGATGCGCACGGCTCGGAGCCGTAAGAGTGTTCCGATCGCCGGCGTCGTCCCTTGGAATTTGATGTAGGGGACCATGTGTATCTCAAGGTCTCACCCATGAAGGGCGTAGTTAGATTTGGAGCGAAGGGTAAGCTTGCCCCGAGATTCATAGGACCTTTCGAGATCACTGAGCGCATTGGCGCTGTGGCCTATCGGCTTGCCTTACCATCTCAGTTGTCTGGCGTCCATAACGTTTTTCACGTCTCTATGTTGAGGAAGTGTGGGTCAGACATAGTTCCTGTTATCGATTGGCAGCCGTTGGAGGTTCGTGAGGACGCTTCTTACATCGAGCAGCCAGTTCGTATCCTTGATCGGAAGGAGCAGGTCCTCCGAACCAAGGTCATTCCCTTGGTGAAGGTTCAGTGGGGTCACCATTCTGTGGATGAGGCATCTTGGGAGCGCGAGGCTGAGATTCGAGAGCGCTATCCTCATCTCTTTGATGATTGATTGTATGTTGTATGTTATAGGTTGTCTCTGGTATTTATATGGCGATGCCTTGCTTCCTCTTCTATTATGATTTATGTTTTCTTGTGATGATTGTTTAAATTTCGAGGACGAAATTTTTATTTGGAGGGGAGAGCTGTAAGACCCGTGTCCTAATCCGTACCATTTCATTAGCTTTCGCGGTCCTTCCGGTCAAATTCCGGCAACCTTCGCACCGTATTCGGTGTTTGCGCACGATCCTAAGCCAGGTCCCGCGCACCGACGTCGGCTCGATCTGAAACTTATGTCTTGACGATCGCGTCGTCGCCGCGGTTCCAACGCCGTGACTTGCGCACCGAACCGATACCCAGGCAAGAAGATGCCGATCAGCGTTTATTCCGAAGAAACACCGCGCGTTGCGGATTTCGAGGGAATCTCTACGCAATAAGTCCCATCAATCATCATTAAATGCAACCTTATCTCAAGTACAACAACCCATACCTCTTTCTTCACAAAGTCAACTCTCTCTCTCTTCACCCATCCCTCCTTTACTCACTTTTCAAACAAACCCATGCCCCATTAATTACACCCATCACTCCATCACCTCATATCACTCCCATCCTCTCATTTTCTCTCTCATTTTCTCATATCTCTCCAAGCAACCCCAAGCCCCAAACGTCCAAGCCTCCTCTCCCTCTCAAGTGTGGTCCACCTTCCATCATCCATCTACACCCTCCCATCTCTCATCCTCACCATCAAGAGTCCATCATCCTCCATCAAAGTTGAAGCTGAGGGGCATTGGAGTCTAAGAGACCAAGAAGAAGGAAGATAAGGTGGGTGCTTTGTCATTATTTTGAATTTTAGGGCCCACTTGTTGGTGGGACCCATTTGGATGTATGTGATCTAATCAAGAGGGCCCATAGTGGCGGGGTTCCTCTATCTCACCGTATATCTCCCCTTATCTCTCTCTTTCTCTCTCTTTGTAATGGTGTGGATCCCACCAATATGTGTTACATCTACCCCGTCCATCTACATCAGACGGTGTGGCCCACTCTATTACAGGTGATGATCCACACCATCCACTGTTTGGGATGGGCCCAATGCACTTTTTTTGGTATATATATACTTATATGTTATATTTTATATAATATATATAATATATATAACTTAATATTTTTTATATATATAATATGATATATATTTTATATTTTTATATATATATATATATATATATATATATATATATATATATATATATATATTTGGTGGGCCACGTCCATGTGGGACCCACCACAAGATATGTGTTTATCCACGCCGTCCAGCGTCACTGGACGCTGGACGGGCAACCCCCCTTTGTGTTAAAAAAAAAAAAAGAGAGTAGGAAGAGGTGGGCCACTCATGCAGGCCCCACCTTGATGCTTTTACGCAATCCAAGCCGACCACCCTATTTTTCAGATCATTTTAGGCGTTGAGCCAAAAAATGATCTCAATCTGAACTTATGGTGGGCCATAGCATAACAAACGAGTTCCTACCTTTGATTTACTCCCTAATGCTCCTGTATATCTGAAACAGCCCAATATTAGACTCTATGGGTTTGTATCGAGCCACGAGGACCCATGGCTGGGGTGGATCTTGCGGATGCGAGCCCCGTCTATGAAAAACCGTAGAAAAAACTGCTGCTGTTGTCAGCGGTACGCAGGCGCTGCCTGCGCTAGACATGGACGGGCGGACGGGCATGGGTCACGGCCCTCCTGTGGGCCCCACCTTGACGCCTTTCAACCATCCAAACCATGCATTTGATGGGTCCCCTAGGACCAACCGTCCATCCAAAAACTTATCTGAAAACGGAACTCAGGCGGGCCATACCATCTAAAATCATGTGAAGACATGTCTAAAACATATAAAATCGTTGGTGGGGCCTACCTGAGTTTTGGATGCAAATGAAACTTGACTTGGACCCTTAAAATTTTGGGACACACGCAATGAATGGGCTGGATTGTGAATCACATCTTGGTGGGCCCCAAAACAAAAAAAAAATATAATAATAAAATTTTTTTTAAAAGGCAGCAGCGCTGCTGCTGCTGAGTGACGAGCGGACGGTTTAGCTGGGGGTCACGGCCCCAGCTGTGGGCCCCACCTTGATGCATATCTCCCATCCAAACTGTACATTTGATGGGTCCCCACATTTTATCCGTCCATGCCAAAATTCAGCTGTATATGGAACTCCGGTGGGCCACATCATTTAAAATCATGTGAAGACATGCCTAAAACATATGAAGTCGCTTGGTGGGGCCTACCTGAGTTTTGGATGTCACTGAAACTTGGTATGGACCGTCCGTCAGGTGGGACTCACACAATGATTGGGCTGGATTTGTGAAACACATTTCAGTGGGCCCCACATCCGCCCCAAGGTCCAATGACCTTATGACAGGTTGGACGCCAAATATCGCCACGGTGGGCTCCCTGCCTACGTGAACCCATCCACGGGTTAGGATGGAAATAAACAACATCGGTGGGCCTTTGGTCCACACCACCCTATCAACGGGGTGTGTGGAAAATAAACAATACAGTGGGCCCTATCCAGGCCCACGTGACTTTATGAATGGATTGGATGAAAATAAACATTATGTTGGGCCTTAATTTGGGTGAAAAATAAATATTATGTTGGACCTTAAGTTGGGTGGAAAATAAACGTTATATTGGGCCTTAAGCTGGGTAGAAAATGAGCATTTTGGTGGGCCCCATTTAGGTACGTATTGTAAACCGCACCCTCTATTAGTGTGGGCTCCATCATAATGTATGTGTTTCATCCAACTGTCCAACTGTTTTGAAGATAATTTAAGGCCCATTATGGAGGCCCATCTTCATGCATTAGTGGTCCTTGTTGAGGCCCACCTTGAATTGTATTAGGCCCACATTATGAGGCCCATTAAGGCCCACCTTGATATAGATATGGGGCTCATGTTATGTAGCCCATTTGATGTACTTGGGTCCTTGGGTCAAGGCCCAATTAGATGTATAAAAGGCCCATTACAATGTGTGATTTATGGAAGGCCATTCCTTGGGAGCAATGTTGGTTTGATGTCCACATTGAATCGATAATGTTGGTTAAATGTCCGCATTATAACTCTCCCTAAGGCCCACTGATAGGCCCATAATTATGGTAAGTAGGCCGTATAGGGCCATCTCCATTATACCTAGAGCTCATCTCTTTATACATGTTTAGTATAGATCCATGATTCATGATCATTCGCATCATATGTATGCCTGATGTGAGGATGACTGATCATAGCATACACCTTTGGATAGACTGTTTATGGGCTCCCTGTTAGGCGGAGTTGCCTCATATAAGTGCATGGTCTATACAAGACTGTTGCATGACTGATAGTGTGACTCATGCACTTGCATTTGTGTGATTGTAGTTACTATATGCCCTAGCGACATCAGGGCCATAGCCTCCACAGACATATCGTGGATGGCTGGGTTGGATACCGGAAAATGTTTGGTTCTAGCATACGGGCGCTATAGATGTCCCTGGGTGAAAGTCCCTAAACCCGATGGTACCAGAGGATGACTCCAACGTCGAGACCGAGTGGATATACGAGCGCATGAAGGCCGAATACCAGGAGGCCGTGTCTCCCACTGTGTCGTGGTCGGTTGGGAAGGAGTGTGGCCTTACTCGCCCGAGGGTAGGGGGCAATACTAGGCTGAGTTTGACCAGCTCGTGAATGGGTCCGCTATCGACGTGCCGGATAGGTATTGGCAGACTATTGGCCAGGCGGATAGTGAGGTTTCTTACGCTCACTTGGACTGTGCGGCTAGGAGAGCGACAGTGCCACTTGGAGTGTATTGAACCCCGGTAATTATCCAGAATGAAAACTGTACTGATACATGTTGAGGATTGGCATGCTTGAGTTGCATTTCACATCGCATGGCCGTGTTTTGGCCGATGGCATTCATATCTTGCACCGCATAGCCTTGGTACGGCTGATTGCATTCATGTGCTCATTACCATGTTTCCACATCACTCTGACCTTGCATTTTGAGTACGTTTATATTGCGCACACACTTACACCACCCTCTAAGCTTTCCATAAGCTTATGCACGATTGATGCGTGCAGGTGACGCTAGGACGCAGTCGCAGCCATAGTCTCGCTATAGTTGGAGCGTGCAGCTGAGCTTCTGGAGTTTGCTTCTTTTGTTACATTGTATTTTTCCTTTTCTATCGCATTGTACTCAAAAGTTTTTGATCTTAGTGGATTTTGTAGTGGTGTTCTTGTGCTTATTGTTGTGGGTTATGCTTTTGTTATGCTCATTATGAATCAGACTAATGATTTGAAACCCTCCTTGTAGTATCCCAGGATCGGAACCTGGTAAATGGGTGTCGGGATCCGAGAATGGGGTTCTACGGAGGCTGTCGGCGCCGGATTCGGCGATCGGGAATTTTGTAAGCCCGGTTTCCGAGTTCGGGGCGTGACAATTCACATTTTGGATCTGACATTAATAGAGATGCAGAACTTGTACAAGCACTTCTGCAGAAATTTGTCTGATATGTGCTCATGCATAGTATCTTTGAGCTGACTGTTCCAAGATTGTATTCCTCCTGCCTGTTCTTGGCAATGCTGGGAGCAATACATTGAAATCATACATGACGAACAGGGTATACTATTTGCTGGAAGTTCATTGAAGCAGAAGTGGCAGCTAATGTAGCATGCCACATTAGCATGTACTTCCTACATTGCTTTTTCTTTACCACTATTTCTAAGGATTTTGTTGTAGGAAATAAGGATTTGCAAATGATATTGATTTTCTGCTATTGTATACTCGTTCCTTGCTCATTCTATTGCCTTGGTTAAGGAAATGAGTACAGATTTTGCTGATTGGTTTCACTTGTGTTAATATCTTGATTGATTTTAGTTAAAAAATGAACTGTGTTTCTCTTAATACGCTGTTTTTCTTGTTGGTTATTCATGTTTTCCCTGATATGATTGGATTTTATTGCAAGCAAGGAGAATTGAGCTGTTTTTTGTCCCCATATAGAACTGCTGAATCAAATTGTAGAATCTTGAGTTAGCTCTTCTTCTTCTTCTTCTTCTTCTTTTCTTTTTTCTAATCGGCAATGAAAATTTCATTTCTCAAAAAGAAAAAGAAAAAGGAGGTACCTATCCATTGATGCAACTGATAGGACAGCAGAAATGGATCGAACATGACCAGTCATAGCATTGTTTACAATACAACCTTCCACCACAATACTAAAAAGAATGGGAAAGAGGATCTCATTTCCTTAGACCCCTGGAATTATCGAATGTTCAGTCAAATGTCTAAATGGACCTGAGATCTCTTTGCTTTTTAGAGGCATTGGGTAGATTTTGGTATAAAACAGTCACCAAACTCATCAGTGTACATGTTCATTTAATGTGGACTGGGCAATTTTTGACACCATCAATTGCTTTATCACTCAACCTGATGATTTGACCCACCTGATCACCAAACATCAGGCACCCCTGATGGTTTTCTCAGATGACCCAGACCCGTGACTGTGCGTTGCCTTCGCAAAGCTCTGTAAATACAAGAAAAATTGCATGGCTATCTGAATTCTTACAAAGTGATCTGTAAATACAAGAAAAAAAATTGCATGGTTGTCCTGTTCAAGATTATATTTTCTGGATACATACAAATGTGATGCAATCAGCAGTTGCAGGATTTTTCTTGACATCACAGTGTGACTTTTTCTTCCTTCATCAAACTGATCTGAATCCGATTGGTTCATGGAGATCCTGGTCAAGTGTCTTTATTTTCAAGTTCTTTAGCTTTGCTGTACATTCTGTCTGGAACACTGTTAGGACCTAAAAAAAAAAGGCTCTCGTTTGCTTTAAATGAAATGTTTAACCCGGCCTGGATCTCAAGAAAAATAGCTGGAAAGTTATGGGGATCTTTGAGAGCTACTGTGCTTGCATGTTGTACATGTAAAGCTGCAATTCTCTTGATCCTTTAATGTTTGATTTTTTAGGGATCCAAGTGTTGCGGTTGTGCATAGAGGTCTATTTTTTTTTTTTCATTATATAGCTTTGTATTGAGGGGTTGGTTAGGGCCATCCCCTATCTAGGTATATCTATTTTGTTTCATGAAATATACACAGCAGTAGCAGTGTGGTATTATTATTTATTATCATGACTCCCTTATAAAAATTGAATGCGATTTTTTTTTTCGGTGCTGATGCCTTAAAAATTTTGAATCATAGGTATGAGTTCAAAAGCAACCATGGAGAATGGTATGTATTGATGTGTATTGTGTTTATGTTGTAAGTTAAAGTTGTAACAAACTTATGGTATGTAAGCCATGCAGTTACAACTTTTTTCTCCTTTGAATTGTAACAAACTGTATCAGTTGCATTTTTCTCTGTCATACAGGTTGTGGCTATCAAAGATATAATATCCACTCCTTATAGAGAAACATTTAATGATGTGTACAGGTAAATTCATTTTTTCTTATTCCTTATATTGTTTCCCAGTTATATTCCAAATGTATCGGTTGCATTTTTCTCTGTTATATAGCTTGTGGCTATCAAAGATATAATATCACCTCCTTATAGGGAAACATTTAATGATGTGTACAGGTAAATTCATTTTTTCTTATTCCTTATATTGTTTCTCAGTTATATTTGTGTTGGTTTCAGAGTACAGGTAGCAATAGAAAGTGTTGGTTGATTGTGGCTTATAGACAAAGGGATGAGTAACCAACAATACGAATATGGGAGGCCTTCTCTAGGTATCCAGATGCTTTTAGATATAATTATGTTGTTTTTAAATGTATTAGCTCGAAATTGATGGAGTAGACCCGGATGTGCGTCGGAGCTATTCGGATGTTGAGTGGGGGTCCCTGGAAGGTGGGAACCGCTGTTATGACAATGATAAAGTTGTCCATTTCCTATGGACAGCATTGGAGGGGCTTGACCATTCGGACATACCATGTTTATATATTTGATCGAAATTAATGGAGCATACCCGGATGTGTGTCGGAGCTATTTGGAAGAGCGGGGTTCCCTAGAAAGAGGGAACTGCTATTATGACCATGATGAAGCTGTCCATTTTTTATGGACAGCATTGGAAGGGCCTGGCCATTTACGCCGGATGGCCGTGTTTATATCTGTATTTGCAGGTACCATACCCTTAACCTAAACCAAAAACTATGACCTAAAACCTTAACCTATAACCTAAACCTAAAACCTAAATGTATTCTCAAATCCCTAAACCTAAGCCTACACTTAATCCTAATCTTAACTCCCTAACCTAAACCTATACCTAAACTTGAAAACCTAAACATAAACCCAATCCCGAACCCGAACCTAAACCTTAACCTTAACCTATTCTCAATTCCCTAAACCTATATCTTATAACCTAAACCTAAACCTAAACCTAAACCTTAACCTATACCTATAACCTTAACCTAAACCTAAATCTAAACCTAAACCTTAACCTAAACCTATAACTTTAACCTAAAACCTAAACCTATAACCTAAACCTAAATCAAAACATATAACCAAAACCAAAACCAAAACCAAAACCTATATCCTAAACCCAAACGTATTCTCAAATCCTATAACCCATAATCTAAACCTAAACCTAAACCTAAACCTATAACCTATAACAAAAACCAAAACCTATAACCTAAACCAAAGCCAAAACCTAGAGCCTAAAACCGAAACCATTCTCAAATCCAAAAACCTATAACCTAAACCGTTAACCTATAACCTAAATCAAAACCTATAACCTAAACTAAACCTAAACCTAAAACTAAAACCTAAAACCTAAACTTATAATCTGTAACCTAAATCAAAACATATAATCAAAACCAAATCCCACAACCCAAACCTAAACCTTAAAACCTAAACCCAAACCTATAACCTAAAGTCAAATCCCTAAACCTAAACCTAAACCTAATCCTATAACCTAAACTCAAATCCCTAAACCTTAACTTATAACTTAACCTAAACCTATACTTATAACCTAAAACTATTCTCAAATCCCAAAACCTATAACTTAAACCTAACCTTTCCCTAAACCTATAACCTAAACTCAATTCCCTAGACCTAAACCTAGACCTAAACCTAAACCTATAGCCTAAACTCAAATCTCTAAACCTTAACCTATAACTTAACCTAAACCTATACTTATAACTTAAAACTATTCCCAAATCCCAAAACCTATAACCTAAACCTAAGCTTTTCCTAAACCTATAAACTAAACTCAATTCCCTAAAGCTAAACCTATACCTAATCTTAATCTCAATTCTCTAACCCAAACCTAAACATAAACTTGAAAACTCAAACTTAAACCCAATCCCGAACCTAAACCCGATTTCCTAAACCCAAACTATAACCCATTCTCAAATCCAAAAACCTATAACCTAAACCTAAACCAAAACCAAAACTTATAACCTAAACCCGAACCCATTCTCAAATCCCAAAACCTATAAGCTAAACCAAAACCAAAACCTATAACCTAAACCCGAACCCATTCTCAAATCCCAAAACCTATAACCTAAATATAAACCTTAACCTAAACCTATAACCTATAACCTAAACCCGAACCCATTCTCAAATTCCAAAACCTATAACCTAAACCTAAACCTTAACCTAAACCTATAACCTATAACATAAATTAAAACCTAAACCTAAACCTAAAACCTAAACCTATAACCTATAACCTAAACCAAAACCTATTACCTTTCCCTAAACTTTAACCTAAACCTATAACCTATAACCTAAATCAAAACCAAAACCAAACCAAAACCTAAACCTAAACCTATAACCTATAAACTAAACCTAAACTTAAAACCTAATGTATTCTCAAATCCCTAAACCTAAACCTACACCTAATCCTAATCTCAACTCCCTAACCTAAACTTAAACCTAAACTTGAAAACTCAAACCTAAACCCGATCCTGAACCCGAACCTGATTTCCTAAACCTAAACCTTAACCTATAACCTAACCTAAACCTATACTTATAACCTAAACCCATTCTTAAATCCCAAAACCTATAACTATAACTTAAACCTTAACCAAAAACCTATAACCTAACCTAAACCTAAACATATAACCTTAACCTAAACCTAAACCTATAACCTTAACCTTAACATATAACTTTAACCAAAACCTATAACCTAAACCTATTCTCAAATCTCGAACCCAATTTCCTAAACCTAAACCTTAACCTATTCTCAATTCGCTAAACCTATAGCTTATAACCTAAACCGAAACCTAAACCTATACCTTAACTTAAACCTATAACCTATAACCTAAACATAAACCTAAAACCTAAATGTATTCTCAAATCCCTAAACCTAAACCTACACCTAATCCTAATCTCAACTCCCTAACCTAAACCTAAACCTAAACTTGAAAACCCAAACCTAAACCTGATTCTGAACCTGAACCCGATTTCCTAAACCTAAACCTCAACCTATTCTCAATTCCCTAAACCTTAACCTATAACCTAACCTAAACCTAAATCTATAACCTAAACCTAAACTTATAACCTAAGTGTATTCTCAAATCCTTAAACCTAAACCTACACCTAATCCTAATCTCAACTCCTTAACCTAAACCTAAACCCGATCCCGAACCCGATCCCGATTTTCTAAACCTAAACATTAACCTATTCTCAATTCCCTAAACCTATATCTTATAACCTAAACCTAAACCATAACCTAAACCTAAACCTAAACCTATAACCTATAACCTTAACCTAAACCTAAACTTAAACCTGTAACTTATAACCTAAACCTAAACCTAAAACCTAAATGTATTCTCAAATCCTTAAACCTAAACCTACATCTAATCCTAATCTCAACTCCTTAACCTAAACTTAAACCTAAATTTGAAAACCCAAACCTAAACTCGATTCCAAACCCGAACTTGATTTCCTAAACTTAAACATTAACCTATTCTCAATTCCCTAAACCTATATCTTATAACCTATACCTAAACCTATAACCTATAACCTTGACCTAAACCTAAACCTAAACCTGTAACCTATAACCTAAACCTAAACCTAAAACCTAAATGTATTCTCAAATCCCTAAACCTAAACCTACACCTAATCCTAATCTCAACTCCCTAACCTAAACCTAAACCTAAACTTGAAAACCAAAACCTAAACCCGATCCCGAACCCGAACCCGATTTCCTAAACCTAAACCTTAACTTGTTCTCAATTCCCTAAACCTATAGCTTATAACCTAAACCGAAACCTAAACCTATACCTAAACTTAAACCGAAACCTAAACCTATAACCTATAACTTAAACATAAACCTAAAACCTAAATGCATTCTCAAATTCCTAAACTTAAACCTACACCTAATCCTAATCTCAACTCCCTAACCTAAACCTAAACCTAAACTTGATAACCCAAACCTAAACCCGATCTGAACCCTAACCCGATTTCCTAAACCTAAACCTTAACCTATAACCTAACCTATACCTAAATCTATAACCTAAACCTAAACCTAAAACCTAAGTGTATTCTCAAATCCTTAAACTTAAACCTACACCTAATCCTAATCTCAACTCCCTAACCTAAACCTAAACCTAAACTTGAAAACCCAAACCTAAACCTGATCCTGAACCCGAACCCGATTCTCAATTCCCTAAACCTTAACCTATAACCTAACCTAAACCTAAATCTATAACCTAAACCTAAACCTATAACCTAAGTGTATTCTCAAATCCTTAAACCTAAACCTACACCTAATCCTAATCTCAACTCCTTAACCTAAACCTAAACCCAATCCCAAACCCGATCCCGATTTTCTAAACCTAAACATTAACCTATTCTCAATTCCCTAAACCTATATCTTATAACCTAAACCTAAACAATAACCTAAACCTAAACCTAAACCTATAACCTATAACCTTAACCTAAACCTAAACTTAAACCTGTAACCTATAACCTAAACCTAAACCTAAAACCTAAATGTATTCTCAAATCCTTAAACCTAAACCTACACCTAATCCTAATCTCAACTCCTTAACCTAAACTTAAACCTAAATTTGAAAACCCAAACCTAAACTCGATCCCGAACCCGAACCCGATTTCCTAAACCTAAACATTAACCTATTCTCAATTCCCTAAACCTATATCTTATAACCTATACCTAAACCTAAACATTAACCTTAACCTAAACCTATAACCTATAACCTTGATCTAAACCTAAACCTAAACTTGTAACCTATAACCTAAACCTAAACCTAAAACCTAAATATATTCTCAAATCCCTAAACCTAAACCTACACCTAATCCTAATCTCAACTCCCTAACCTAAACTTAAACCTAAACTTGAAAACCAAAACCTAAACCCGATCCCGAACCCGAACCCTATTTCCTAAACCTAAACCTTAACCTGTTCTCAATTCCCTAAACCTACAGCTTATAACCTAAATCGAAACTTAAACCTAGGCCTAAACCTAAACCTATAACCTATAACCTAAACATAAACCTAAAACCTAAATGTATTCTCAAATCCCTAAACCTAAACCTACACCTAATCCTAATCTCAACTCCCTAACCTAAACCTAAACCTAAACTTGATAACCCAAACCTAAACCTGATCTGAACCCGAACCCGATTTCCTAAACCTAAATCTTAACCTATAACCTAACCTATACCTAAATCTATAACCTAAACCTAAACCTAAACCTAAAGCCTAAGTGTATTCTCAAATCCTTAAACCTAAACCTACACCTAATCATAATCTCAACTCCCTAACCTAAACCTTAACCTAAACTTGAAAACCCAAACCTAAACTCGATCCCGAACCTGAACCCGATTTTCTAAATCTAAACATTAACCTATTCTTAATTCCCTAAACCTATATCTTATAACCTAAACCTAAACCTAAACCTAAACCTATAACCTATAACTTTAACCTAAACCTAAACCTAAACCTAACCCTGTAACCTATAACCTAAACCTAAACCTAAAACCTAAATGTATTCTCAAATCTTTAAACCTAAACCTAACCCTGTAACCTATAACCTAAACCTAAACGTATTCTCAAATCTTTAAACCTAAACCTACACCTAATCCTAATCTCAACTCCCTAACGTAAACCTAAACTTTAATTTGAAAACCCAAACCTAAACCCGATCCCGAACCCGAACCCGATTTTCTAAACTTAAACCTTAACCTTTTCTCAATTCCCTAACCTATATCTTATAACCTAAACGTAAGCCTAAACCTAAACCTTAACCTAAACCTAAACTTATAGCCTATAACCTAAACCTAAACCTATAACCTAAATGTATTCTGAAATCCCTAAACCTAAACCTACACCTAATCCTAATCTCAACTCCCTAACCTAAACCTAAACCTAAACTTGAAAACCAAAACCTAAACCCGATCCCGAACCCCAACCCGATTTCCTAAACCTAAACCTTAACTTATTCTCAATTCCCTAAACCTATAGCTTATAACCTTAACCTAAACCTAAACCTAAACCTAAACCTGTAACCTAAACCTAAAACCTAAATGTATTCTCAAATCCCTAAACCTAAACCTACACCTAATCCTAATCTCAACTCCATAACCTAAACCTAAACCCGATCCCGAACCCGAACCCGATTTCCTAAACCTAAACCTTAACCTATTCTCAATTCCCTAAACCTATTGCTTATAACTTAAACCGAAACCTAAACCTATACCTTAACCTAAACTTAAACCTAAACCTATAATATATAGCTTAAATATAAACCTAAAACTTAAATGTATTCTCAAATCCCTAAACCTAAGCCTACACATAATCCTAATCTCAACTTCCTAACCTAAACCTAAACCTAAACTTGAAAACCCAAACCTAAACCCGATCCTGAACCCGATTTCTTACATGTAAACCTAAATGTATTCTCAAATCCCTAAACCTAAACCAACACCTAATCCTAATCTCAACTCCCTAACCTAAACCTAAACTTAAACTTGAAAACCCAAACCAAAACCCGATCCCAAACCCGAACCCGAACCCGAACCCGAACCCGATTTCCTAATCCTAAACCTTAACCTATTCTCAATTCCCTAAACCTATAGCTTATAACCTAAACCTAAACCTAAACCTATAACATATAACCTTAACCTAAACCTAAACCTGTAACCTATAACCTAAACCTAAACCTTAAAACCTAAATGTATTCTCAAATCCCTAAACCTAAACCTACACCTAATCCTAATCTCAACTCCAAAACCTAAACTTGAAAATCCAAACCTAAACCCGATCTCGAACCCGAACCCGATTTCCTAAACCTAAACCTTAACCTATTCTCAATTCCCTAAACCTATAGCTTATAACCTATACCTAAACCTAAACCTAAACCTAAACCTATAACATATAACCTAAACCTAAACCTAAAACCTAATATATTCTCAAATCCCTAAACCTAAACCTACACCTAATCCTAATCTCAACTCCCTAACCTAAACCTAAACCTGAACTTGAAAATCCAAACCTAAACCCGATCCCGAACCCGAACCCGATTTCTTAAACCTAAACCTTAACCTATTCTCAATTCCCTAAACCTATAGCTTATAACCTAAACCTAAACCTAAACTTAAACTTTAATCTAAACCAATAACCTATAATCTTATAACCTATACCTAAACCTATAACCTATAACCTTGACCTAAACCTAAACCTAAACCTGTAACCTATAACCTAAACCTAAACCTAAAACCTAAATGTATTCTCAAATCCCTAAACCTAAACCTACACCTAATCCTAATCTCAACTCCCTAACCTAAACCTAAACCCGATCCCGAACCCGAACCCGATTTCCTAAACCTAAACCTTAACTTGTTCTCAATTCCCTAAACCTATAGCTTATGACCTAAACTTAAAGCTTAACCTAAACCTAAACCTAAACCTATAACCTATAACCTAAACCTAAACCTAAAACCTAAATGTATTCTCAAATCCCTAAACCTAAACCTACACCTAATCCTAATCTCAACTCCCTAACCTAAACCTAAACCTAAACTTGAAAACCCAAACCTAAACTCGATCCCGAACCCGAACCCGATTTCCTAAACCTAAACCTTAACCTATAACCTAACCTAAACCTAAACCTATAACCTAAACCTGTAACCTAAACATAAGCCTAAAACCTAAACCTAAACCTAAAATTGGAATGTATTCTCAAATTCCTAAACATAAACCTACACCTAATCCTAATCTCAACTCCCTAACCTAAACCTAAACCTAAACTTAAAAACCCAAACCTAAACCAGATCCCGAACCTGAACCCGATTTCCTAAACCTAAACCTTAACCTATAACGTAATATAAACCTAAACCTATTACCTGCACTTATAACCTAAACATAAGCCTAAAACCTAAACCTAAACCTAAAATTGAAATGTATTCTCAAATCCTTGAACCTAAACCTACACCTAATCCTAATCTCAACTCCCTAACCTAAAATTAAACCTAAATTTGATAACCCAAACCTAAACCTGATCCCGAACTCGGACCCGATTTCCTAAACCTAAACCTTAACCTTAACCTATTCTCAATTCTCTAAAGCTATAACCTATAACTAAAACCTAAACCTTAACTTAAGCCTATAACTTAAGCCTAAACCTTAACCTAAACCTAAACCAAAACCCATAACCTAAACCTTAACCTATAACCTTTTACCTAAACTTATAACCTATAACCTAAAACCTAATCCTAAACCTAAACCTAAAACCTAAACCTAAACCTATGTTAATGATCAGTTTTATTTTTAAAAAGTGCCCACTTTTTTGGAAGAAGTTTATGCAATTCTTTATGATTTTGAATTATAATGTTTTGTTGGTTTAATATTTTTTTTTTCAGGTGAAAGACACAAAAAGAAAATTGTTGCTGATTTTTTTTTCTTTTTTTATTTATGATGTTAAACCTATATGTATTTATGTGTGGATGAATGTAATGTGGATAAGATTGCTTGTGTTTGGATGGATGTAGTTTATGTTTGGATGAATGTAGTTTATGTTGGATTTACGTAGTTTGGGTTGTTTAGATGGATGTGAATGTGAATATGATGAAATATATTATATAACAGGTGTATATCAGGAAGAAGACGATGAAATATATTGTAACAGGTATATATTGACCATCTCAAATATATTGTATATGTCGTTTAAAGGACGGCCCATGACCGTCCTTTAAAAGGACGGTCTATGGCCGTCCTTTGAAGGCTTATTAGAGACGGTTTACAATAGTCTTTTTTAAGGACGGTCCATGATCGTCCTTTTAAAGGACGGTCGATGGCAGTCCTTTAAAGGCTTATAAGAGACGGTCCGAGACAGTCCTTTTTAAGGACGGTTTACGACCGTCCTTTTTTAGGACGGTCCATGACCGTCTTTTTTTCGTCAATAAAAATGACGGTTTTCGACTGTCCTTTAAGTAATACGACACGTCAAAATTTGATGGCCCTTGCGACGGTCCATGACCGTCCTTTTTAGTCATTTGAGACAGTTTTGGACCGTCCTTTTTTCGCAGTTTTGGCGTAGTGATAAGAACTTTTTTGAGAACCCATGATAGGTGATGTGGATCCAAAATCTGAACCGTTCATGTGAAGCAGCACCTCGTGAAACCCCCTGGGACCAAGTTTTACTTTGATCTAAAACTTTGATGGGCCATGAAAAATGAAAACAGTTTCCTCCCTTGATTTGCATTTCTCTTTGCTATGGCCCACCAAAATTTTAGATCAGGTTGAAAATTTGTCACATGGGGTTTCATGGGATTCCGCATTACATGGACCATTCAGATTAGACACCCATGACACGTGTGCAAAGGTGTGCACGTGCATAGGTGCGCAGGGGAGCATGACTCTCCCTCTCTCTCTCTCTCTATATATATATATATTTGCAGTCTTACCATTAATGAGCTTTAGTGAAATCATAGCCTTAAAAAATGGTCCTGAACATTGATTTTGGAGTTGAACGTGAGCCATTGGAAGTGTTTTTCTCATTGTTCTATATTAATCGGTACATTGATTATGAGAATGGTCCTAATGCGGGGTGTGCATATCGAGCATCCATAACATAAATGGCTCTTTTTGCACTCCAATTCAATCAAACTAGATCACTAGTGTAACCGAGAGTCTAGATTTGGATACACGTGTGTGTGAATAGGACAGGGGTGCCAGAGTTTGCTAACTCAAGGGTTGATCGAATTGTTGGTATCCCCTTCATTGAGAAAGACATATTAGAGACTGGGATTGAAGATCTAGAGTCTTCTTAGCCACTAATATTATGCTCTGTTCAAGTGACTAGTGAAGGAAATGAGCCTAATCCTTCCGAATGAGTTCTTTTTTCCTTGTAACAATAGACGCAAGTCTACGGCTTTAACAACTTGTTCTTCACCAATACTTTAAGTTCAAAACACTTCTTAAATGAACAAATATACACATTCAAATTAAATAAGAAAAAATATTATTGATTTCATTAGATATTGTAAATTGATCGATGTTTATTACAACAAAAATACTTGCGAGACAACCAAATGAATAAATACTTGATACACCTATCAGAACAGACAACTCAAGGTAAGTGTGATTAACTAAATCGAAACTTACGTTTGCAAAAAGACCACCACTCCTAAGGTATTGTAGTGGGCTCTGCTAGGTAGAAGCTAAATTAAGCTAAGTTATGCGAAGAAACATATAGGAAAGATAAATAAATAAAAAATAAATTGATGTTTTTAGTGTAGGGCCTCAAGCACTTCTTCGATTATACTTTTTATAAATCGTTGAGGTGGTGAAACCCTCATTAGGGTTTCCTTGTTGCTTCTGAATCCTTCATTCTCAGGTCTTTTGCTTCCCGGATAAGAAAGTTTTCTTGAAAGATCTGGAAACTCTCAATCAAGATCTCCGAAAAGCCTACAGTCATTGGATCCTAGATTTCCACTCCTACATGTAGATGTTCCCCTGTTAGATTCTTCCATTTTGAATTAGGGGTATCTTTCGCTTAATCACTACCGTTTATCTAAGCAACCTAATCTAGACCACTCGGTTCTTGACCTGAGTAAGATTTGACACCTACTACCGGTCTGTTACCTGCGATGGGCCAGATCTGTCAAGTTAAGATCTTTCATTCTTTTGTACCAATGGGACCATGATTGTCGAACTAGATTACCCAAGGTGACCTCTAGCTAATATCTCTCTCTCTCTCTCTCTCTCTCTCTCTCTCTCTTATGATCTCCTTGATGAGGGGTCTAGATCTGTTCAATATTAATATGTTATTGGCCACACCATATCCTTCTTCATGCCTATTGCCTGTTCTTTTTGTTCCAGTTAGGGCATAGTTGCAAACCCAACTCGGATGATGCGTTCGTTTTGAAAGTGTTCTTATTTGTCAATATATGTGAATGTTGAGTCCTAGTGTCAAGTGAGGCTTATATAAAAATTATAAGACCAAAGACTCACCAAGTTGAAGAAGTTCGAGTATGTTAAGCTTCACTTCCCAACCAAACCCTATCAAGTAAAAGACACACTTAAACTAAGTATAAACTTGCCCAAAACCATGTTTGTAAAACCCTTGGTAAGCTTAGATTAGAGTTAGTTCAAAGTTATGGAGATAGAAGCAAATTAGTAAAATTCATGTTCTGTTAATTGTAATCGAAGTGCAATTGAGCAACTTCGATAGCATCGAACACCTGTTTGATGCCATCGAAACATAGGCCTATTAGTACAACAACCAAACTGTGAAAAACCTGAATATGTTAGATGGAATCGAAGGAAGTTCGATGACATCAAAACTTAAATTTCACTAGCATCGAACACACTTCGATGACATAGATATAAGGCCAAATATCTCCAGCAAGCTTTGAAAAACTCTAAGTATACTCGATGCAATCGAACCCCTTTCAATGGCATCGAACACAATTCGATGGAATCAAAATATGGACTAGTTTGTCTAACAAACAAAGTGTATTTTTTAAGAAAAATCCTGATGGCATCGAGTCATTTCTCGATGACATCGAAGGGTTCTTCGATGGCATCAAAGGATGTTCGATGACATCGAATAGAACCTGTTCTACACTTATTTGAAAACCATAGTGTATAAGTCGATGGTATCGAGAAGGTTCGATGACATCGAAGGAAACTTCGATGGCATCAATAATGTCAGATTTCTGTCCATTTTTTTTACTATTGAGATTTGACTTTATATATCACTTGGGTAGCTTCTTTGGCTTTTGAGCGAGTATTGAAGAGAGCTTTGAGATGGTGATTGCTAGAGTTAATACCCTTACTTTCAAGCCCTCTTTCCCATAAGAGTTCATCTTTCAATTCATGACTTAAATGCATTTATTATTATATTTATATCTTGGATTGAAGAATGAACTTCGGCCTTCACTGATCATCCAACGGTACCCTTTAATGGCAAATCATTGTGCTGGGTTCATTAAATGCTTAACTTGTTGAGAATATTCTCTAGTTCTTTAAGACCTATCATTAATTAGAAAATATCGAACCAAACCCTAACCCAACAACCTCGGTATCCTCGATTGGAGAATCTACAAGCGGTTGCGGTTCAAGGAAGTTGAAGACTCTTCATCTCAAGGAAGATCTTCATTAACATGTGATAAAACGGGGCTCACTCACGTATAAGTAAGTTATAGATTTCATTGTGTTTGAAGCCCTTTCTTTGTGTAGGATTGGGATCCAGAGTTTGGTTCTACAAACTTGCTAAGACCTTTCGTAGGCCTCTGATGGGAGAATACGTGTAGAGTCCTTATATAGGATCTACTACCTTGTGTAGGCATTTGTGTTTGCCTTGCGTAATCATCTAGGATTGTCTTGTGTAGGAACCTTAGTTAACCTTGTATAGGTTGTAAAGGTTTATAGTTAACCTAATTTAAAACCATTGGATAGTGAATTCTGGTACACTCATAGGGATGAGTGCGTCAGTCGGGAGTGGAGTAGGCACATAGCCGAACCACTATATATCATTATGTTTGGGATGCTTGATCTCATTTGTGTTTGTAACTATTCATGCTATGTTTAATTTATACACACAACATGTTTGATAAAATGCATCTTTCATATATTTTACTATCCATTCTTTTGATTGTGCTTGATTGGTATTAATCCTAGTTACTAGTGCTTAAAAGTTAATATTTGCATTAAGTAGGATTAACCGTTTTGAAAGTCCTATTCACCCCCCTCTAGGACACTTGGGCATAATTTTATACTTCATTAATAGTAGTTTACTACAATTTTAATTGGTATCAGAGAGGATTCCTCTTGAAGGGTTTAACAACTTAGAGGAGGATCCTTACTAAAGTTGGAAATATGACCAAGGGAGAGGGAACATCAGTCTCCCAATCTCCAAATTTTAATGGTTTAGACTATGGTTATTGAAAAGCTAGAATGAATATATTCTTGCAATCTTTGGATCATGAAGTATGGAAAATTGTTGAGAATGGGTATGAGCCACTAACGAAACAAATTGTATTTGAAAATGGCACTACCATATCTCGATCAAAACAAAAATCATTTTGGACTGACTATGAAAATCAAAGGAAAACATGTGATGCTAAGGCAATGAATGCGATTTACTGTGCTGTTTCACAAGAAGATTTTAAACGTATATGTATGTGTGAAACATCTAAATGCGATTTACTGTGCTGTTTCACAAGAAGATTTTAAACATATATGTACATGTAAAACATCTAAAAAAGCATGAGATTTATTGAAAATCACCCATGAAGTCATAAGCACCGTAAAACGCTCAAAGTTACAGCTCCTTAGAGTCTAATTTAAGAACATAAAAATGGAGGAACATGAGACCTTCATGGAGTTTTACACAAAACTGAATGAAATATCTAATTCCATATGGGGACTTGGAGAGAGGGTTCAGGTACCTAAAATTTATAAGAAAATCTTGAGATTCCTACCGGAATGCTTCAATTCTAAAGTCACCACCATAAAAGAGTGTAGAAATATTGATGAGCTGAAAGTAGAAAAACTCATAGGTTCCCTACAGACTTGGGAACTACACTTTAAAACTTCCTCAAAATCCAAACATACTGTCCTCAAAAGCTCTAAAAACAAAGTTGAATCAGAAGAGGACAGTGAAGAGGAAGATGTAGATGAGGAGGTGGCCTTTTTGGCCAAACGTTCAAAAAATTCTTCAACAAGACCTGTGGAAGGACATATAACAACAAGGAGAAACAACCGGACCACAAGCGCCAAATAGATAAATCATTCATAAGGTCCAAGGAGCCCTAATGTTACAATTGCCAAAAGTATGACCATCTAACTACTGAGTGTCACACAA
Source organism: Magnolia sinica (assembly GCF_029962835.1). Taxonomy (NCBI): domain Eukaryota; kingdom Viridiplantae; phylum Streptophyta; class Magnoliopsida; order Magnoliales; family Magnoliaceae; genus Magnolia; species Magnolia sinica. The sequence continues at coordinate 51,736,867 of NC_080584.1, forward strand.
AGAAATCAAAAGGAAATGCTATGGCACCCACATGGGACAACATCGAAAACTCAGAAGTAGAAACAAGTAAGTCTAAAAGTGATGGAAATAAGAAATCTTTGAAAATTCTTATGGCCTCTACCACTGCGGTGATCCCAGATCTAGGGGACAATGAGGAGATAAATGAGCAACAAACTGAAAAGGCGGCCTCCTCCTCCTCAGAAGAAGATGAATAAGAAAATGACAATATTTAAGTGACCTATATGACCAGCTGTATAATCACAGCTGTATATTCAGCGTACCGGTCAATGCTCGCTTCATTAAAAGATATCGTCCTTGAAGATAATTCTGATTTTGATCCAGAAGATTATCAGAATAATGCTTCTGCATCAAAAGGAGGCAAGAATAAACAAGACCACGATCATGTACTCTCCTATCAGACAAATGAATAAAGAAGAAATTCGCGAGCATAACAAGATTGTATGTCAGCATGCAATTGATACAAAAGAAAAAATGATAATCATTGTTATTAGTAAGCGAGCTTTGAAGAAATTGATATCATCACCAAGCTGATATATTGTGAACACATACGAATATTGATGAAGATACAGGTAGAAGCAGTGATGTATCAATCTCAATCAGAGATATCTATCATTCTCGCGACAATAATGAGTACTTATTATTATCTTTTAAGGCAGCCTAACCAAGCCCTAAAAGCGGCCAACACGCATGAGACCTATCATTTTCGCAATTTGGGCAACAGTGAGAAGCTAGTGGCCCTAAAAAGCCCGTGAAGGCCATCATATGCACACCCATGCGGGCAGCAGATGAAACCAGTGACTTAAAGCCCTAAAAGGCCAAAAAGTCCTCAACGGCTAGTCATGTGTAACACTCATGCCGCCTGTATAGCTTTTCGACAGCGTTATGGGGAACAGATAAAAATGCCCTCCCATGAATGGGTCTGACCTTGCAGGTGAAGAAAATGTGATCTGCAATGTGAGCTCTTTGGCCTTGTCCATAGATAGGTCAACCATGTGTAAGACCCCCCAGACCTTTAGTAGTAAATCATGAGGAAGGGCCTAAACCTACTCATTGATGTACTGCGGCCTTAGATTTGGTACCCCAAAGGTCGTTTTGTGCGCCCTGTGAACTCTAGAGAGTTGCTATGAGAAACCTTGTGTGTAAATCCAACTGAGTTCACGGCCCCGGTAGCTTCACTGGGCCCCTCTGATGGATCACGATTTGTGAACTCACCAGGCTGTCACATGAGACTCGACTCCACTACTCAAGGTCTAAAAAACTGCGTGGCTCCACTACTCAAGAGGATAAACTGTGTGATTATCTGACTAAATTAAAACTTAGCACCGCCAAATAAGACAAAAATCATATAGGAAATCCCTTACTAATAAGTCATAAGAGATGCTTAAAAAGGGGGGGGGGAGAGGGGGGTAGAACACATTAATAAGAATATTGCAAAAACATATAAGAGAACCATTATCAAGAACATCACAAAATATTTGTATAACTTGCAATTCGAAGAGTACTTGTAATAACAAAAGAAAATATGTTAAAGTTTTATATCTCATAGTTCTCCTGCTATGCCTAATGCTGCTAAGTATTATTACAAATTTCCTTGAAGATTAACTTGAGCAGCTACATGTTCCAGTTTAACGTTTAAGATAATTCTGGTAGGATCTGGGATACCAGCTAACTTTTCTTCCAAGGAGGCAATTAGTTCTTCATTCTTAGCTAGTTCAGATCTTTCGGCGTCCACGGAATGAAGACTACATTGTATTTTTTCTTGTACTCTTTTAATGTTCAGATCTTCCTCCAGATCCTACTTTTCCAGCTGAGCAATTTCTTGCTTCAAAAGGGCAATATGACTTTGGATAGTAACCTTATTATCAGTAAAAGTCTTTAGTTGCTCTCGCAAAGATAACTATTATTGGTTGTGACGAGAAATGATGGGAGCAATCTGAGAAACCTTCTCTCTAGAGTATGCAAGTTACGTCCCATACTCCAAAATCTCGGGTGGGATAATCACAGTTTCAGCTGATTTCAAAGCGATTATTGAATTATGGAATCTTAGGAGAGTATCGTGCACGGAAGAAACATTGACTTTAGGCATCCGTGCAGCACTGTTCAGAACATCTAGAGCAACAGCCAGATCTGACAATTGATTAGGATACTTAAACATCTCGATAATGGCTAACATGGAGTTCCTAAGCAATGCTAATGTATACGCAGGAATCTTCTCAAAAGATAACACATCTGATAAAGTTGCAATAGAACTAGAACTCACCGTGCCACTTTGAGGTAAGTTCCCTATTAAGAAATAAAAGGTATAAAGTTATAGCAAAACCATAAGTGTAGATAATATGGATAGAATAAATGAGGAAAAGAATATACCTTCTGCTGGTACCGGAACAGTGGGAGATTGCATCTCTCTAGTAGGAGGGGAATCAGGTCTCACCATCTTAGCAAAAGATGGGGCCCTAGCTTCAGTGCTTGAATCAATGGTGGTGGGAGTTGATAGATCAGTTGATTCTATTGAAAAAATAATTTTGCGCACCACTGCCCGTGGGGGCAGAGAGAATCTCAGTGAAGCCGCTGGTACGGTGGGAGGTAAATCTACGGGGAAAATATTATCTGCCCCAGTATTGAGAATATGACCACCTGGAATAAAAACACGTAAGATGGGGAAGGAGAAAAGAATGAAAACAAACAAAATAACAAGATTTTCTTATATGGTGAATAACCATATTCCCCATAGTCTAGGGGTTCATCTTCTCCTTCCCCCACTATGGGTGAAGTCTTTGTAGGAACAGCCTCAAAGGTTGAGGGGATATGTTCTTCATCAGCAGGAACATTTTCTACAATGATGTCTTCTTTGCCACTAATATCAACTTTCCCCTCCTCATAGTCATCGTCTTGATCCTCTCTTTCTGTCTCATATTCATCAGAAACAGTATTTCCAAACAAGAAAATTAAACCTTCACTCTCTGAATCTCCTTCGTTGGCTTCTTCAATAAAAACCTGTTTCCCTTTAGAAAGAAGCGACCGACTGCTCCTTGTTTGAGGATCGACACTAACTAAAGCTGGAGAGGCAGAAGCAACGGTCCGTTCTTGAGGTGAAGGGGGAGAAGCTTGAGCACGCGTTCGAGATCTTGTCATTGGTGAAGAAGGACTGGGGTGAACAGTCCTGGGGGCAGGAGAAGAGATTGGCTTATTTTGAAGATGGGTAGAAGAGGTTTCTAGTCTTGAAGATTGGTAACATTCTTTGGCATAGGGGAAGCAGCCTTTGTGATTTCCTCCCTCTCGGAGTGGTCTTGGGGAACTTTTTCAAACTCATGAATGACACCGTAAGATATCCACCCTTCTAGGGTATTGTCAGGCTTATTCTCATGAATAGGATCATCTATGAATATTTTGATGTAAAGATGATTAGCAAAAGGGGTATGATTGGTCTCCACTATGAAGCCTACTCCCTCTTCAATTGTGCGACCCCTAAGCCTTGGTGGTGGAAACCAGATGGGCTTAGCTACTGGTAGACCTTTCCTTACCAGATAAGACTCGTGAACCCACCATCTCATGTGATTATATGAAGCCCGAGGAATACGGTCGTAGCCCAGGATAATGAAAGAAGAATTAACTCGACAACCCAACATTTGTTTCCATACCATCACCTAGTAAAATGGACCGGTACTATAACTTCGCATCCTTCGGGTCACTAGTCCATTATCTTCGGGAACTGCCTGATCAAAGCCGAATTGGTAGCAAAACGATTGAGATAGTACGGTTCTCTTCAGAATTTTGTTCCCTCTCTCAACGGGAGACTACACGATTTAATTGACAAAAAGAATTCCCTTTCTCCCGGAGTAAGTGACCCTGTATCTAACTTGTCTATGCCTGTTGTGTAGCGGGGCAGTAGAAATGAAAATAATTAATCTTAGCATCAGAGGAGATGACATCTTTCACCCAGTCATAAGACTTCTTCACCATGGCTCTCTTTTGAAAGAACTAGAGGGGAATCTGAGAATGATGAACATAAGCTTTCTCTGGAACTTCGATGGTGTAAGGGAAATATACGCCGAGCTAGCCGATGAAGTAGTGCCATGGCATGTAGGCGGAAGCAGAATTGATGGAGGGACTTTTTATGTGAGAAGTGATGTCTCCGAAAGCTTTATAAATTGAACATAGAGCAAGAGGAGCAAGGGAGTATTTGACCCCTTCATGGCACCGATTACTACAAATAGTGAGGGGTGGATGGCATCTGCTGACTTAGAGCTCAGAAAAACTATTATGCTTAGCTAGTAAGAGATAAATGCTGCGAGCTCCCCATAAAGAGAATATTTGGTGCGCTCTTTTATGTTCTTACGAAGGCCTTCCAGCTCTCGCGAGTGATTACCATTAAACCTGAAAGAAAAGGAGAGGTAGGTGAAACCAAGATTGATATGTATCAAGACAGAATAAAAACTCTAATTTGAAAAAAAAGAAAGGTTACCAAATAGCCCTGCTAAAATGGGCTAGCCATTGCATAGGATGGATCTTGTGGATATTTGGAAACTTCGACATCTCTTTGAAGAGTTCAGTGGTCGTTTTCAAAATAAAGACGATACAGTCAGGCGAAGAGACAAAGGCTAATTCGTCATTGGTGGAGACAAATTCATCGAAGAATTTTTCGGTTATCGGCAGACCGACAATCTTATGAATATCCCAGAGCGTAATGCTCATTTCATCTTCAGGTAGACAGAAAGAATTGGTGAAAGGGCACCAGTAATTGAGAAAGGCCTTCAGAATGGAAGATTCCTTATAAAAAGGATATATATGATGTTAACTTAATCGCGGTGTAGATATCTATCTTGGATAAGATCTTCACGTGCTTCGCCAGAATTCCCGTGGCCCATTCAGAATAATAATTGTGAGGAGTCAAGACACCCCTTGTTCTGAATTCTTCAGGACTTCAGATGAGTTGACCTTCACTGAAACACTGTTAGAGCGTCTCGTAAAAACAGGTTGGATACAGGCTGTGGGATCATAAGATGGCGTGAGAAAGATCATAGAATGAATATCACCAATTTGCTGTCTCAGTTTCATCAGCTGTAGAATTCCTTCTAGTAATCTTGGTTCTCTGAACGACCAAGACTCTGTATAAGCTAGCCTCTCTCCGTCCATATATCCCTAAGCTCATAGTTCAAAATGGAATGATGACGATGGAGGCTGACTGGAATCACCATGATACCTTGCTTATAAGGGTTGTCAAATTTTATGACACCCTCGATTGTGCGAACTAACTCCTAAAAGTTTTGCAACTTCTTCTGGTTATGCTCCTTAATTTTCTCCTGGAACTCTTGATCCTTATTCTGGCGAGTTTTCTTCCGTCAGGAAGGAGGTGGAGTGTCTTCTCTGGTAGGAGGTTTCTGGCTAATGGTTTGATGATGTGTCGTTGATTTCAGCCATTCCTCCTAGTCATATTCACAACCATGCTTGGGAGGTCTTTCAATATCGCCCATGGCGATGGCTCTATGGATGAGAGATGGAAGCGTGTTGATGCATTCGGTGAAGTCGAAAGTAGGAAGCACTGGCTCCTTGATGTAGGTGATATGCTTAACGGTTGTCTTAAAGCGTTTGTGCAGAGGTTGAACAGGGGACGATGGAGATTTTGTGGCTTCAAAAGGTGTAGGGTTTGGTAATTCTCGGTGAGAAGGATGTTCAGTGGGAGGATTGATGGGAATGAAGGTTCTTTTCGTGCGGGCCATAGTGGAAAAGTGTAAGTTTTAGACTTTCGAGTTAAAAAAATTGGCTAAGTCTGGAAAAATTGGCTAAGGGTCAGTTGCGCGGGTCGCACAACCAATATCTCGTTGCGCAGGCAGCACAATGCAATTTTGACTTGCACGAACGAAAAGTTGGTTGCGCGGGTCACGTAACCAATGTTCATTGTGCATGGAGGAAAAGGTGAGATAGAGCTTCGCTACAAAGAATGGAAGTGCAGAAATGAGTTAGGACTGACTATTTATAGAAAATTGGGCCGAGTATGATGCTCGGGTGATCGTTGCGTGGGTCGCGCAACACATTCAGGGTTCAGAAATTGAAAATGATTGATCCTAATTCTTTGATTCTAATAAACAAAGAAAGGATCAAGGGGACATCTGTTGGAGCATAAAAATAATGAAGAAAGATTGAAAGGGTAGATGATCAAAAGAGAATTGAAGAAATGAGAAAGAGAAGAAAATCAAATATCATAGTCAGTGGTTGCACGACCCATGCAACCTTGTTGCACGGATCACATAACCAAGATCAGAGGTAGTTTATTATGGATGGTCAGATTTGATGCAAGGTGGGCCCCATGGCACAAAGATCGAGGGTTCACACATGTGGAAGCCTATAAATACCCCTCCCCCTCTCATTTGAGGAGGAGAAGAATTTTAGAAGAAGAGTAGAGCTCCAGAGGAAGATCGAAGGTGAGAGAGACTAGTGGCAAGTTGGTTGCGCGGGTTGCACAACTAATAGGCCGCGCAACCAGGTTATTATATAGCCAGTAATGAAAGGGGCCATGGTGCTACCGAAATCGTCAAGTTCGATCTTCGTCGCTTCAAGCTCTCCTTTTACATAAGGGACAAGCTCAAAAAAGGGAAAGATCGAATGATCAAACCCACACAACATTCCTCCTAAGGAGATGACCAAAGCACAAGTAGAAATGCTGCCGAATTTGAGATTCGACATTCGAACTTTGTCAATTTATGTATTTCAAATGATCTATCTTAGAATCAAGGGATATTAAAAGATGTAAATGAACTCAGTACTATTAATACAATGATTGTTCTATGTATTCTTTCTTTGTTATGTTCTAATAAGATAATTTTCCAAATCAAATGCATTTGTTTCTTGTTCGAAACACTTAAACACATACGTAGGATCCAGTGCTGACAGGAGAAAAAGAACTAGTAGAAGAACTTCCTCAACCTCCTACAACTGCAACCCGTGATAAGGGGAGTGGCTCATCTACGCCTCAACATGTAGCACTCACAACAGTGGGCTCGAGTAGGATTCCAAATCCTTATGTTTGGCCAAGGTTAAACAATTATTATCGTTGTGGCCAACCGGGCCACTTATCAAACACCTGTCCTCAACGTCCCACAACACTTGACTATAAATGAAGGAGGCATAGAATGTGAGGCAGTAGAAGAAGACCCTGACTTTGATGAATATGGACAAGCCATTGAGGAAAAAGCAGATGGTGATGAATGGACGGACGAGGACTATGGTGAATCTCTAGTCGTGAGGCGATTACTGGATACTCCATGGAAGGAATTACATCCACAACGACACAATATATTCCGTACGCAGTGCACCGTTAATGACAAAGTCTGTGATATAATCATAGATAGTGGTAGTAGCGAGAATATCCTCTCAAGAGTGATGGTGGATAAGTTGCAGCTACCAACGACAAAACATCCTTCCCCGTACTCAATTGGGTGGATAAAAAAGGTAAACGAGACCAATGTAACTAAACAACGTACTGTCTTGTTTTCAATTGAGAAAAATTATAAAGATCAAATACTTTGTGACATGGTCGACAGGGAAGCCTGCCATATGTTACTTGTTTGACCATGATAATCAGATCGTGATGCGACCCAAGGGGACGAGACAATATTTACATCTTCGTCAATGATAATTGAAAAATAATCCTTGCCCCTTCGTCAATGTTTACGAGGACTTCAAAGATTCTTGGATGAAGTGTCAAGAAGGTCATCCCAATGACCTACATATACAGGACGGTTTCATCTTCAAAGGAAATCAATTGTACATCCCCCAAAGTTATCTGAGGGAGCAGATTATACAGGAGCTACATGGAGGTGGCCTTGGTGGACACCTTGAGCAAGATAAGATGCGAGATCTTATGGAAGAACAGTATTACTGGCCGCAATTGGTATGTAATGTAGGAAAAATAGTATAACATTGTCATATTTATCAGACCTTCAAGGGACAATCTTAGAATACGGACCTCTAAACTCCATTACCTATGCCTGATAGCTCTTGGGAGGACTTATCTATGAACTTCATGCTTGGTCTCTCACGAACACCACGCGGAATGGATTTGGTGTTTGTGGTGGTAGATCGTGCTTGGTCGCCCACGAATGCAAGATTGCGCACTTTATCCCATGCAAGAAGACTCTCGATGCAACACATGTGGCGAATCTATTTTTCAAAGAGGTTGTGCGCCTATACAAGGTTCCCAAGACTATTACTTCTGATCATGATACGAATTTCATTAACCACTTTTAGCGGACTTTGTGGACTTGATTTAATACACGACTTCAGTTCAACAGCGCCTACCGCCCACAGATTGATGGGCAAAACGAGGTTGTGAATCGCACATTCGGAAACCTCATTTGATGTATTTCAGGAGAAAAATCGAAGCAGTGAGATTTGGCCTTGTCTCAAGCAGAGTTTACATTCAACAACATGGTAAACCTCTTGACAGAAAAATCCCCGTTCTATATTATTTAAGGACGAGTGCCTCGCTACATACTTGACTTGGTCCCTTTGCCCAAAATCGCAGGCATGAGCATTGCAGCAGAACATATGACAGACAGGATCATGGGCATTCATGTAGAGGTATAGATTAAGTTACATGCCTCAAACAAGAAATACAAGGAGCAAGCGGACAAGCATCGGTGACAGAAAGTGTTCGAGGTGGGCGACCACATTATGGTCCATCTGCGCAAAGAAAGATTTTCGACCGAGACATATAACAAATTGAAGAATAAGAATATTGGACTGGTACCAATCATCTGAAGGATCGATGATAATGCTTACATTGTTGATCTTCCGATGACATGGCAATCTCATGGACTTTCAACGTCGCGGACCTGACCGAGTATCATGAACCGGAGCATGATGAGTTTTTTTAAAGTGGTGGGGACTGATGTAGAGCGGGTCGTGGATAGTTTCATGGCTAAGATGGAAAAGAAAAGGCTTAATCGAAGACATAAGTCATTAAGACCGTCAGAACCTCAAAACAGGCATATCTCGTAAACCAGAATGAGTTACTCGACGTACCATATATGATTTTGGGGTAGGACTAGCTACTTTAGCCAACCAACTCCCTATAACAGGGGTGCCCATGCTGAATTTGCAAGATTCCATCAGATTGACGCTCAAATTCCATGTTTATTTCTGTTTTTACTATTTTAAATAAGTTTTAGTTTGATTATAACTCTTCATCTGTTGGGCTTTAGGAGTTGTGTCCAACATGAAAAGTGTTTAGAAAAATTAGAATAACGTGGTTAAGTCACATAGGACACTTACTATAAATAGAAAATTACTATTTATAGTAAGTTACGAATTTTAGGGAGTTTTAGTTATAGTTTAAATCCTAAACTTCTTTCAAGTCTTGATTTTCCTATTTAAAGGGTTGTAGACTCGTTTATCAATATTTAACAAGTCTATTTCATATATCTTAAAATTATTTCTATTTCTTTTCCTCATGGATTCGAGAAGTCTCTATGAGGAGTCTAGAGAAGCTCCGTGAATTCGGAGTAGTTATCCATGAGGAAGACGGTGATCAACCTCATCACGTTCATCCCTGCATTAGAGTTCATCATTCAATTCATGGCTTAAATGCATTTATTGGTATATTCATAGCTTGGACTGAAGAATGAACTCTGTCCTGCATTGATCATCCAGCAATACTCTTTAATGGGAAATCATTGTACTGGGATTATTGAATGGTTAGCTTCTGAGAATCTTCTCTAGCTCTTAAAGGCCCATCATTAATTAGAGAAGATCAAACTAAACCCTAACCCAACAACCTCAGTACCCTTGATTGGAGCATGTATAAGCGATTGCGGTCCAAGGGAACTGAAGACTCTTCATCTCAAGGAAGATCTTCATCAATATGTGTTAAAACGGGGCTCACTCACTTACAAGTAAGTTTTAAAGTCCATTGTGTCTGAAGCTCTTTCCTTGTGTAGGATTGGGATGTAGAGTTTGGTTCTACAAAGTTGTTAAGACCTTTTGTAGGCCTCCGACAGGAGAATACGTGTAGAGTCTTTATATAGGATCTATTACCTTATATAGGTATTTTTGTTTTCCTTATGTAGGCATTGTAAGTTGTCTTGTGTAGGCACCTAGGTTTGTCTTGTGTAGGCACCTCAGTTAATCTTGTGTAGGTTGTAAAGGTTTATGGTTAACCGGATTTAAAACCATTGGATATTGAAATTCGGTACACTCATAGGGATGAATGCGTCAATCGAGAGTGGAATAGGCATATAGCCGAACCACTATATATTGTTGTGTTTGTGATGCTTGATCTTATTTGTGTTTCCAACTTTTCATGTTATGTTTAATTTATGCACACAACATGTTTGATAAAATGCAGCTTTCATATATTTCACTATTTTATCTGTTGATTGTGCTTGATTAATGATTAATCTTGCTCAGTGCTTAAAAGTTAATATTTGCATTAAGTAGGATTAACATTTTTGAAATATCCTATTCACCCCCCTTTAGGACACTTGGGTATAATTTCGTACCTCACTAATAGTGGTTTACCACAATTTAATGTTTCTCCTTATTCGGGTCTAAGCCACAACTGGGTTTGCTTGGATGTCGATCTGATCTACAGGTCTTCAGAATATTCTTGAACACTACGGTTTTTTGAACATCTTTGAGAAGATCTCCAATTTTAGAAGAACTATGAGAGATGACCTCACCGAGAAGATCATAGTTAGACTCATGATAAGATTTGCTTACTCTGAAATATTGCATGGAATAGGATACCATGACTATGTGTAGAAGCTTGGCGGAGCTATAAAATAAAAGATATGTCTTAGAAGGGGAGGGGGGTGATTAGGACCAAATATATATTTTTTCTATTTAATATACAATTGCTTAGTTAAATTAATATATCAATTTAAACTAAGTAAGACAATTAACTCTAGCGCTTTCAAGCTACTAGAGGGTCCAATCACATAGGCTATAATAGATATGCTATTTAAGTAATTAGTTTATATATGAAAGTGTATATGTGTGTATGGGATGTGATAACTATTAACTCCTAGCATTCTTCTAATCATGCATATATATATATGTAAAATTCACTAATCAATTATATAAGCATAATTAAATAAGTGCTCAAAAGATAATCCTAAACACAATTATGTATAATGGTTCAACTCCGTACTTCACTCCCAACTGATGCACTCTCCTTGAGTGTACTAGATTTCACTATCGAAGGTTTTAAATCTGTTTTACCTCTAAACTTTCTAAACGTATACTCTCATCGAAGGCCTATACAAGGACTTACCAACGTACTTACCCGTGTTGGTGGCTTACATAAGGAGTTACCACGTAACACCCGTGTCTATGGCCTATGCAAGGACTTACACATATACTCACCCGTGTCGGTGGCGATATGGTCTTACAAAAAACTCTATGGACATTTTTTAGCATGTTTAATTGATCAGACATGGGTGCTCGATCAATCGTGAGTTGCTTGATCAATGTCGATTGATCGATGCTTAGGTCCACGACGCTTACAGTTTTGTGTAATTACACGAATTGTTTCTTATTCCAAGTGTTGTGCTATATATATATATATATATATATATATATATATATATATATATATATATATATATATATATATATATATATATATATATATATATATATATGGGTGTAATACGAGATTAGGGTATGGAAGAGATTGAAGAGCTTGTTCTAGAGGGAGGCTAGGGTTTTCTACCGGGTTTTGCATTTGTAAGTATGATGTCTTTTGTAATTTATTTTTCATAGCAGATTTGTTATTGCTTTGTGCCATGGTTTTTTTCCTTAAAGGTTTTTCCATGTAAAATCATAAGTTTATGTGCATACTTTATTGTATATATCTTTTGCGTGTTTGATTCAAATTTGGAATTTAATTACTTCTATAGTCACCCATTAGGTTTCAACATTAGGCCATTCTCTACCTTTTCAATAATGTGTCCAAACTGGGTTTTAGATATACATGATCAGTTTTGTGTTGATGTCCTCAACGAGATCTCTCAATAGACATATGATAAATTTCACAAGTCACAATGATGGACCCCACAAAGATTTTGTTTTAAGAGCTCCCTTAGTGTCTATGTAGGTTAGGAGGATTAAAATAGGACCTGATTATTGGTTATTCTTATGAAAGAATTTAAATGATAAAAACACCATTCTTTTTACAAATTGTACCTGTTAGGCACATGTGTGCCACCTTGTTAGTCAAATGCAGATTGGGGATTTGTTAGTAATTTTTTTTAGCTTGGGTTCTCTCATTTCTTGTTATGGATAAAACCCGTGCCTTGCCAAACCAAACCGTTCGCACCTTTGATGGTCACATTGGAGACCTGTCACATGTACAGTGAAGAGTTCGCAAACCTTTCTTATTGGCATGGGCAAATCTTGTCCGAGGAGGCAGCAATAAAGGATATGGATTTGTTGCTTCCTGGTTAGTGATTCTTGACATGGTGAGATTTGGTTGGGCCAAGTAATGGTGTTAAAGGTAAAGCTACGCAGCGCATGCTTGAAAATGCTTGGGATGAGTACATGCTCGAATGTAGATCCAACAGGACCCAACTTGGGTGGATCAAAGGTCAGTGGATCCCTGACTGTGGACCCTACTGCTATGTATGTGTAGCATATCCACAAAAGAGAAAAAAATCAGATCCAAATCTCAGGTGGACCACACCATAGGAAACAATTGTCATTGGACGCCCACCATTAAAAACTTCTTGGGACCATTGGAATGTTTAATTTCCATCCAACCTGTTGATAAGGTTACAAATACAGATGAAAAGACCACATGAATATAAATATCAGCTTGATCAAAACTTTTGTGCCTCCAACTAGTTTTTAATTTAAGTGTGGTTCACCTAAGCCTTGGATCTGATCTTTTTTGGGCTCATATCTTAAAATGACCTATCCAAACACATGGATAACATGGATATAAAACATACAAGACAATAGGCCTCACGGTCAGGGATCCAATAAAGACTTCTTTTGTCTTGACAGCAGCACGTAGCCAAATCAATTATATTTGCATTAGCCCTATGCTTACACATCATAAGCCCATTTGGAGGAAACTATAGGGTAATTCGATCGGATATTGTGGCCCAGAAATTTCCCCACCTAAGAGGAGCGGATTAGGTGCACCCTGGCCACACCTAAGATGGTGCATCCCCTACTGTGTGGTCCACTTTGATTTATATATTCTACATCCATCCTGTCCATCCGTCTTTCCAGATCTTTTTACTATATGAGTTCAAAAAGTGAAAAGATCAAAATCTTAGGTGGGCCATACCATAGGAAACAGAGGTGATTGACAATTAATAGCTTCTAATGGGCCACGAAAGTTTTGGATCAAGCTTATATTTGTTTTTGTTTTTTTTTTTTTGTTTTCTTTATTACGTGACCTTATGAGTGGTTGGATGGCAAATAAACATTACAAAAACATTGCAGTGGACCTTAGGAAAATTTTAATGGTGGAGCATCCAATCAACACTGTTTCCTACAGTATGGTCCCCATGAAATTTGAATCTTCTTCATTTTTTGGTTCATGCCATAGAATAATATGGAAAAACAGATGGAAGGTGTGGATATAGAATTCATACGTCAAAGTGGGCCCCACAGTAAGTACCGTGCAGTCTTGGATGATGCCGGAGCCACACCAAATCCGCTCCCCACATGAAGCCGTGTGCGTTAGACATTTGTGTTACTTATGCACTATTTAAAAGACGGCGGTGAGTATTCAAGTGCAAGTTAGCACATTGCAGTATAAAAATTGCACCGACAAGGCACTACCAAACAGAATTTTCTTTCGGCTATTCACTATTTTGCTTTTAGCCATCCATTTGGTTGCTATTGAGTATTAAATTGATTTTAGATATATGATCTGAACCATAATGGACCCACAATTGGGATGGTCTAGATCTTTGAAAATCAGTCCCAAGGTCATTATTACAATCCCCCATCAATGGCTGGGCCCACCATATGGATGGCAGCACGTAGCCAAATCAATTATATTTGCATTAGCCCTATGCTTACACATCATAAGCCCATTTGGAGGAAACTATAGGGTAATTCGATCGGATATTGTGGCCCAGAAATTTCCCCACCTAAGAGGAGCGGATTAGGTGCACCCTGGCCACACCTAAGATGGTGCATCCCCTACTGTGTGGTCCACTTTGATTTATATATTCTACATCCATCCTGTCCATCCGTCTTTCCAGATCTTTTTACTATATGAGTTCAAAAAGTGAAAAGATCAAAATCTTAGGTGGGCCATACCATAGGAAACAGAGGTGATTGACAATTAATAGCTTCTAATGGGCCACGAAAGTTTTGGATCAAGCTTATATTTGTTTTTGTTTTTTTTTTTTTTTCTTTATTACGTGACCTTATGAGTGGTTGGATGGCAAATAAACATTACAAAAACATTGCAGTGGACCTTAGGAAAATTTTAATGGTGGAGCATCCAATCAACACTGTTTCCTACAGTATGGTCCCCATGAAATTTGAATCTTCTTCATTTTTTGGTTCATGCCATAGAATAATATGGAAAAACAGATGGAAGGTGTGGATATAGAATTCATACGTCAAAGTGGGCCCCACAGTAAGTACCGTGCAGTCTTGGATGATGCCGGAGCCACACCAAATCCGCTCCCCACATGAAGCCGTGTGCGTTAGACATTTGTGTTACTTATGCACTATTTAAAAGACGGCGGTGAGTATTCAAGTGCAAGTTAGCACATTGCAGTATAAAAATTGCACCGACAAGGCACTACCAAACAGAATTTTCTTTCGGCTATTCACTATTTTGCTTTTAGCCATCCATTTGGTTGCTATTGAGTATTAAATTGATTTTAGATATATGATCTGAACCATAATGGACCCACAATTGGGATGGTCTAGATCTTTGAAAATCAGTCCCAAGGTCATTATTACAATCCCCCATCAATGGCTGGGCCCACCATATGGATGGTCTGCATTATTCCACCATAGTGGTGACATACGCCAAAGATAACAGTCGGCGAGCCACAGGTATAAGATGAATGTGGACCAATAGCGAGTCTTTTAACACATTCATTATGGTGGGCCCCACAAATCTTCGAGTGAAGCACGGCTCTAATAATGACCTACGCACGTGCCAGGCACGTGCAAATGCCATACATGGAGTGTGATTGGGGCATACACAAGTATATAAGGACACACATACAACAGAACTGCTTAGTTCATCCACCTTAGCTTTTCATCAATGGCCAACCTTATCTCTCTCCCTCTCCATGAGAAGGTCCCTCGTAGGAACTCTCTATTTAGAGTACTGAGTCTGCTCATCCTCTTCCTCCTCCTTTCTCTCCTCTTTTACCGGGTCAGGCACCTTGGAAGCCATGGACCCGTTTGGCTCATCGCTTTTCTTTGTGAGTCATGGTTCACCTTCATTTGGGTCTTGAACACAAACATCAAATGGAACCGGGTCGATCAGAAAACGTATCCGGATCGGCTTTTAGAGAGGTAAAAATGGTCACAAGAGTGCATTTGGACAGTCCGTTGGATTCGATCGCAATTTGTTTTGATTCATTGTAGTGGAATTTACTAAAGTGGGGTTCACAAATTTCTTAGGGTTGAGTCAAGTTCGGTTGAATTTCATTGATTTTTTCTCTGCTTAGTCTTGACTCGGTCATGACCAGATAAATTTTCTAGTTTTTATTTATTTATTTTAATTATCATTCATACTACAACCAAAAGTCATACGAGCTTTTCCATAGTAGTTAATATAAAAACATTGTTGAAATTTTCGCTGGTAGAGTGATGTTTTGTTGAGCTTTATGGAGTTTTTTTCTGAGTTTAATTTTCCAGAGTTGAATAGAGATCTTTCAAAGTCTTGGCTTCATTGCGACTAGATTGAGTTTTTATCTAATCTTGATAGAATTTGTTTCATTTGAGTTGATTTGGTTAAGTCGTGTTTTAGAGCTCTTGTTCATATAGACAACCAAATAACTTGTTTCAACTTGTTTGTTACGAGTTAGACCTGAAGCCATGGTGATTGGAATTCAAACACTTTGATCATTGAATTATTGGTTGCAATCCAATTGGATTGGACTTCCAAACACACCCAAGTGATGGATCGAGTGTATGTAATATTCCAATTTTACTAGCTATATATTTCATGATTTATTCGTACCTTCTTTAATAGGTTGGAAGGCCTTCCTCCGGTGGATATGTTTGTCACTACAGCGGACCATTTGATGGAACCGCCAATCCTGACCATAAACACTGTTCTATCATTGTTGGCCGTCGACTACCCGTCTCACAAGCTTGCTTGCTACGTGTCGGACGATGGGGCGTCACCAATCACTTTCTATTCTTTGATTGAAGCTTGCAAATTCGCCAAGCTCTGGGTTCCCTTCTGCAAGAAATTCGCCATTCGAGTTCGAGCTCCTTTCATGTATTTCTCAACGGAACCTGAAATCCCTTCTGGACATTCTTTGAATGATTTTGTTCGTCAATGGAAAGAGATGAAGGTGATTCAAGACACAAGACACAACACACACATGCACATGATCTTGAAAAATTAACGGATCAAGATTAGATGGAAAAACATAGTGGGACCCACCATGCTTATAAAAAGTTAAGTTGGTTTTTCTGTAGTAATTTCTCAGTGATTTCTAATTGAGGAATGATAACTTAAGTTGGTGGGCACTACTTTTTATCAAAATACGCTGGTTTATTTTATGTCAACATCCAACCATCAAACAGGTGGACCCCACTATGATTATCATAAGAAACAAAGATTAATTAGGTCGATCCAATCATATCAGGTGGGCAACATCATAGAAAACAACATATGCATCTAAAAATTCTCCAATTCCATTTGGGGCTCACCAGATAATTAGATCGATCTAATTTTATTATTATTATTATTTTTTCCCCTCTTTTTGGCATTCAATCATCACGGTGCGATGCACATTTGGTCTTCGGTCACATGCTTGTTTGCGGCATTACCGTCTGATCTTTGATCACGTCCAATCATGTTCTTGTTGGTGACAGTTTAGATGCTTCATTGCTTCTTAACATGTGTTTATTTCATTTCCTGGGAGCCCATTAGGTCCAATATGAAGAACTTGACCGGAAAATTAAAGAGGCGGTCCAAAAATCGTCAGTTCCTGATCATTTGATGGACCATTTTGAAGATTTCTCGAATATTAATCGTCAAAACCATCCAAGCATAGTTAAGGTACTTGATTGTTTTGATTAAGTGATTATCTACAATAATTTCACAAAAAGTTAGCGAATTGTACATCCATGTACAGCCCATACTCCATGAATGGAACATCCGAGCCGTTGATCAGGCAGGCCCACCGAGAGCAAAAGAAAAGAAAAAAAAAAAAACTGCTTGGGCTGTCTATTCATCAGGTGAGACATATATAGTGTACGAAACAAAACAGATGGCCAAACAAAGTTTTCATATAGCCGTCCATTTGTTTCATACATTTCATGGCCCACTTTGATAACCAAAGAATCGAAGGAATCATGGCTGTGGGGCCGTCAGATGTTCCATTCTCATGACATGTGGACACATATAGAAGCTTGTGCGGTGGCTGGGCTATCCACACATGTGAGGCTGGCACACGTTCGTGTGGAATGAAAAGCTCACCTGTTTGTCATTTTTTATTTTATTCTTATATCTGTATTTTTCTGGGTTATAGGTGATATGGGAGAACAAGGAAAAGATACCAAATGGGATTCCTCATCTTGTTTATGTGGCCAGAGAGAAGAGGCCAAACCAACCTCATCACTTCAAAGCTGGAGCTATGAACGTTCTGGTAATAGACAACAAAAACATTTTCGGTTTAAAATTGTAAAACTCACAGTAAAACAAGTATGAATTGGCCGTTGAACAATAGACTGCTTTATCAGTTTGGTTTTTCCTAAACAATATTCATCCATGATGGGGCCCATTATTTGAACGGTCAAGATTAATATACGAGTACACCACTTGTGCCCTAGATTAGTTGCAACAATTTAGTAAAATGTTCGAGCGCAGGAGACGTATTTTTTACACTTGAGTGGAGATGGACTCCATCTCTTACAGAAACCTGCCATGCATGCCTTAGTGGGCCAATCTGCGTCTTTTCTTTCTTTCTTTTTTTTTTTTTTTTTTTTTTTTCTGGAATTATTCGGACTTCTGTCTCTAGATTTGCACCACACGTGACAAGTTGCTGTTCAATGAAGTGGACTGCTCGTCTGATGGGCCCAACCGTGGATTTTCCATCATGTAAAAATAGCATTAACTGCTCCCATGGTGTAAAAATAGCAGTAATCCCCACTCAGCCAATGCCATGTAGCTGGAATCTATGTGTGTGTGTGTGAGAGAGAGAGAGAGAGAGAGAGAGAGAGAGAGATCAGCCATCATTGATAAAATTTAGTGTAAGAAGGAAATTTTTATTTTAAATTTTAAATTTTATTTTTGTAGAAGGTGGACTAATTTATATGAGGTCTATCAGAAAAAGAACTAAAGAGAAGTAAAGGACACTGTTTAATATACATGATTGTTGATACATATTTGTGTTAAAATTATTTTAATTGAACTTTTCTATTTTAAATTTATTTATATGTATATATAGCTGGTTTTGTTTATTATGTTCTTTTAGTCCAAATTATATAAAACCCAAATATTTTATTCCCCATTTTATTTTAATTTTTTTTTAAAAATTTTTTATCAAATATTTTTTACTACATATATAAGAATAGAGATCAAATTAAATAGGAGAATTTCCCATATCCATTTTTATTTTTTATTTTTATTTATTTATTATTTTTTTTTTTTGTCGTTTGCTAATTTAAGAATTATTTTTGGAACATAGTTGCATATATTTTTCATTTTTCATGTTGGAGTTATAGATTTTGAGAAATTTATATTCAATGGTGGTAGGTAATGTTTTAATTATCAAGCACTTAATTAACGCACTGGCTCTTGGGTGTTTGCATAAAAAGAAAAGATCATGGTCTTCTTTGTAAATCCAATAGAGGTTAGGCTAGGCCAGGGCTAAGGCTTAACTATTGCCACCCCTCCAATAAGACAATGCTCAGACCATCACTTATCAACCCTCCCACAAATTTTCAACAATGACTGTGTCACTCACTCATCTTTTAATTTTTCTTGATTACAAGGATACCTTATTCTAATGATTGAGGTGATTCATTTGGGCATGATCAATCTAAGATGGTGGTCATTAAACTAATAGTTTATATCACCAAATCATGGGCCTCTAGGTACCAAACTTGGCCCACAATAGAAAAATTCTCATTACTGATCTTCTAATTTTCTTTCTTCATTGTTGAATAGACAAGGGTCTCAGGAGTGATGACGAATGCTCCATTCATGTTGAACGTGGACTGCGACATGTTTGTGAACAATCCACAGGTTGCCCTTCATGCATTGTGTTTCTTTCTGGGCAATGGTAAAGAAATAGAAAGTGGGTTCGTGCAATTTCCGCAAGTGTTCTATGACGGCCTCAAAGATGACCCATTTGGAAATCAAATAGTTGTCCTACAAGAAGTAAGTTTGCAACTGGCACTAAACCTTACAGTCTCTACCATAGTTCAAACACTCGAAAATTGACTCGACTCATGTCTACCTGGTTCAATCCAATGCCCCATTTCTTTTTATGAAAAAGAAATGTTCTCAGGATAAGTTCAAATTCATGGTTGAATTTCTCAATGGACTCAGTTTGAAATCTTGTCAAATTGAGTTGACCTGGATAAGTTTTATGAATGGATGTATGGGTGTCCACACCCTTGTAGGGAGGTTAGCAATGTTTTCAGCTTTTGAATGATATATGTGGCACCCAATTATTAATTCATACACTTCATTCAAATTGGATGATCATGACCATTTGAATGGTGCTATTGTCTTAAAACCGTCCATTTTTGATGACACATGGATTGCATGGTTAGAATAATATAAATTCAAATTTAAGTCACAGGGTATACCCTATATTTATTTATCTATCTATCTATCTTTATACAGTATGCGCAGCATGGGTTAGCAGGAATTCAAGGGCCCTGCTATGGAGGTACAGGATGCTTCCACAGAAGAAAAATTATATATGGGCAGCTGGCGGATTGTAAAGGGACCAAACTCTCCATTTTCAAATCAAATAATGGTAAGAAGATTGAAAGGACTTTTTTTTAATCCCTACCATAGATTGGATTCTGTCTTAATTAAATCCAGCCTAGAGCACATACAATGCCCTATGCATGCCAGCTTCGACCACATGCTATATCCAAGCCGTCTATTATGTCTGCCCCAAAATGATAATCTGACCCAAGAATCAACATGGTCCTAGCTAGTACACTATTCAATTGGGTGAAAATGTAAAAAAAAGAAAAGAAAAGAAAAGAAAAAAAAAAGGGGTAAAAAAGAAACTAAGGCCAATAGTGCACATTTAGATGAGCAAGTACAGCCACCTAGATGCTGGGCCTCACCTGATTGACGCTTTTGATTTGGTAGTGTTGTACTAATGCTTTTTTTTTTTTTTTCCACTCCTTGTTTAGGTAAATTACTTGAAAATGCATTAGATGAAGCATTTGGCAACTCAAGGAAATTCTCAAAATCGGTTGCTACAATAATGTCCGGAAAAAATGAAGAATCATCTAGTCTGTCCGATCCTTCGGCAACTCTTGAGGCAGCCAAGGAGGTTGCAGATTGTCAGTACGAGTTCAACACACGCTGGGGTAAAGAGGTGTGAGAATTCACAACTTTTTGTTGAGTGCCTATGATTTAATTTTTTATTTTTAAAATTTTTAATTTTTAATTTTATTTTCTGTTCCCGAGCTATTAATATGATTGTAGAAATGTCTAATTAGTGCGACCTTTGACTGAATTTTACCCACAGCATGGCCCATCAAATGGGCACACATGATAATTTAGACAAGTGGGCCTTACCATTGATGATTGCCCAACCAAGGGATAAGATGTAGAGATAGCTAACACTTGAAAACTAAACTAGACTCAATGCTCGGCTAGGGTTGGATTGAAGCAAAGATTCAGACAAGTCTTCCCTTGTTTCAATTCAATATATAATCCTTTTTTATTTATTTTTTATTTTTTTTATTTTTGACTCGAGAACTATATAAAGATTTTTCACATCTGGTATATTTTGCAACTGTTATGATCCTTACGTTGCGACTAATCTATTAGACATGTTGAATGTCGCAAGCGCATGAAAGATTGGAAGTTATTTGCTAGGTGAGCAGTTAATTATAGTAAAACTTGTTGGAGTTGGACTTCTTTTTTTTTTTGAGAGAGATGGTCTATGCTCCACTAGTTTTGGACCATAATTTAGGGTGAGTCTAGTGAATAACTTCCAACCAATTAACGGTAATATAGTTGTTTCCTTCTGTTTCTTGCTCTCTGAGCAAATGAAAAATACATGCCGCAAAATTAGCTACATACACGCATCAGCTGGACCACATACACGCATCAGCTGGACCACACTTGTATTCTGTTGTTTATCAATGGCTAAAAATTGTATTTTTATGGTGTGACCCACCTAATGACTGTGAGCTAATTTTTACAGAAGGTGATCGTTCTAGTGGGGCCGGCCTACCTTTTTATTTTTTTGAAATAAATATTTTTCTCCCTGTTGTTTTCATTTCTTGGGCCCGGCCAACCTATTGAAAAGGGTTGGATGTCACAAGCAAATGAGAAGTTGGAAAGTACTCTTGATAGGTGGATTATAGATTATAGTCCAACTTTTAAGACTAAGATTATTGATTATACATATTCAACGGTTGTACAGGTCTCAAAAAAAATTTCAACTTATTAAGTGCATGTGAGATTCAATCAATCCAATGAGCTTACTTCATCTAGCTTGGATTGGCTAAATGAATTATGTTATGCCATTTCACTCTATGAAGAGAAATATTGAACAGTTAAAAATTAAAAATTTCAAATGGTCCAGTCTCAAAAGAAAAAGAAAAAGTTATACAATTGCAGACAATAGGTTCATTTTTTAGTAAGTTTAAATAAAGTTAATACATTATACGTGTATAATTTCTAAATGCCTGTATATCATGTGTCATGCTCTTCCAGACGATCCAATAAAACGTTAGCCAGGATTTCTTTACTGAATCGAGTATTGGCCGAGTCATGCATATTTTTTTAATATTAACTTGTGCTGAAGAACGGAATTGGACTCAACTGAGTCTGAGTCGACTCGGTCGAGTCGAATAAGACTCGTGCGAGTCTCCAGCAGGGTAGTATACCCTTTTCTCGTTTTGAACCACCGTGAATCTTTGGTTGCAGGTGGGTTGGGTTTACGGATCTGCGACTGAGGACGTTCTCACGGGGCAAAAGATCCACTCTATGGGCTGGGGTTCAGTCTATTGTACGCCGGAGCCACCAGCATTCCTTGGGTGCGCACCTATGGGTGGGCCCGCTACTCTGTCGCAGATGAAAAGGTGGGTCACGGGCCTTCTTGAAATCCTAGTCGGAGAACACAACCCTTTGCTGGCCATCCTCTCCACCAGTCTCACCTTCCGACAGTCCCTGGCGTACTTAAGCATCATCGTGTGGGCTCCACAGTCCATTCCAGAGCTGTGCTACGCTGCACTGCCGGCCTTTTGTCTCCTCACCAACACCTCCTTCTTGCCTAAGGTAAGCAAGTAGACAGAACAATCATGTTCGTTCGAGCTGTCTAGTTCTCACCACACGTGTGAGTTCCATCTAACCATCCATTAGAAGCTCCCCAATGTTATGCCTAGATTCCATAACCCAGGTGTGGCCCACCTGATTTCTCCAACAAGCCAGTTTGGACATCATTTCAATGTAACATTTTGGTTCATGGCCCATTAAAACTATCCATTTTAGGATCATCTGATCAAATCAACACTTCGGGTTATAGCTAACTATTAAAGTAAGAATCAATCTCATCCTTACGTTGATTTGTATACAGGCATCAGATCCATGGATGATCGTCACCGCTACCCTTTTCATCTTGCCAAACCTCCACAGCCTGATAGAGTACCTTCAATGCCGGCTATCCATCCGCGCATGGTGGAACAATCAGAGAATGTCGAGGATAACATCGGCAACTGCGTGTTTGTTCGGAGTCTTGGATGTCATACTAAAACATCTTGGCTTATCAAAGACGATCTTCCAAATTACACGTAAAGATCAAAGTGCTGCCGATAGTGGGACTGATGTGGATGCTGGACGATTCACCTTCGACTCTTCACCGATCTTCGTGCCAGCGACGGCTATTGTGTTAGTGCATATGACTGCACTTGTGGTGGGGCTGTTAGGGGTGTGGCTACCGGTCTTTGGTGGGCCACCGGGGCTGGGGGAGATGGTGTGTAGTACATGGGTGGTGCTGATCTTCTTTCCATTTGTGAAAGGGCTCTTTGGGAAAGGAAGTTATGGGATACCCTGGTCTACCGTATGCAAAGCTGCGGCATTGGCTTTCCTCTTCTTGAACTTCTGTATTAGATTTAGATCCTTTTAGTTAAAGACGTTCCTCTGCAATTTGTAAAACAAGTGATTCACCAGTGCGTGAAAAGTTATTAATGTGCTATCCGCCTATTCATCTGTTTACAAGGTGATGGGATGTTTTAAAAATCTGGCCTGTTTAATCAACTTGAAATTTTTTATTTTTGACAATCTCTCAGAACTTTCAAATTCAAATGGTGGCCGACGTGATAGTTGTATCTGCCTGATTTGGGATATCTAACTTTCACGGTCCAGAGAACCTTGTGGATAGGTTGGATGGCATACAAGCACCACGGTGGGCCCATGCAACTCTTGTAGAATAAGCTTGCTGCAAGACTAGTAAAGAACTGACCTTTATCATATTTGTACTGGCGAAAGTTGACAGTTTTTCAAGATCACATGGATGGATAGGCTAATATGGTGTTTGAATTGGTTCTTAAAGATAAGTTTGTATTGCCCAAGTGATGAGACAATTAGAACCATTGATTTTTATTTTTTTATTTTTAATATATATATATATATATATATATATATATATATATATATTCAGTCCTACCATTATAATGAGCTTTATTGAAATCATAGCCTTCAAATATGGTCCTGAACATTGATTTCTGGAGTTGAACGTGAGCCATTCGAAGTGTTTTTCACACTGTTCAATATTAATTGGTACATTGATTATGAGAATGGTCCTAATGTGGGGTGCGCATATGGTAGCATGCAGAACATAAATGGCTATTGTTGCTCTCCAATTCAATTAAACTGGATCACTTGTGTGACCAAGGTTCTAGATTTGGATATGTATGTGTGAATAGGACATAGGGCTTGCTAAAGTCTGCTGACTCAAGGGTTAATTGAATTGTTGGTGTCCCCTTCACTGAGAAAGATATATTGGAAATTGGGATTGAAAATTCAGTCTTCTTGGCCACCAATATTATGCGCTGCTCAAGTGACTAGTGAAAGGAAATGATCCTAATCCTTCTAAATGAGTGTTTTTTTTTTTTTCCCCTTGTCATCATAGATGTGAGTCTACGGCTGTAAGGACTTTTTTTTCTTTGTACCAACACTTTAAGTTCAAAACACTTTTCAAATGAACAAAGATGCACATTCAAATAAAATAAGGAAAAATAATATTGTTAATTTCATTAGATATTGTAAAATTATGTTTATTACAATCGAAAAACTTATGAGACAACCAAATGAATTAAAAAAAATAAAGATGGATAAATCTTAATAGGCATGTTAGAAGAGATGAATTGAGGTGGGTGTGATAAACCAATATGGAACTTAACAAATCATGATCTATAGCTTAAGGTTGGAGAAACACCATCTTCACTCCTAAAGTAGTGTAGTGAGAGCTGCTAGGCAATATGCATGCAGTGTTTGAATTATCTCCGATATTATCTTTATCCAAGCTCAGCGATACCGATAACACAAGTAGCGATGCCGATAATACTTGTAGTATTTGAAATTTCGAGTATTAGTAATGTATCGCTAAGTATCACCAACATATCAATATCACTGATGTAATCGCCAATATTTTCAACTATGTAAATTCTAGGTCTCGCTTGTATTGCCAATGTATTGCTAATATTTTCAACTATGTAAATTCTAAATAATGGTTGTAGCATAAGTGTATCGATGATATTTCAATTATATTGCCAACGTATTGATATCATCAAAATTTTGTTTATTAGAATAAAAAAGTATATTTCAATTTTTTTTCATGGGCACATAGTTGTCTGTAGTGTTCAATTTGTTATTGATAATATCTCAAATTATTGATATCGCAACATGCGTAATATTGAGACCATGATCTTTCGTTTCCTTTCCAATTGTTGATGATTTCTTAGTAAAATATCATGTGTTGTTGATATTATACAATATCGATGGATGTTTGGATGGAAGGTTGGATGATTAAATAGGCCGGATGGGATGGTTGGACTGATTTCTTACAACAACAAATGCTTTTAAGGCCCCATTAAATGGAAACTTGTTATATATGCATTCGTTTTGAATTTTTTTTTTAATTTCTAAATATGCAAATATGTACATTTTAACATCTCCTGAAGTTTCGATGAAAATTCCACCGTTTTCCCCATGTTTCTCCACATTTTCGGTTATCAACGATATCGATATTGTTTCCGTATCCCTAGCTAGCAAAACTTGTAGCGATACCGATACTTCGAACACTGGAAGTATATAAACTAAGCTAAGTTGTGCTAAGAAACATTAAAAAAAGAAAGATAAATAAATAAAAGATAAATTAATGTTTTCGGTGTAGGGCCTCAAGCACTTCTTTAATTGTACTTTTTATAAATCATTAAGGAGGTGAAACCCTAGTTAGGGTTTCCTTGTTGCTTTTGAATTCTTCTTGCTCATGTTATTGGCTTCTCGAATAAGAAAGTCTTATTGGAAGATCTTGAAACTCTTAATTAGGAAGATCTCTGAAAAGCCTATAATTATTGGATCTCAGATTTTTCACTCCTACACGTAAATGCTCCCCTATTATATTCTTCTATTATGAATAAAGGAGTATCTTTCACTTAATCATGACTATTCATCTAAGCAACCTAATCTAGATCGCTCAGTTCTTGATCAGAGGAGTGAGATTTGACACCTACAACTAGTCTGTTACCAGCAATGGGCTAGATCCATTAGATTAAGATCTTTCATTCTTTTGTTCAAATTGGACCATAATTATCGAACCATATTACCCAAGGTGATCTTTTGGTAATGTCTCTGTCTCTTCTGATCTCCTTGATAAGTAGTATAGATCTGCCTGATAATAATCAATTATCGACTAGACCACATCTTTCTTTGAGATCATTACCCTTTTTTGTTCCAATTAGGGCCTAGTTGCGGACCCAACCCGGATGATGTGTCCGTTTCTCCTTATCTGAGTTTGATTCGAGCCATGGATGGGTTTGCTTAGATGTCAATCCGATTTATAGGTCTTGAGAATCTTCTTAAATGCTACAATCTTTTCAAAAGTCTCTGATAAGAACTTTAATTTTAATTAAAAGACCTATGAGAGAAGCCCTCACCGAGTAGATCGTAGCTAGACTTGTGATAAGATCCGCTCTCTCTGAAATTGTGTAGAATAGGATACCACAACTATGTGTGGAAGCTTGATGGATCTATAGAATGAAGGTTATGTCTAAAAGAGGGGGGTGATTAAGACGAAATAAAATTTTAGCAATTAAAATACAATTGCTTACTTAAACAATATGTCAATTTAAACTAAGCAAGTCAATTAACTCTAAGGCTTACAAGTTATTAGAGGGTTCAATCACATAGACTATAATAGATATGCCATTTAAGCAACTAGTCTATATATGACAGTACGCATGTGAGCGTGGGATGTGCTAATTATTAAATCCTAGCATTTATTTAATTATGCATACATATAATTCACTAATAAATCATATAAGCATAATTAAACAAGTGCTCAAAAGACAATCCCAAACACAAGCATGTATAGTTGTTCAGCTTCCCTACTCTACTTCCGTCAGACACACTCTCCTTGAGTGTACTAGATTTCACTATCAGAGATTTAAATCATTTTCACTTCTAAACTTTACAAACGTACACTCCTACCAGAGGCCAACACAAGGACCTACCCACGCACTCACCCATATCAGTGGCCCACGCAAGGACTTACCACATACACATCTGTGTCTGTGGCCTACACAAGGACTTCACATATCCTCACTTGTGCCAGTGACAATATAGTCCTACATAAGAACCTATGTGAGTGTCTAGACTCTTACAATAGAGCCTACGATATAGTCCTACATAAACTTTACACTTAATCCTAAATAAAGGAATGAATGTGTAGACTCTTACAATTGATAACTTGTTGGATTGAACTTCTTTTGTAGTGCCTTCATGTGTTGCTTGATTAATGTTCTCTAGTGCTTCAATTAGCTCCCCTCACTACTAAAAAATGACCAAAGCTGACTGGCGTAGGGTATCTTCCCCAACGGATTTTAGACGTCAGAGTCACCGACAACTTTTAGCCATCAATGAATCATAATAAATAGTCAGCATAAATAAGGATTATTAACCCCGTATTTTGTGCATTACCCTTAACTTGGGGCCTACCATGATGATTTGATATATATCTAAGCCATCCATCTTTTTTTTTCTAGTCCATTTTAAGATGTAATCCCAAAACATAAGCAGATACAAATGTCAGGTATACCACACCATAAGAAGCAGTGAGGATTGAAAACTTGCCATTAAAAACTTCATAAGGCCCACCATAATGTATGTGTTTTATCTAAGCCATCCATCCATTTTGACAACTCATTTTAGGCCATGAACCTAAAAATGTAAGGCTTAACTGGACCACAACATAAGAAGCATTGTGGATTAAGTTCCTACCATTCAAAAATTTCTTCCTAGTGGTGTGGTCCACTTGGACCTTCAATATGCCTCCTTTTTGGGTTCATGTCCTAAAATGATCTATAAAAATGAATGGACGGAGTGGATAAACCACATCAATCATGGTGGGCCCCATGAAACACTTGATAGGACCACTCATCACTAACTTCGTGTCGCGGTAGAGTCCACGCCTAAAGCTAAAACTTTCATGCCCAATCCTTGCCAACTCTCAATCCCTGTAAAATCCATGCTCAAAAACAAATGTTGCTCTCTCTTTATTTGACTCGTTCTCTCTCTCACTCTCGACCCTTCTCTCTCTCTCTCTCTCTCTCTCTCTCTCTCTCCCTCCCTCTCCCCCTCTCCATCTAAAAGCCCACACATCATCTCTCCTCCCTCCCACCTCATGACTCGTGTCTTGTAGGAAAGTTCAAGGCCATTTGGTAAACCCCTTACCTAGGGTTTTGTCTTTCTAGCTCACATGTTGCAGGGAGTCTTCATGAGATTTCAGTTTGTTTGAGGTAATTTCTTCCCCTCAAACCCTAAACTTTATCTTTTAGAGCAATTGCGATTATATTTAGGGATTTTGACCGTACTGGCATCGTTATATGGTCAAATTCTCAAAAGAGATTCGACCTTCCAAATATTTTGAGGGTAGCCATCTGATAAGCTTTAAAAAGTTTTTTAGACCAAACTTCCCTTGTCCTTGGATCAGTAGTTATATGGTTTTGAGTGTGGAAGAAGTCATGTGTTATTTCAATCCCGATAAAGTGACATGGACAAAAGTTTTCATTGTGCCTAGTAGAATGTGTATCCAATCTGTTCATTTTGTTTAAAGCCCTTTATTTTTATAAGAAGATGTTAGAATCTTGTTGACACCATCTCTTTGTGGCCCACAAAACTCGATAACCTATAATGATGTTCGTTTTATATGAAATACCCATTGATGACGAGGAGCAAATGTACATTATCATCCACTCGGCAGACCCGAGTATCTTTGGATATCTCGTCTAATATCCATATGCTAACTTTACCCAACTCATCTGTGTCGGGGAACAAGTCAAAGCCGAAATAAGGGCTGGGACAATCTCCCCTTGGTGGTCTCATCAGGGCTCCCCATTACAATAAATAGTGGAAGGAAGTTCTACTAGATATGAGAATGGTAACAGAAGTATTCCTGACCTCCATCCAACAGAAGAAGACAATCTTTTCGCCTCTACCCAAGGCGCTCAATTCGCCCCTTAAGAGGGACAATGGAAATAATAACAGCAACAGCCTAGGGGAAATGCGCAAAACCTATACAAGCAAGTAATGCTGGGCAGGAAATTCGCTCCTTTGGCACAAACATATAATCAGATCATGACAATGTTTGTGTAAAAGTAACTTCTGACACCACTCCAATCTCGACTTCCGCCAAATCCCATACTCGCAAGCTACAATGAAAATGAGTATTGCGCATATCATCAGTCTTCTGGCTATCTAACCAACTGTGTTTCACCTTGAAACACACGGTCCAGGATTTGATCAAAAGCCAGAAAATTGCGATCACCCCGCAGGCTAACACCATGGCTTAGGCCAACATCCTCCAGAATTCTCTGCCACTGTATCAAGTATGCCCCAGCTCATTAGGAACCCCTACTAACAATATCAGTCAAGGAGAGTCACCCCTGGTCAATCCAGTCCAATGCATCCATTCAATCACTATCAGCCCAACAACAATACCCCCAAGTTTACAAGGGGCACACCTTGCCAGTCCAATCTCTTCGGTCTTAAATATGCAAGGGGCATCTCCAGCCGGTCCAGTCTCCACGCTCTCAAGTCTACAAGGGGCACACCTTGCCTGTCCAATCTCTTCGCTCTTAAATATGTAAGGGGCATCTCCATCTAGTCTAATATCCATGTCGCCAAGTCTACAGGAGCCACCACCGATCAATCTAATCCATACATCCTTTGTCTCATAAGGGGCACCACCTACCTATCCGCCCCCTACTCCAACCCTCATGATCTAAGAAAAAACTCCTTTCTCGATCAACATACCACATGCCCTAGTAAAATCAGGGCCTAACTTCAATCAGGTGGTAACTTTCTATGAAGGACATTCTAATACTCAAAGAGATTTGCCTAGCTCTACTCACTCTTCGATCCTTCTAGAGAAGACTCTAGGACGAGTGATTCCTGCCCCTGGGAAACAAGTTGAGGGAGAGATTAATGTTGAGATTCTAATTAGTCTAAAAAAAGCAACTGTCACCTTTCAAGTTTTTGACATCACAGCTTCACTTCATCTCCTCCTCGATCGATCTTGGATCCACAGAGTCAATGCTATCTCTTCAACTCTTCATCAAAAGGTCAAGTACATTTTTAGAGACAAGGCGTTGATCATTTAGGATGATCCCAAACAAACTTCCCTGATAGAGGTAACCAACCATCAAGAGCTACATATCCCAATCATAGACATATAATGATCAAATGCGGACATCTCATACCATAGTCTCGAGTTTGATACTATAAATTGCATGACTTTTGCATGTCTCATCGGATCAAGCTATGTCTTCCCCCCAGTCGAGCACCAACATTTTTATTAGCTTGAATATCAAGAGAATGCAGACATGAGAGGACTGAGATATCAACCTCCTATGAGAGTGATACAAAAGCACAGGTGTGTCGAAGAAGGGCAAAATCGACAAGAGGATGATGATCCCTTCATCCATACATCAATCAAATCCATTAAAGAAGGGATGATCTATCCGGTTGGTAGGCCGAGATCTACCGTGAAGGATCAAATGAGCAGAATGAACCTAACTAAGTTATTTGAAAATGACTCAGGCAAGGGGCAAGAATTTCTCCTGATTGACTGGATCACAGTCTTGATCCCACTCAAGCTGGAAGAATTCAAAGAGTCACAATGCATTGGGGATGAGCTGAGAAAAGTGACATCCAACACTAACTCAAAGCCCAATTCTGAATTCATCATGATATTTAGGTACAACGATGAGGGCCCACCTACTGATCCGTCTGGCCCGGCCTCCTAAGGGGAGGGAGTGCAGGGCAATAGTTGGTTCATGATCCTCAAGACGACACCATAAAAGAAAATAGTGTTTGGCTCCTCGAACAGAATTAGGCAATCCCTAGTTCATATCGCCGTCTTTCTAAAAAAAAAATCCAAAACAAAAAATCAGAAAATTCCTAAAAGCCAAAAATATTAGATATTTTTGAAATGCCAAAAAAATTCAGATACTTGTCAAAATACCAAAAAATCATATATTTGCCAAAATCCAAAAACAACAGAACTTTCTCAAAACACAAAAATAATAAAAAAAAATCTTTCAAAACTTACAAGCAATAATGTGCCAAATGCATTTGTTACAACACCCAAGTTTGAAGTCGACTCATATGCTTTCAATCTAGAGTTAGACTTCAAACTCATGGGTTTGAACGAAGCCCAGGATGGGGAAAATGATGATCTAACTCTCAAGCTAGAGGATTCCCTCAGAAAGCTCGAAACAAAGGCCAATGTCGTCACGAATGATTTTGAAATTGTGAACTTAAGATCCCTTGAGCTCCCTAGAATAGTACGCATCAAGAGATCCTCGCCTCCTGAATATAAACAGACAATGACAGAATTCCTGAGACATGGGGCTATCTAAGTTTGGGTTCTCCTATGAAGCCTTACCTAGATTAAATGAAGAGCTAGTCATACACCATCTGCTACGAAGTTGGAAGTCAAGCCCAACAAAGCTGTCAATATCATGTCTGAAGTCTACAATGGAGTCCACAACTCGTGCGTAAAGGAACGTGCAATGTCCAAGAAGAACTTATGATGAACGATGGATATAAGCTATTACAGCATGTCAAGAAGTGCTATAAGTATATTCAAAGCCTGCATAACGGATCCATGTGTATGCTTCGAGTCTTTATAACCTGACAACACTTTAGCCCTTCTTCATTATGGGGTGTGGACATCATCAAAAGAATGACCTTAAAGGCATCTAATGGTCATGAGAACATTCTTGTGGTAGACAAAAGTGGGCATCGACAACATCCTACATCATCGGTACGAATGAAAAAGAGAAGTCAAGGAAAATGATTGATGGTAATCTCGATACAACCAACTGCATCTTGCAGATATAAAGTGCATGACAATTGCTAGGACCAACGACAAGCAAGTCTAAAAGAAAGGTTAGCAACATGGTAATAATGCATATCTTATCATTGCGCTTACTAGATCCAGGGGGTAAGTCTAAGCCATCCTAGGATGATCCGCTGATCACTCGTGAAGTTCTTCCTGGAGATGCCCTTTCGTCTCATCATCATTAGGGGCAATGATCTTCCAGAGCCCATCAACGTCAACAACATGGGTAATCCTACCTGACTATGTCAACAACTACAATCAAAAAGCTGAAGTCAAACAATAAGAGGTTAACATCCTAAGGTACATTTCATCATCATTCCATCTTTCCAATAAGTGTTCCAAAAAAATAAAATAAAAAAGACAAAAAATGGACAAATAAAGTGCGCAGTCCAAAAAAAAGAAAAAAAAGAAGAAAAAAGAAGAAAAAAAGAGAGAAGAAGAGTCGAATCCAATGAGTGAGAACACAAGTCACCAACCTGTTTCTCCTCAGGATAGTTTAACCCAATATCAACAGCTTTACGGTCGTGATTGAAGACAAAGTCAGGTAGCTCACTAGTTGGCCGGCAATGAATGAAGTCTAGCCTCCTGTCTTCGTACTAGAAAAAGAGAAATCAAACTAACGTGCCTAAGCAAAATGGATGAGGTGAAAGCTCGAAAGGGCGCCCCGAGTAAAAATAGCGGGCATGTAGCGGACTTGGTGAAAACCTTAAAAGGCAACAAGGGTAAAAAGAGCACAGCTACCAAGGGGCAAGCAAGAACAAAAACTCAAGACGTGGTGAAAATTCGAAAGGGCGTCACGGGCAAAAATGATGAGAAAGCCAGTCGTGGTAAAAACTTGAAAAGGCGTTACGGGCAAAAATGGTTAGAAAAGAAAATGAAAACAAAAAGTGCATGAACAGGAGAAGCCAAGGCAACAAGCAAAGTGAAGAAGCACAAGGAAAAGATAAGTCCCAGATTAGAATTATGTCAGACTCTACCCAAATCCAAGGGGCATGATCCTGGTATGCGTTACTCTCAGGGAATTGGGATCCCTGGTAAACAACTCAGACTACCAGATTCGATGTGGGCTAAGTTCAATATTCTGATTCCATCATCCAGGCAAAAGTTCAAACGCAAGCAAACACTAACAAATTTGGCACAAACAAAAACTTTTATTCATTTAAAACATCTTTTTTACAAGTACATTGTTTTCCTTCCTTTACAAGAACAAAAATAAAAACATACATGCATATATAGGACAAGCAGCCAACAAAGTTGGGGATCACCAAGGTCTAAAGTCAAAGCCCACAAGGCTCACAAATTCAAAGCCCCAAAGGCCCACACTCAAAGCCCCAGAGGCCCACATTTCAAAACCCACAAAGCCTACATTCCAATGCCCCAGAGGCCCACATTTCAAAGCCCTAGAGGCCCACATTTCAAAGCTCCAGAGGCCCACATTTCAAAGCTCACAAGGCCCACAAGTTCAAAGCCCACAAGGCCTACAGTCCAAAGCCCCAGAGGTCCACAAATTCAAAACCCTAGATGCCCACATCTCTATGCCTCAGAGGCCCACAATTAAAAGCCCACAAGGCCTACATTTCAAAGCCCCATAGGCCCATAAGTCAAAAGCCCACAAGGGTCATAGGTCTAATGGCCCATTTCAGAGCTCACAGGCCCATTGTACAAAAGCCCATTTCAAAGCCCACAAGGCCCATTATTTAAAAGGCCATTCAAAGGCCCATCTTAAAGCCCACCTCAAGAATCCCATAATCCAAACCATTGACCAAAAGGCATGGTTAAAGCCTCACTAATTCATTACTGGAGGCCATTTGGCTATTGATCCAAACTGTACAATAAAGCCCGGCGATGACGCCCTCCTGCGAGATCGGACAAATGTTTCAAAAAATCCTAAAACATATTTCAAATAAAAACAGTTAGCCCTGCCAACTCATCAGTGAAGGCAACGTGACTGTTTACTTAACTTGTGCTAACAAAAGCCGAATGACAACGCCCACCCGCGAGATCGAACGGATATTTTCCAAAAGATCCAAAAAAATTCAAATAAAATCCCCAAGGAGTTTAGTTCTAAAGAGGATAGTTTTCAATTTTTTTTTTAAAAACGCACGCAGTGCGTACTACACTAAGGAATCTTCCATATTCTCGAGTTGCGTTGAGTGCAAACAACAAAATAAGATTCAATTCCTTTTAGTTTCCCTGGATGATGATCGAATCCATACATGATACAAGTACGGTTGGCCTGATCTCTCTATCTAGTGCTAGGAAAAATGATTGGATCTATCTCTAAAAAGAATAATCAAACTCAAAGTGATGACAATCCATTGTAACCAAAGTATTAGAATCAGCAGATTGCATGGTAAAAGATTACCCGCACATACCTAGTCCAAGATGCTTGGAAAGTCTGATCGAGTCCAAGATGCTTGGATCTTGGCGTAGTGAGTTCCCTGTAAGGCTGCAGAACGTGCAGGGCAGCTAACCACTTTGACAATTAAACAGAATAAGTATTCCTATGGTGATTACGTAGCAAAGGAAATAAACAGTACGTGACTCCTCGTAAAGCCATAGAATGCGTAGAGGCCCTACTTCTCAGACTTACCCTCTAATGCTATTAACAATCTGACGTGAAAGGGTTGTGATTGGTGACCCGTAATGCTGCATCAATGCGCAAGGACAATCACAATGTTTTCCTCAAACCCTCATGATATGTGTAAGTCATCTCTTTTCCAAACAGTTAACTGACAATGATACAATGACAGGCAACAGATTCAAACAACTACCTTTTCTAACTAGAAGGGTGGGGTGTCCACTCGCTTTGGCACTCGGTTGCTCGCAACCTCGACCAAAGAGGGTCATCTGTAGACACCCCACCCAAGCTAATATCTTGAGAAAGCTATGACAGTCTGAGAACCTTGATCATATCTGAACCGAACCCTGATTCGAACCAAACCCTAATCCAAACCGAACCCTGATCCGAACCAAACCCTAATCCGAATCGAACCAAACCTCAATCCAAACCAAGCCTTGAACCCAACCTAACCCTAAACCCAACCTAAATCTAGCTTAATCCCTAATCTGAACCCCAAACCCTATACAAAACCACAGCCATTTTCCAAACCTGATCCAAATCCTAACCAAACTTGAGCCATTACGAGCCATCATTCAAGCCAGACCATGCTTAAAATTGATCCATTTCTCAAGCTATTTTCCGGTCACAATCAAGCCAATTTTGAGCCAAATATCTAAAAAGGGCTTTGGGCCACTATCCGGGCCCGAAATAGGCCCACCGGCCAAACTGCGGGAGAAATTGTACCCGAGCAGTAGTCTGACTACCGCCGGCAGAAGTCTGACTACTGCTGGCGATAATCCAATTACCTCCACGTGCGAGACATGTGTGTCCTCCGAGCAACATCTGTCCCTCGTCCTAAAGTCAATTTTCATTTAGATTTACCCCCCAGCCCACCTTATTTACCCTTTTACCAACCTCCAAGAGCCAATGAGAGCACGCCACGTGGCATTCCTCTCTCCTCAACCAATCCTAAGCAGTCATGTTAGCTTTTACCCTTTATAAGCCCAAAAATTACCACATTGCCATCAGAAAAGGTTATAAATAGCCATCTCTTTAAATGCTATCTTATCTAGCTCTTAAGTTTGTCAAATTTTGTTATGCCAAAACCTCTTGGAATCTGTATCTTATTTAGCAGTTATTGTAAGATCAACTTCATGTCATCCTTGCCAATCTTGTCTACATTCAAATACAATATCAAGACATTCAAGTACAAGATCAAGAAATTCAAGTACAACATCAAGAAGTTCACTTTTAAGAATAAGAAGTTCAAGTACAAGATCAAGAGGTTCAAGAACAAGAAGTTCAAGTACTATATCAAGTCTTCAAGCTTCAACTATTTCAAGAGAATGATATGTGATGAATCAAGCTCACAAGTAAGGTTCGTTTGACCTTAGATCAACCTTAGGATAAGTCATACAATTTTCACTTATATCATAAGTCATTTGATAACTTTATAGGTCATTCTTTGACCAGTCCTAGTCATGGTTCAACTATTCTAGACACTGGGTCGACCAGTCCAAGGTTTGTTGTAAATTTTTAGAATTTTCTGTTAGACCCTCGACCGGTCCTAGACACTACTCGACCGGTCGAGTGAACAGTGCTCGACCAATCGAGTAGGCTCGATTCAAAGTCCAATAACATTTCTAGGTCCCACTCAACTAGTTGAGTGCAGGGCTTGACTAGTTGAGAAAGCCACTCGACCAGTCGAGTAAGCCAGTCGACTAGTCGAGTAGCGATCTTATCTTATTGCGCCAGAAATTTTAAAATGTTGTTGGTCCTTCGACCAGTCGAGTAGCGATCTTATCTTATCGCGCCAAAAATTTTGAAATGTTGTTGGTCCTTCGACCAGTCGAGCTAACCAATAGGCCAGTCGAGTGAACAGTATTTTTGCCTATACATTGAGGACGATTTTCAGAGTTTTTCAATTCAATTCAAAGATATTCAAGTCACAACTCTAAGAAACTTGTTCCCATATTTTAGAAGCTAATTGGTTAGTATTTAAGATTCTTTTAATAGCTTTTTTGCATTTGATTTTGTGATCTCTATTCAATTTTATTTCTTTTGAGAAGGGAATATTGATTTTACCCTTTGTGAGATCAAAATCAAATCAAGCTAGCCCAGGTTGATTTTATCTAAAAATCATTTAGACCTAAGAACCCTTTCATATATGAGATTGGACATTGAACATCTACATCGAATTGGTTCTATCGGGCTTCATCAAAAGGAGAATCTTCAGATAAGTACATTTCAGTTTTCTGTATTTGGTTTGTAATATTGTTAGAAAATCTTTTATTTTTGGTTTTGACTGAGATAGCCAGAAAATTTCAATGAGTGGGGTTTTTAATTGTGGTAACCCTTTGAAAACACAGTTGTGAAGGTTTTAGGTGAACTTAGGAAAACCTATTTCATAGTGAAAGCAGATTTCCCGTGGGTGAGGATATTGGGAGTGGAGTAATTGTGTGGCTATTTTCTAACAGTTGGTGTACACATAAGTGAACCACTATAATTATTGGAGTTGTGGTGAATGTTTATTTTTATGCATTTATAGTGAATGATTGTAATTTACTTTCTGTACATGTGGTAAATGCTGTAATAGCAGTAGATATTTATTTTTGTTTTATTCTTTATTCCTTTGTATCGATTTGGGATTTTGATACACAGACCGTTCTAGTAATCAGGTTGTCCTACCATAAGCCATTGGTTTTTGGTGTAAGGTTGTCCTTAGAACAACATTTGTATCAACCTCTCAATACTTGTGCATTTGAGGTTGCTATTCTTTTCTGTTATTTGGGATTGATTAGTGCTATCTTATAAGTTCTTTATTAATTCCACAGTTCAATTTTAATTTGACATAGTCCTATTCACCCCCCTCCCCTCTCGGACTTTTAGCTCAGCCTTTTCAAGTCGTATTAAAGTCTAATAGCTCATTTATTTGGATTTATTTCCTTAGCTAATCGATCTGAGCTTATATCATGTCAAATTTTGACAGCCTTTCAATTACTAGGCCACCACCATTTGATGGCTCCAATTATGCCTATTGGAAAGCAAGGATGAAAATTTTCTTGAGATCTACTGATGAAAATGTGTGGCAACCACAGTAACTAAATGGAACCCACCTTCCATTGAAGTTCTAGGCATTGATGGTATTAAAACACTTTAGGTTGCACCGTATAATACTTGGACCACTCTTCAGAAAAATGAGGGTAGTGCCAATGCCAAGGCTTTAAGTGCAATTACTTGCGCACTATCATCAAATGAATTCAAAAGGATTATATCTTATGATACTGCAAAACACGCGTGAGATATCTTAGAAATGACACATGAGGGTACAACTACTGTTAAGAAATTTAAACTGCAAATCCTTACCACTAGGTTTGAGAAAATACGTATGGAAGAAAGTGAAACATTCATGGACTTCTATACTAAGTAAAATGACATAGTTAACTCAATATGGGGTCTTAGAGATAGCATCCTAGAAAGTAAGGTCTATGCAAAGATACTACACTCATTGCATGAAAGGTTCAATTCAAAAGTCACTGCCATTCAGGAACTTCGTGATACGGATAACATGCAGGTTGAAGAACTTGTTGGTTCTTTACAAACCTACGAGTTAAATTTTAAGGCTCTTAAAGGTAAATCCAAAGCCCTAAAATCTTCTAAAAGTATTTCTCATAATTCTAATAATTCTGATTGCAAAAACTCAGAGGATGATATGGTACTTTTAGCAAAGAAGTTTTATAAAATTTTCAAAAGCAAAAAGAGAGTTGATTTTCAAAAATCCTCTGAAAAGAAAAAGGGTAGTTCTAAAACTTGGAAATCACTTAAAGAAGGCCAATGCTTCAACTGCCATGAATATGGGCATCTAGCAAATAATGTCTTAAGAAGGACAAGTCTAAAAAGAAAGGTATGTTGGCTACATGGGATGAATCTTCCTGCTCTGAAGTCTCTTCTGAGTCAGAAGATTCTGAAACCGAGTCGGCTAATGATATTAAAGCCCTAATGACTCTAGCCAAGTTCACTTTCTCAGATAATGATGATTCAACCAGAGGAGAAAATTTGAGTAGTGACAATGAAAATGAAGAAGACCTTCAAGATGCTTATGATGCCCTATATAGGGAAAGTTGCAAAATAGCTGTAAAGTTAAAACTTCAGAAAGAAAAGTTTTCTAAACTAAAAGAGAATTTTGATAATCTAGTCTTAGAAAAATCACACTTTTCAGATTGCTTTGAAAAAACTAAATGTGACTTAGATTTCAAAACTTCCCAAGTTGAAAACTTAAAATCTGAAAATGAAAAGCTAAGACTAGAAGTCTCTTCGCTTTTGAGTATGAAGGACACATGGAGGTATGTCCAAGGTGATCCTAAATTAGAAAAACTTTTATCTGGATCTAGAAAATATGGTGACCGATCTGGATTAAGCTATGATAAAAGTATTCCTCCCAAATATAAGAATACTCTACCTAAATTTGTTAGAGGGTAGTCGTTCAACTCAAAAGGGAAAAGTCTGAATCAAAATAATTCTAAAAATAATAAAACTTTTCAGACTTTTAAACCTAAAAGTAATCATATCAACTATAGAAATCAGAATCATAACCCTTTGGCTGAAAAAATTGTGGATTTACTTAAGGAGCTTCTAAAATCCAACTTAGTGGGTAGGACTTATAACAATTGGAAACATAAGAAGACCAACTATGCTCCTAAACCCAAAACTATAATGAAATGGGTCCCTAATGTTACTTGTTCCGTTGCTCACACTACTTTCAAGGCTCTAAGTCAATCAAAGTGGTACCTAGACAGTGGATGCTCTAGACATATGACAAGTGACAAAGATTTATTCACCAATCTCAAAGACATGACTGATGGTTCAGTCACATTCGGTAACGGTAACAATTGTAGAATTGTTGGCCAAGGTACGGTTCAACTCTTTAACCTCCCTCTATTTAAGAATGTTTTATATGTAGAAGGTTTAAAACATAATCTATTAAGCATCTCTCAAATATGCGATAATAATCAGTGTAAAATTTACCAACCAAGGATGTGAAATTTTAAATAAGAATGGTTCTGTAATATTAACTGGTCCCAAAACTTCTGAGAACTGCTACGTAGTTAGTGATTGAAGCTCATTTAAGCTATCATGTTACATAGTTGAAACTGATGAGAACGAATTATGACATAAGGACCTAAGACATGTACACTACTGCAACTTATATAAATTGAGCAAAAATGAATTGGTAAGAAGTCTACCCAAAGTAAAGAAAGTAGATAAAATATGTAGCGAGTGCCAGCTTGGTAAATAAACTAGGAGTGCTCATAAAAAGATGAACTCCAATGCCACATCTAAACCCCTTAAACTTCTCTACATGAATCTTATTGGACCAATTAGAACGGAGAGTCGAGGTGGCAAGAAGTATATTCTAGTCATTGTGGATAACTTTACATGGTATACTTAGGTAGTTTTCTTAAGAGAGAAATCAAAAACTCTCGACGAAGTGAAAAGGGTACTTAAACATATCCAAACTGAAAAAGAATCACAAGTCACTAAAATTCGTAGTGATCATGGTTTTGAGTTTGAAAATAGCAGTTTTGAGAAATTTTGCAGTGACTAAGGAATATCACATGAATTTTTTGCTCCCAAGATACCTCAACAAAATGAGGTAGTTGAAACAAAAAATCGTGTACTTTAAAAGATGGCTAATGTGATGCTAAACAGTATGATGCTTTCTAAAAATCTTTGGGCTGAAGCCATAAATACTGCTTGTTATATAATTAACCAGTTTATACTAGAAGATCAAATAGTAAAACTGCTTATGAAATGTAGTTTGATAAGAAGCCTAATGTTAAATACTTTCGAGTTTTCGGCAGCAAGTGCTACATCTTGCGTGACCGAGAAAATCTTGGTAAATTTGACACCAAAAGTGATGAAGGTATTTTTAGGGTATGCTCTAAATAGTCGAGCATATCAGGTCCTTAACAAGAGGACTGGTGTAATTTAGGAATCTATTAATGTTGTCATAGATGATCATCTGAATACATCTACTACTAGTTCAAAAGATGATGAAGTCTCATTAATTGATAAACCAGACTCTTCATCCAGTTGAAATAGTGACAATAAACTACGATCAGTTAAAGACCATCCATTGAATCAAATCCTTGAAAACCCTCTCACAGGTGTGCGCCCTCATAAAAAATTAGATGATATGTGCAACTACGTGTGCTTTACATCTCAGATAGAACTAGCTAACGTAAAAGAAGCCCTTACTGATGAAAACTAGATTGTAGCATTGCAAGAAGAGCTCAATCAGTTTGTTTGAAATGATGTATGGCATTTGGTTCATAGACCTAATGATAAATATATAATTAGAACCAAATGGATCTTTAAAAATAAGTTTGATGAATTAGGTAACATTAAAAGAAATAAGGTGAGACTGGTTATTATAAATGTATATAAAAGGGGATTGTGACTAAGATGCAAAATGGGCCCATGAACTACTCCTGAATATTATAAATATTAAGGTAACTCATATGATCCATAGTGAGAATTTGTTCTATGACAAGTGGTTTGTGGATAAATATATAGTTGTAATTGGAGTATGGAATCAAACAGAAGCTACTTCATCAGTCCAATGGTTATTCATAATGGGGTTTGATTCACATCTGGTTTAGATTAACGTTCAAATCTCAATTTCCATCAAGGTTTAAAGTATAATTTCAAACTAGTATGTATTGGCTGATACATACCAGTATCATCCATGAACACATTGGCTAGAAACAACCCAACACTGATATTAGAGGTGAATGCTACGTTATATAACAGTCTAACAGATCCATTTCGAACCTTGATTTCCATTGATTGTATGGGTTTGATTTTGAATGTTTAGTTGAGACTATTTTGTGATATTTGACCCATTATTTCAATGGCTGTGACATTTTATGGATGTTGTGTAACCTATGGATTGCTCTCTTATGATTTTAATGACTTGAAACCTGAGTTCCTTGAAGTGGGGGCCATGGTTGGGCTCTTTTAGCTTGATCTGATAGTATTAATTACCTTAGGTTGGATGATTAGGATCTTTTGTTTTATGTCATTTCTTACATTTTTTCCTTTCTTTCTAGGAATGAAAATTTTCATGATATCATCAATGATGTCTCTGCATCTTTAGCTTGGCAATCAGAAATTCTAGGCATCGGTGATATATTGAAGTATT
Organism: Magnolia sinica; assembly: GCF_029962835.1. Classification (NCBI taxonomy): domain Eukaryota; kingdom Viridiplantae; phylum Streptophyta; class Magnoliopsida; order Magnoliales; family Magnoliaceae; genus Magnolia; species Magnolia sinica. The sequence continues at coordinate 51,778,652 of NC_080584.1, forward strand.
GCCAATGTATTACAAAAATCTATTTATTGAAAAGAATTTCATATCAATTTTTTCTTGGTGCATGGTTGTATGATGAAATGCATGTTTGTATTGTGTATATGTATGCATGGATGGATGGATGGATCATGATGTGTGTGATACACACACACACACACACACACACACACACACACACACACACACATATATATATATATATATATATATATATATATATATATATGTATATATATATATATATATGGATGGATGGATGGTTAGATGGAGATGTGTGCATGTGCATGGATGAATGGTTGGATGGATCTATCATTTTTCTCATGTTTCATCAATGATTTACTAAGTTAACGATTATTTGAATCACAAGTATGTAAATATGTTATCTTTTTTGTTATTATTTAATTGTAAAAATGTAAATATACATATTTAGTATATTATAAAAATGTATGCTTCTTAAATAATAAATGTAATTAAATATACAGGACTTTTTTTTAAGTATATATTCAAAAATGAGAGGAATATAAATCTCAGGTGGACCATAGCATAAGGAAAACAATGGTGATTCGATATCCACCAGGCCGGGTGTACCAAAATCCCCAATTTCAAAACCCCCAAAATTGAAATGTGATTAGGGTACCATAATCCCCAAATTCGAAGTGGGATTTGGGTACCCAAATCCCCAATTTCAAAACCACCAAATTCGATTTGGGATTAAGGTACCAAAATTCCCAAATTCAAAATGGGATTAGGGACCACCTTCAAAATGGGTTAGGGTTTTTACCTTTCGAGCTTTGAGGAAGAGAACGAGTTCCTATTTGAATTGGAGCCCCGATCACGAGTCCACACCGAAAATAGGGTTCCCAAGCTCTGAGGGGAGAGAGAGAGAGAGAGAGAGAGAGAGGATGCGAGAGAGACATAGAGAAGGGAGAGGATGCGTGAGAGAAGGAGAGGACTGAGAGAGATAGAGAGAGAGAGGATGCATGAGAGAGAGAGAGGACCGAGGGAGACAGACAGAAAGAGGATGCACGAGAGAGAGAGAGAGAGAGAGAGAGAGAGAGAGGACCGAGAGAGACAGAGAGAGAGGATGCGTGAGAGGGAGAGAGGACCGAGAGAGACAGAGAGATAGAGAGATGGCGAGAGTGAGGGCACGAGAGTGAGAGAGGATTGAGAGAGAGAGAGAGAGAGAGAGAGAGAGAGAGAGAGAAATAGTCTCTCTTGGACGTACAAAAACGGATTAGCTACTCCCGCCAATGGCTGGTGGTCGGTGCTCTGTGGGCCCCACAATGATGTTTTGTGTTTCATCCATGCCATCTATCTAGTTTTCTATATCATTTTATGGTATTAGACCAAAAATGAGTTATATCCCAATATCAAGTGGACTACATTACAAGAAACAGTGTTAAATGAATTTCGACCATTAAAATTTTTTGGGGGGCCATAAAAGTTTTGGATCAAGCTGATATTTGTTTTTACCATTCATCTAGGTCTGTATGACCTAATCAATAGATTGGATGTCAAATAAAAAGTACAGTGGGCCTTAGGAGGGTTTTAATGGTGGATATCCAATCACTATTGTTTTCATGTGGTGTGGTCCACCAGAGATTTATATCCCTCTCATTTTTTGTATTAAGGCCTAATATGATATGTAAAAATGGATGGATTACATGGATGAAACACATACATCATGGTGGGACCCACAGAGCATCAACCACCAGCCACGGGGCTGGTGTCAGGGGGAGTGGCCAATCCGTTTCCCTCTTGGACGCCCTGCGATGACGTCACCAAGTTTTGTGGGCCCCACTATGATGTGTTTGTTATATCCACATCATCCATCCATTTTGAGATATCATTTTAAGTCATGAGCCAAAGAATGAGGCAGATAAAAATTTATAGTGGACCCCACCATAGAAAACAGCGGGGAGAGTGATTCCCACCGTTGAAACTATCTTAAGCCCATTGGAATGTTTATTTGAAATCCAACCTGTTCAAAATTAAAAAATATATGAAATATGGGAAAACATAAATATTAACTTGATATAAAACTTTTGTTGCCTTTAGAAGTTTTTAATGGTGGGCGTCACTGTCCCACTGTTTTCTATACTAGGGTCCACTGGAGCTTTGGAATTAACTCGTTCTTTAGATATTTCCCTAAAATAATCTCTTCAAATGGATGGAAGGTGTGGATATAAAACATACATCATGGTGGGGCCCAAAAATGAGAGGTATATAAATATCAGGTGGACCACACCACATGAAAACAATAGTGATTGGATATCCATCATTTAAATCCTCGTAAGTCCCACTATACTGTTTATTTGGCATCGAATTGTTTATTAGATCATACAGGCCAAAATGAAGGGGAAAAACAAAAATCATCTCAATCCAAAACTTTTATCGCCCCTAAAATGTTTTAATGGTTGCGCTCATTCAACATTGTTTCCTGTAATGTGGTCCATTTCAGATTGGAATATGTCTCATTTTTGGTTTCATGCCATAAGATGATCTTTAAAAATTGATGGACGGCATGGATTAATCACATACATCATGGTGGGGCCCACAGAGCAGCAACCACCAGCCATTGGATGTTGTTAGGGGGAGTAGCCAATCTGTTCCCCTAATTTGTGGTGTGGTCCATTTAATCTTTGGATATGATTCATTTTTTGGATAATTCTTTAAAATGATCTTGAAGAATGGATGAATGGGGTGGGTTGATTCCAAATTTATAGGTAAATCCAAAACTCAAGTGCATCATGCCACGCAAAACAGTGTGGAATAATGATTTCCATCGTTGAAATATACCTTCCTTGGGTCCATAGTAATGTTTATTTGACATGCAACATGTTCAGAATATCAAAAAGATATGAATGAAGAGAAAACACAAATATTAGCTTGATCCAAAACTTCTATGAATGTTGTAACACCCTGATTCTCATAACCCGAGGACGGTCGCTCGAGTATGAGAACTCGAGGGTTACGTCATGAAGTAAAACTACCATTCAACTAATTGCCAACACAATTCATATTAATAAGATATAACCATTGTATAAACTAACAAGAGGAGTTCAACATATGTGAATAAAAGTAAAGAAATAAAGCAAGATCCCATAGCAGGGGATTTTTAATTACAATTCCTAAAGCAAGCAAAACTAAGATAACGTTTGAAAACATGAAAGTAAATGGATCCTATGTCATTAGTTGAGCTCCAATGACTCAACTGTGTCAACATACTATCCTTCCTCTCTATACTCCTCTTCAGCTGCACCAGGGGTGTCTTCATAGGCACCATTTTCCTCTGTCATACCTGTATCTATTTGGTGCAACTGCACGATTGGGTAAGTGAAAACTCAGTGGGAATTTCTCTCATAGATTCAACATAACACATCATTCCAAAATAGGTTAACAATTCATATTCGATTCATAGGGCAATACAACTACATAGGCATTTGCATGAATGTATGAATGTATGTTCAAGTTACAGATCTGGGTATGCACATCCAGCTGTCAAAATAAAAGACCGCCCGCGGTAGGTAGAATACCTGGAAAAGGCCATGAAGGTGAGTGCGCCCAAGGATGACTTGACTCCTGGAATAATACACGAGGTATGCCCGAGGAGTGTCTGATCCCAGAATAGCCTCATGTAAAATAAGAGCGCGCAAAGTGGCTCAAATGTACAACTCTGGTCATTCAACTGATCTAACAGTAAATCGAGCAGTGTGGCTTACATTAAGCACTCGGAAAAGCTCACATGTCATGCGTGAATGTCATGCATCATGATATTCATGTACTTTCCATAGGATTGACAGGATTATTCTCACATACATGATCAAGGTTCAACTAAGGCCCATGAATGTAGTATATCTTACCAAGTTCTCTTGACATCCCACAAAAGGTGGCATTTCATACTTGGGCCTCATTATACAACATTGTTAATGGATGGAAACATCATGTCATATGTTGTTACTTGGTAGAATATAACTTCAAGTTGGACCATTACTAACATGACTTAGAGAGTACTATACCAAGTCCTAATCACATGTTCGTCACATATAGAAATCAAGAAATTATACATTTGCATATTAGCTCATTCTCAACATAACCAATTAAGAATGAAAGAAATAGCGTGCCCGTCCAAGACTTCATACACATTAGATTCAAATTAAAATGGTTATAGCATATGAAACGGATTATGGAGTGAACTTACCATTTAGATGGAAGCAAGATTTACTACTTGTTAACATACTTAAGGAAATGTGCATATAACTAGGCAATTCTAGATATGGAACCAATAGTATGATGGGAATTTCTATAAGATATCTTAGAACAATGAGATATGAACATTTCCACGTGATTAGTGAAGTTAATTTAAAGGAAGCAAGACTAACACATGCACAAATAATATCTCTACGAATTCAAACTTAACACTATTTTAGAATTTAATGCAATGAAGAAGCTATGGGGGATATCCCTCACCTAAAGTGGATGGAGTGGACACCCTTCTTAACTTGTACTTCCTTGTGAGGTGAGTCTGATGAGTTTTAATCTAAGGAGATGTAAATAAAATTCCATTCTAGTTTTGGTATGATTCATAGATAATTTGAGATTGCATTCACTCACCTGATTCGAGATTGACTGCTAGGGAGTATTTCCTAAGAATATTAGTTTGCAAATGGCACCTGGATGATACTTTTCAATGTACTAATGAGTTAGAACCAAGTTAACCCAGTTGAGGGTTCTCAACCATCGACTAGTTAAGCTTGTTTCATGAGTTTATCTAATAACCGGGTTAAATTGAATATTTATTGGACTGAATGTTCCCCAACTCACCTAAAATTGGTTGGAGTTAGTTTATTTTAGATGAAAAATTGACCGAGTCAACTTGCAAATGAGGGTAGAGTTGACTCAGTTAGTTAAAATAGTTGGGTCAGCCCCAAAGTGGGCATATCTCAGTTGCCACGAGTTGGGGTTTAGGCTGACTGGGAAAACTTTATCCCAGATCCCACTGAGTCAGAACTTCTGATTCAGAATCGGTTCCAAGTCACTGACTCATTGACAACTCGACCCGAACTATCCCCACAACCCACGTCCTCAAGAGTTATAGAACCCAGGTTGGATGAGGTCTGCCTGATCCGAGTTATCCCAGTTAGGGAACTCGTTCATGGGCTCGGTCTGAGTCAATCCCAATCCCCTGCACTGCACTTTGGTCACTAACTCGATAGTGCCTCAATGTAAAGGGATCTATACTATACATGTTATGTGGTGATGGGCTCTGATCAAAATGAAGATGGGTCTAGACGGCCTATATGCTACATGTATGAGCCTATTAATGGGTCTTGGGGGAGAGTGACAATGCGGACATTTAACCAACATCATCCTTACAATGTGGACATCAAACCAGCATTGCTCCCAAGGCACGACTTGCCATGAATCACATATTGCAATGGGCCTTATATAGATCTTGTTGGGCCTCGACCCAAGGGCCCAAATACATCAAATGGGCCTCAAACCATGGACTCATATATCTCAAAGTGGGCCTTAGTGGGCGGGCCACAAATACATCAAGCTGGGCCTAATCACATGAGCCTTGCATATGTCACAATGGGCCTCATAATATGGGCCTTATACAAAATAAGGTGGGCCTTGTATGAATCAAGGTGGGCCTTGTATGAATCAAGGTGGGCCTTAACGATGACCACAAACACACCAAGATGGGCCTTATCACGTGGCCTTAAGATACCTCAAAATGGTTGGACGGTTTGAATGAAACATATGCATCATGGTGGGGCCCACATTAATGGAGGGTGTGGTTTATAATACATATATAAGTGGGTCCCATGTGGGGCCTACCAAAATGTTTATTTTCCATCCAACCCATTGATAAGGTCACTCGGACACTGGGCCCATAGTAATGTTTATTTGCCTCCAACTGCTCAAAGGGTCACGTGGACCAGGGGCCCACCTGTAATATTTATTTGTACCCAACCGTTAATAGGTCGTGTGGACCTGGGCCCACTTGTAATATTTATTTGCACCCAACCTGTTTATAAGGTCACGTGGACATGGGGCCCACTGTGATATGTATTTGCCATCCAACGTAGACCTGGGCCCATCGTAATATTTATTTTCCATCCAACCCTTTGATAAGGTCACATGTGACCTGGCCCACTGGAATGTGGTTTGCAAATCCACCCACCCATTATGTGTGTCCCCCTTGGCTAAGGGTTCGAGACCAAGTTTGAAGAACCCGTGATTTCAGGTAAGCCCCACCAAGTGGTTTTATATATTTTAGGCATGTCTTCACATGATTTTAGATGGTGTCGCCCACCTGAGTTCCGTATACGGCTGATTTTTGGGGTGGCCTCCTGGTCCGAGGGGACCCATCAAATGCATGGTGTTGATGGTCGAAACGCATCAAGGTGAGGCCCAGCCCGCTGACTGCCCGCCAGCCGTAAGCAGCGTCTGCTGCGTTCTGACAGCAGCAGCGTTGCTGCTGCATGTTGTTTGTTTGTTTTTTTTTTTTTTTGAAATCAAAAATCTCATGGTTTTTCCCATGTGGGGCCTGCATCGGGAGGATCCATTCCACCCATTGGATCCCATGGCTCGATACCGTCCAAAAGAGACCAATATCCAATATGTTTTGACGAGTAGGACATCACGACGGGTTTTCAATGGTACCAATTCTGTTTCCTATGGTATGACCCTACAAATAGTCGATTTGGCCCCATCTTCCAGCTTAATGCCTAAAATAAGTTGGGAAAGAGGATGGACGGCTTGGATTAAATACATACAATAAGGTGACGCCTGCATGAGTGGTGCACACATCATTGTTAACCACACCCACGTCCATTCACATCTCATTGTTAGCCACCCACGGCTGGGCACGTCCAGCGTCCCTGGACGTTAGACACTCTACACGTACAACATGGTGGGTCCCACATGGATGTGGCCCACCTGATTGGATCAATCAGATATTTGTGTTTTCCCTTATATCTGGCCCATGGGTTATGGGGTGTTAGGCGGGCCCACTTGACGGATAGCATAGATAAGATATATATACTTCATGGTGGGGTCCATTCGAGTGGGTCACATGGCCAAATCAACTTAAAATGAAAGAGGGAGAGAGAAAGAGGGAGAGAAGAAGAGATAGAAGAGACCGTGATGAAGAGGAGGGACCCCGCCACTATGGGCCCTCCATTGATACAACACATACATCAAGTGGGTCTCACAACAAGTGGCCCTTAAAATTGAAAACAATGGTAGATTACCCACCTATCGGTTTCCTCCTTGCTCCCTTAACCTCCTTAGCTCATTGCCTTCTCTTTTGATGGTGGTAGATGATGGATCAATGGTTGAGATGGGAGATGAGGGAGTAGGGAAAGTGGGCCACATTTGGCATTTGGGAGGGGGAAGTTTGGACATATGGAATGTTGTTGCTTGGGAGAGAGTTTTTTTGAAATAAGAGAAATGGAGAATTAATGGATGAAGGGATGGGTGGAGTGGTGGTTGTAAGGAGAGGTATGGGTTGGGTTGAAATTTTGGTTAAAGAGGAATGGTGAGGGGAGAGAGAGAGTTGACTTATGAAAAAGGAGGGATGGGTGTTGTACTTGAGGTATGGTTGTACTTGACATTGATTGATTGATTGATTGATGGAACATATCGTAGAGATTCCCTCGATAATCGCAACGCGTGGCGTTTCTTCGAAATAAACGCAGGCCCACATCTCCTGGCCTAGGTATCGGTTTGGTGCACAAGTCACGGCTATAATTGGTTGGAGTTAGTTTGTTTTAGATGAAAAATTGACCAAGTCAACTCGCAAATGAGGGTAGAGTTGACTCAGTTAGTTAAAATAGTTGGGTTAGCCCCAAAGTGGGCATATCTCAGTTGCCACGAGTTGGGGTTTAGGCTGACTGGGAAAACTTTATCCCAGATCCCACTGAGTCAGAACTTCTGATTCAGAATCGGTTCCAAGTCACTGACTCACTGACAACTCGACCCGAACTATCCCCACAAACCACGTCCTCAAGAGTTATAGAACCCAGGTTGGATGAGGTCTGCCTGATCCGAGTTATCCCAGTCAGGGAACTCGTTCATGGGCTCAGTTTGAGTCAATCCCAATCCCCTGCACTGCCCTTTGGTCACTTACTCGGTAGTGTCTCAATGTAAAGGCACTGTAACCCGCTGCATCTGGTGAACCAGAGTTTGACTAGAACACCAGTCCAATCTCTAGGAAGAAAACCGACCACCTTAATGGAGGCAGATTGGTCATTCACATTGGAATAGAGCTAGAATGGGGCCGAGTCACCTAAATCGTAACCGAGTTGAGTTGACTGTGAAATCAGTCGGCTGGTTGGGTGGAATCTGATAATAACTGAGGTAGATGTGCATGGTTACCTGACCAGGGACGGTGTTTGGACGTTGAAAGGAGCCTGGGTATGGTGTGTTGGGTTGAGGATTTGAGTAACGTGCAACAGAACCTTTAGCGGAATTGAGGAGTTTCAACCGGCCTGTTGGAAACTCGTTCCAGAGGCTGGCATTTCCTACCTCTCTCTCTCTCTCTCTCTCTCTCTCTCTCTCTCTCTCTCTTCTTCCCTCCTCACTATCTCCTACATCCCTCTTAATCTTCTTCACAGCAACCAGCAACCCAACTGAGTCGAGTTGCTACAGTGCCTGCAACTCACACCATCGGCGTTCGGACTCACCTCCTCTCTTTTTCTATTCTATCTCTTTTTTCTTTCCCTTGGAATTCGCCCTAATGCAAGGCTATTTATAGCCGTTCCGTTTCTGGAAATATCCACAACTAATCACAAAGATTAACATGGAGATAATATGATTTAGTCGAGAGTGTTTTGGCCTTGGAATCCCTCAATGTCTTAGATCTGGTGCACGGGTCTTAGATTTAATCTTTGATAGACATTTGAGGGGGTGGGCTATGAGATGGACGGTTTGGATTTGAAGGATAACTTCTATTACAAAAAATTGATCCCAATGTCGATTTGGGGAAGATGGTCGGTTAATAATGGTGTCTTCGAGGGGGACGGTTGATCTTCTGATCCGGGACGCTTAGATGGTCCAGATGGTGCTCATAAGTATAAGTGTTATGGTTTCCTGCTCATTTGGTTGTCAAATTTTGTGGTGCCAAAACATTAATCTATGTCTTGTGTAGCTCATTGGTAAATATGATCAAGATATTTCATCACCTCTCTAAACACTTTTCTTCAAGTCAAGAATGAAGAACTACTTCAAACCATTTCAAGAAATGTAAGTACAAGATACAACAAAAGAAGTGATCTTGTTTAAAGACTCAAGTTAGTGTACAACGCAAGATGAAGTGTAATTCAAGCTCTAGAAAATCTCAAGCTCAAGGTTACATCAAGTAGAAAGATCTCAAGCTTCACAATCTTCAAAGGTCAACTATCATATGAAGAAATAAAGTCTCAATGTTCATACCTCACTTCCAAGGTATGATTGACCTTAGATTAACCTTAGGGTAGGTCATTTTGTATACACAATTCAAATTGAATTATTTTATAGATGTTTAGTCTGTTTTTAGACTAGTCCTGAACTTTGTTCGACTAGTCTTAGCTCTGGCTTGACCAATCCAAGAAATTTCTAGACTAGTTCTAAGTTGTTGTAAATTTTTAGAATTTTTTGGTTGAGCCACGACCAGTCCTGGAGACTGCTTGACCGGTCGTAGGTACAGTGTTGACTCGTTCTAGGACCAGTCGTGCACCTTTGACTCAAACTACGACGATCAAATCAAGTGCCTCACGACCAGTCGTAGGATGCTCATGACTAGTCATGGAGGGCTCACGACCGGTTGTGGACATCCTACAACAAATCGTGAAACGGTTATATCCGATCGCGCTTAAAATTTTAAAAATTTATTCGGTCTACGACCAGTCGTAATGTCCTCAAGACCAGTCATAGATGTGATTTCTGCAACTATAAATAGAACACGAATTTCAAAGTTTGAAATCGATATTCAAGAAAAATCAAGGCATCACTTTGAGATAAGTCTGTGTTCATTCTTAAGCTAATTGTGCATATTTAATATTCTCTTTTGTTAGCTTTTTTTAATTTGATTTTGTTTCTGCATTCCAATCTAATTTGAAAGAGGAATTGGGATATTCCACTTATTGGAATCAAAATCAAATAGAGCTAGCCCTAATTGGATTTAATTTAAAATTAATTAGAACTTAGAACCATTTCTTAAGTGAGTATTAGACATTAAACTTCCACATTTGAACTTCTACTCTGATTAGTTTTTCCGGGCTGCTATAAAAGGAGAAATCCAGGTATTTTACTGTATTATAAATTTCCTTCTTTTTTGTTTTTGTTTGAGATTAAGCCAGAAAAATCTCAATCTATTGGTTATCTGAGGAGAGCCAGGAAAACTTAGAAGTGGGGTTTTTTGAATTGTGTAAGCCCATTTGAAAGATACAATTGTGAAGGTTTTAGGTGAACCTGTGAAACCTATTTTCATAGTGAATGCTGATATCCCCTATGTGAGGTTAGGAGTGGAGTAGCAATCTGTGTGGCTGTTGTTTAACAGTTGGTAAACACACAGGCGAACCACTATAATTCTTTGTGTATTGTGGTTTGAATGTTTGCTTAGTTTCTATATCATTTATCATTCAAAATTGTGGGATGTATGTGTGGATGTGAATGTTGTAATATTTACATTTCAAGCACTGTGGGGAATGTTGTAATAGTTTAGATTTCAATTCTTGCTATTTCCTTTCTGTTCCTTTACAGTTTTAGCTTTTAATTCTCTAATTGTTTTAATAAAGTTGTCCTGCGATAAACCCTTAGTTTTTATGGTGAAAGGTTGTCCTTAGAACAACTAGATTTTGTGATTACTTTACATTTTGTATTGTGAATTATTATTTTTCCTATTCTTGGCTATCTTATTGTTTTATTCTACGTTATTATTTTAAATTTGGCATTGTCCTATTCACCACCCCTCTAGGACATATAGCTAGGCCTTTTCAAGTGGTATCAAAGCCTAATAGTTGTTCTAATTCTTTATATTTGGATTTATTGCCTGAGTTAATCGATCTAAGCTATTTATAAGATGTCAAATTTTGATAGCCTCTTAATCACTAGGCCTCCACCATTTCATGGCTCCAATTATGCCTATTGAAAAGGTAAGATGAGGATTTTCCTTAAATCCATGGATGAGAGCATGTGGCAGGCCACAGTGACTGAATGAAACCCCCTACCACTGAAGTAAGTGGTATGAATGGTTCAAAATCAATAAAAGTTTCATCATATTTCACTTGGACCATAGTTTAGAGAAGTGAGAGTAGTGTCAATGCAAAAGCACTAAATGTAATTACTTGCGCACTATGACAGGATGAATTCAAAAGATATATATCCTGTGATATTGTAAAACAAGCTTAGGATATTTTAGAAATGACACACGAGGGTACTTCAATTGTTAAGAAATCTAAAGTCCAACTCCTTAAAACCAAATTTGAGAAATTTCATATGGAAGAAAATGAAATGTTTGTGGACTTTTATACGAGATTAAATGACATTGTAAAGTCTATGTGGGGTCTTGGCGATAAAATCCCATAAAGTAAAGTGTGTGAAAAAATATTACGCTCACTACCTGAACAGTTCAATTCTAAGGTAACCGCGATCCAGGAACTTCGTGATACGGACAATATGAGGGTAGAAGAACTAGTTGGTTCTTTACAAACCTATGAGTTAAACTTTAAAGCTCCAAAAGGTAAATCTATTGCATTTAATCTTCTAAATGTATTTCTTAAGAAAATTCTTATTTAGAAAATTCTGAAGATGATATGGCTCTTTTAGCGAAAAAATTTTACAAGATTTTCAAAAGTAAAAAGAGGGTTGACTTTCAAAAATCAAATGATAAGAAAAGATCTAAAACTAGAACTTGAAAATCTTTAAAAGACAGTCAATGTTGCAACTACCAAGAATATGGGCATTTAGCAAACAAGTGTCCTAAAAAGGACAAACCCAAAAAGAAGAGTATGTTGGTTACTTGGGATGAATCCTCTGATTCTGAAGCCTCTTCTGAATCAGAAGATTCTGAAACCGAGTCAGGCAGTGAAGTTAAAGCCCTTATGACTCTAGCCAAATTCACTTTTTCAGATAACGATGATTCAACAAGTGAAGAAAATCTGAACAATGATTGTGAAAATGAAGAAGATCTTCAAGATGCTTACAATGCCCTATACAAGGAAAGTTGTAAAATTGTCGTAAAACTAAAACTTCGAAAAGAAAATATTTTAAAACTTAAAGAAAATTTTGAATCACTTGTTTTAGAAAAATCCCACATTTCATATTGTTTTGAAAAATTAAAATGTGATTTAGAGTTTAAAACTTCCCTGATTGAAAATCTAAAATCTGAAAATGAAAAACTTAAACTTGAAGTCTCTTCTCTTTTGAGTTTAAAGGATATATGGAGATATGCCCAAGGTGATCCAAAGTTAGAAAAACTTTTGTATGGATTAAGAAAATGTGGCGACCGATCTAGTTTGGGCTACGATAAAAGTGTTCTTCCTAAACAGAAGAATACTTTTCCTAAGTTTGTGAAATGAGAATCTTCAAACTCAAAAGGAAATAGTTCAAATCAAAAGTTTTCTAAAAATGTTAAAACTTTTCAATCTTTCAAACCTAAAAGTAATTATATCAACTATAAAATTCAGAATCAAAACCCTTTGGCTGAAAAGATAGTTGATTTGCTTAAGGAGCTCTTAAAATCTAACTCAGTGGGTCATTCCTACAACAATTATAAATACAAAAAGACCAACTATACTCCTAAACCCAAAACAGTTATGAAATGGGTTCCTAAGGTTACTTGCTTGGTTGGTCGCACGACTTTCAAAGCTTTAAGCCATTCAAAGTGGTACTTAGACAGTGGATGTTCAAGGCATATGACTGGTGATAAAGGTCTATTTACCGATCTCAAAGACATGACTGATGGTTCAGTCACATTTGGTGATGGCAGCAACTGCAGGATTATTGGCCAAGGTACGGTTCAACTTTCTAACCTCCCCTTATTTGAGAATGTTTCGTACGTTGAAGGGTTAAAACATAACTTGTTAAGCATTTCTCAAATATGTGATAAAAATCATAGCGTTAAATTTTCTAACCTAGGTTGTGAAATTAAAAAAAAAATAGTTCAGTAATATTAACTGGTCATAGAACGTATGAAAACTGCTACATCGTAAGTGATTCTAACTCATTTAATCAACTGTGTTACATAGTCCATACCGATGAGACCGAGTTATGGCATAAATGCCTTGGACATGTACACTACCGTAATCTCTATAGATTGAGCAAAAGAGAACTAATAAGAGGTCTACCTAAATTGCAAAAAGTAGACAAAATACGTGGCGAATGCTAGATTGACAAGCAAACTAGGAGTACTCACAAAAAGGTGAACTCCAATGCCACATCTAAACCTCTTGAACTTCTCTACATTGATCTTATAGGACCAACTGGATGGAGAGTCGAGGTGGCAAAAAATACATATTGGTAATTGTGGATGATTTTACCAGATTCACTTGGGTAGTCTTCTTAAGGGATAAATCAGAAACCCTTGATGAAGTAAAAATGATTATCAAATGGATCCAAACTGAAAAATGTTCTCAAATCAGTAAAATCCATAATGAACATGGATCTGAGTTTGAAAATTGTAGTTTTGAGAAATTCTTTAGCGATCGGGATATTACATGAATTCTTTGCACCTAAAACTCCTCAACAAAATGAAATTGTTGAAAGAAAAATAGAGTACTTCAAGAAATGGCTAATGTAATGTTAAATAGTATGAATCTCTCTAAAAATCTTTGGGCTGAAGCCGTAAATATTGCATGCTATACTATCAACCGATTTTATACAAGTAAGTTAAATAATAAATCTGCTTATGAACTGTGGTTCGATAAGAAGCCTCATAGTCAAATACTTTCGAGTTTTTGGCGGTAAGTGCTATATTTTACGTGATCGTGAAAATCGGAAAAGTTTGACACTAAAAGTGATGAAGGGATCTTTTTAGGATATTCTTTAAACGGTCGAGTTATAGGGTCTTGAACAAAAGGACCGGTGTTATTCAAGAATCTATTAATGTGGTCATAGACGATCACTTGAATACACCTACCCAAGTTCAGATAATGATAAAGTTCTTTTAATTGACAAATCAAATACTTCATCAAATCAAACTGACTCTAAACTGAGGACTGTTAAAAATCATCCAACCACTCAGATTCTTGGAAACCCATCTACATGTGCCCTTTACATGTGACATTTGAGTTGCATATGCATACAACTGACCAACATCATTTATGAATTTGGTCCATTAATTACAATTCCTTGGTCCACCAAACGCAAGTTTTGCCAAATACAATATTTTTCTTAAAGGAAGAATTTAATCTCAAATGTAGGATTGGATGGATTTCATGGTCTCTCAAAACATACAATCATTGTGTAATAATGTTGATAATTCCATCTAATGGAATTCCATACCATTTAATCCCACCCACCAAAGAAGCCCAAAGTATTTTTTTATATAATTGGTTGCATGACGTATATGAAATAGACTGGCTCTATTCCGTCCTCGCTGGAACAAGGTATTCCCAAATCTCATAACAGATTGGATGAGGTAGGGAGGTTGAGATTAGAGGTAGACCTATCACCTTTCTTCAGCCAGGAGTGGTAAGGAAGGGAATAGAGGTGGACCAAGTAAATATTGAAGCCCCCCTCAGTTATAAAAACTGCACAAACAGACAGTAAGAAACAAGCAGACAATCCCTAAGCTATTGAGACAGATCAAATCTCCCCCAGGCTCCAGATCACTATTGTTCAACCAATGGAAGCTCCTATTGGATCAGACAAGCCTTAAACCGAATTTCCCAAGAGAGCAAGGCAAAAGGTTATGCTTCGCAGAAAGTTCCTACTAGCAGAAGAAGGGGATTGGCATGAAAGTCAAGCAAGCCCTGAACTCATGGTGTGTTATTGATGGATAAAGTCCTAGTGTGAAATGCTCAAGGTGTGGGAAATTCTTTAACAATTCGGATGGCTAAGCAGCTAATTAGGAAATACAACCCATGGCTGGTGGTGATCTTGGAGTCGATGGCTAGGGAGGATCAGCGTGCAAGGATTGTTCTAAAGCTCGGATTACATTCCTCCATTTCCAATGTGGCTAATGGAGGGAAAATTTGGGTCTTCTACAAAGATCAGCTCAATGTAACTCTTGATGAACTCCCTTGTCATGTCATTCCATCTGCCAATAAATTGAGGATGTAGTAAATATAACCACGTCTTAACTTTCTCTTCCAAAGAAAAGGGAAAGGGTTTTAACCTAATCGTGTCATCAGACATGTTAAGAAAGTATGAGTAGCTATGATCTCATTAAACTCTTTCAGATGTAAATATAAATTTTCTGACTCAAGCCCATAAAATTTAGGAAAAAGTTAGATTGCCTTTGGCTTGATATCCATGTATCCTGCATTCTCAGGAAAAACTATGCATGAGGGTGAACTCACTCCCGCCGGTTGTAAATAATCTCGTAAAGTACGAGGCGAGGGTGCTTGATACACCTCATTCTCATCTTGGATATCATCTACCCTAGATTGGGGTAGAAGAGGTTGGTTTTTAGCCATCACTTCAATTAACTAAAGGGATCTTGAGCGGTGTTTAGTCCTGCGATGGATAGTCAACCCCTCAACCAATCCTCCTTCAGTCAAGAGATGTCAAGTGTTGTCATGAACCCACTTGGGCATGAAACACTCACAACCCTTAGTTTATATTCTAAACATAACCTAAAAGAAAGAAATAAGAAAAGATTTGGAAAGAAGTTACCAAATTCGAAATTCTTAAGTTAGATCCTGCAAAATAAAATAAAACAAGTTAGTTTCTAAAAATAAATACTCTAAGAATAAAAAGTAAACTATTTTCTAAAAAAGGAAGAATTCTAAAGATAACAAAAATTAGAATGTTTCTAAAAACAAATTAGGAAAACTCTAAACCTAAATTAGAAAGTTTCTAAAAATAAAAGAAGTCATAATATAAAACAAATTAGGAAAATTTCTAAAAATATAAAACAAATCCTAATCGAGAAATAGAAAGAAAGAAAAATTAGAAAGAGATTACCAATTTAGGAAGCCTATATCAGGGTCCTACAAAACAAGAAAATTAGGTTAGTTTCTAGAAATTAAATAAAAAAAACCTAAATATATAAAAACCTTCATCTTAACCTAATTTTAAAACTAGCTAATCTCAAAAAAACGTAACCGTCAGTCTCCGTCAACGACGCCAAAAACTTGTTCACACCCCAAGTATAGGGTTGCGATGTAGTAATAATCTCGGTAAGACTGAGGTCGAATCCATAAGGACTGAACCTTATACGTATTCTGAAAGTAACCAGAACTAGAACTAGAATCAGATGAAATCTAAATCAATAGGATTTAAGAGAATAATGGTAAATAATATTAACTAAAACTTGTAAAATTCAAAAGTGAAAAACTAGGGTGCCAAGGATCTACTTGTAGACATCAGGGAGGTCTACACTCGATTCATGAACTCAACTAGATTTAGAGTCACATCTTCATCCAGTTGGAAGATATACCATTAAAAACCATACATGAACTTCCTTTGATCTAGTTTTCAAGAGATGAGAGATATAAGAATTAGAATGGATTCCATCACAAAACCATACCCATGAGACAAAGTAAACAACAGAATTAAACCAATCCTCAACCTATCTGAGAGATGTATGAATGTTAGGAAGGATTCCATCATCCGAACATATCCAATGGGCAATGGTGAACAACAAGGTTTTCTAACTTCACAATCAAAGTAATGAAAAGGAAATACTCAAGGCCAATGTAGATCTATTGTAATTTAACTCACAACAAACCATTAAAAACTAAAGTAATTCCTTATAATCAAACTGGAATCAAAGTCAGTTCATAGACATGAATCATAGCTGTAGAAATCTACTCATCATGCCACAAGCTTCACCTCTTAGCCCTAGCTAAGTGGTTTTAGGCTGACATGATCATGCTCAGCCAAAATTCTCTAAAAGAAAGCATAAACAGAATACTAAGCCGTCCAAGCTCTCTCTCTCTCTCTCTCTCTCTCTCTTCTTCACAGTCCCAGGATACCGACTGTCTCTCTCTTCTCTTTCTTTTGTAGGTAGAGAGGTCAGCGGCTGGAGAGAAAAGAAGAAAGTCGGGGAGAGCTTTGCGGAAGTTGGTTGCTTTTTTTTTTTTTTTAGAAACTGCTTACGCAGCCAGCGTTGGGAGGAAATTTCCGGAGCGCGGACGTCCTCTGCTCAGCATCTGACTTCTTGACGTGGGTCGTGGCTACCCGCTCTCTTGTTTGGACGGTCCAGATTGACGGCCCAATCACCGCCATGGTTGTACAACCGCCCGGAACGTCTCGGTCTCTCCGAGCGCACGTCAGTGCGTAAAACAACCGGAAAACGGAGATTTCCGTGATCAGCGGGGCCCATGATCTGGTCTTTACAGGAAATCCACTCTGTCTATTACACTCCCCTCGAAAAAATGTTCTGATATGACGTGTTATAGCTCATATTCTGTGTGGCCCATGGAACTCTGTTTGTACCGTCCGTTAGACGTAGTGGACGAGATTTCCGTGCGTACATGTGTAAGGGCTTGGAAGAACGTAACGTGTACGGTGATTTTGACCTCCTGGAATGATTGGACGGTCCAGATTATCGAATCAGATGATGAGTGGGACCCACAACTCAAATCAGCGTCCGCACCTTGCAGACGCTGTACGTACACAAAAATGGATCGGGTCAGCGCCCGTTTTGACCGGGCAGCCTGTCTGGTGTGGTGCGAGAGTGCACCACCTATCCACTTCCACATGTACATGTGGGGTCCATTATGATGCATGTGAGAAATCCGGTCCGTCCATCCCTTTTCTCATCTCATTTAACTGGTTGGAACCAAAATAAGGCATATCAAGATATCAGGTGGGTCCCAAATCATAGATTCATGGGCGGTTCTGTCCTTTGACCCATATTGAAAATGATAATGAGTGAAATTTTACATGGACGGTTAATTTATGGTCCTTATAGTGTACGAAACAAAACAGATGGCCAAACAAAGTTTTCATATAGCCGTCCATTTGCATAGTTAAGGTACTTGATTGTTTTGATTAAGTGATTATCTACAATAATTTCACAAAAAGTTAGCGAATTGTACATGCATGTACAGCCCATACTTCATGAATGGAACATCCGAGCCGTTGATCAGGCAGGCCCACCGAGAGCAAAAGAAAAGAAAAAAAAAAAACTGCTTGGGCTGTCTATTCATCAGGTGAGACATATATAGTGTACGAAACAAAACAGATGGCCAAACAAAGTTCTCATAGCCGTCCATTTATTTCATACATTTCATGGCCACTTTGATAACCAAAGCATCAAAGGAATCATGGCTGTTGGGCCATCAGATGTTCCATTCTCATGACATGTGGACAAATATAGAAGCTTGTGCGGTGGCTGGGCTGTCCACACATGTGAGGCTGGCACACGTACGTGTGGAATGAAAAGCTCTCCTGTTTATCATTTTTATTTTATTCTTATATCTGTGTTTTTGTGGATTATAGGTGATATGGGAGAACAAGGAAAAGATGCCAAATGGGATTCCTCATCTTGTTTATGTGGCCAGAGAGAAGAGGCCAAAGCAACCCTATCACTTCAAAGCTGGAGCTATGAACGTTTTGGTAATAGACAACAGAAACATTTTCGGTTTAAAATTGTAAAACTCACAGTAAAGCAAGTATGAATTGGCCGTTGAACAATAGACTGCTTTATCAGTTTGGTTTTTCCTAAAAAATATTCATCCACGATGGGGCCCATGATTTGAACGGTCTAGATTAATATACAAGTACAATTGTGACCTAGATGATTGGCAACAATTTAGTAAAATGTTCGAGCGCAGGAGACGTATTTTTTACACTTGAGTGGAGATGGACTCCATCACTTACAGAAACCTGCCATGCCTTAGTGGGCCAATCTGCGTCTTTTTTTGTGGAATTACTCAAGACTTCTGTCTCTAGATTTGCACCACATGTGACAAGTTGCTGTTCAATGAAGTGGACTGCTCGTCTGATGGGCCCAACCGTGGATTTTCCATCATGTAATAGCATTAACTGCTCCCATGGTGTAAAAATAGCAGTAATCCCCACTCAGCCAATGCCATGTAGCTGGAATCTATGAGAGAGAGAGAGAGAGAGAGAGAGAGAGAGAGAGAGATCAGCCATTGCAACTCACTGATAAAAGCCATTGTAGCTCATTGATAAAATTTAGTGTAAGGAGGAAATTTTTATTTTTTATTTTTTATTTTATTTTTGTAGAAGGTGGATTAATTTATATGAGGTCTACCAGAAAAAGAACATAAGAGAAGTAAAGGACACTGTTTAATATACATGAATATTGTTGATACATGTGTTAAAATTATTTTAATTGAACTTTTCTTATATATATATATATATATATATATATATATATATATATATATATATATATAGCTGGTTTTGTTTATTATGTTCTTTTTTTCTTTTCTTTTCTTTTTTTTTTTTTTTTTTTTACATTTTCTTAATTTTATCAAATATTTTTTTACTACATATATAAGAATAGAGATCAAATTAAATAGGAGAATTTCCCATATCCATTTTTTTTTTTTTTTAAATTTTTTTGTCCGTTTTGTAATTTAAGAATTATCTTTGGAACATAGTTGCATATATTTTTCATTTTTCATGTTGGAGTTATAGATTTTGAGAAATTTATATTCAATGGTGGTAGGTAATGTTTTAATTGTCAAGCACTTAATTAAGGCACTGGCTCTTGGGTGTTTGCATAAAAAGAAAAGATCATGGTCTTCTTCGAGAATATAACCCTAAATCCAATAGTGGTTAGGCTAGGCCAAGGCTAGGGCTTAAGGGACTAGGCGTGGCTAGAGGGCCAACTATTGCCACCCTTCCAATAAGACAATGCTCAGGTCATCACTTACCAAGTCTCCCACAATTTTTCAATAAGGACTGTGTCGCTCACTCATCTTTTAATTTTTCTTGATTACAAGTATACCTTAGTCCAATGATTGAGGTGATTCATTTGGGCGTGATCAATCTAAGATGGTGGTCATTAAACTAATCGTTATATCACCAAATCATGGGCCTCAAGGTACCAAACTTGGCCCACAATAGGAAAATTCTCATTATTGATCTTTTAATTGTTGAGATGTGGAGCCACATATGGGGGCCGCTGGACCAATCGAGTGCCCTGCTTGACTAGTCGAGTGGCCCACTCGACTAGTCGAGGACTACTCGACTCAAAGTCCAACGAGCAGCAGTTTTTGGGTTTTGAAGTGCTCGATCGATCGAGGCTCCTGTTCGATCGGTCAAGGGTCCACTTGATCGGTCGAGCAGCCTGCTCGACCAGTCGAGGTTACGCAAATTCGTTTCCGGATTTGATGCGGACTGTGGATTTTTGAGTCGATTTTCACAAAGGTGCGAAAGGTGTGTTACCTAATTATAAGGTGTGAGCAAAAGGTTTTCTCTGTACTTCAAAGGGAGAGGTTAATATATTGCCTTGTAATCTTCATTTTTCTTCATAGTGGAAGTTTCAATCTGTGATTTTTTACCCATGTTAGGGTTTTTCCACGTATATCTTCTCTTGTGGTTTATTTTGAATACTTTAATTCTTCTTCTAGTTTATATTTCTTCATGTTTATCATTTGTGGGTGAGACCGGAGATTGGATATCAATTCATTACGTTATTGGCGTGCTGCACAACAACTGGTATCAGAGCTATTGGTATAGTTCTATTAGGAGCGATAACGGAAGAATAAGTTTGATGGTTCAAACTTTGCCTTCTAGAAGATGTAATGGAGGATTATCTATAATAGAAGGACCTTTATATTCCTCTAGGATAAAAAGAGAAGAAAGCAAAAAAGATGACAGATTATGAATGGTTTTTATTAGATGGGAAGGTTTTAGGAACGATCCGACTCTTTTTGTTTAAGAGCGTCGCCTTCAATATATCCAAGGTAAAGACCACAAAAGAATTAATGGAAGCCCTAGCTACGATATATGAAAAACCCTCTACATCCAACAAGGTTCATCCTATGAAACAACTATTCAACATGACAATATCAGATAGTAGGAGAGTGGCTGAACATCTAAACGAGTTCAATACAGTCATGAGCCAGTTGGAATCCGTTGGCATTTTTTTAAGAATGAAGTTACGGCATTATTGATCTTGTCTAGTTTGCCAGACAGTTGGGATGGTTTAGTGATTGCTGTGAGCAATTCTTTAGGGTCGACAAAGCTGAAATTTGATAATGTGGCCGGTCTAATTCTCAGTGAAGAATCTAGAAGAAAGGCATCAAGAGTTTCAAGGGATTCAAGGAATGCTCTAAACTTTAAAGGAAGAGGAAGATTGCTGAACAAATGAGGCAATAAAAATGGATGTTCTAAGTCAAGGAAGAAGTCCAAGGGACTAAAAGACAAAGACGGGTGTTGGTATTGCGGGAAGAAGAGGTACATGAAACGTGATTGCAGGGCGCTTAAGAAACAAGAAGGAAGCTCTCAAAGCAAGAAGGATTCAGTGAATCTATCTAACGAGAGTGATACAGAGGCATTGATCTTGTCTCTTAATGCGAGGAATGAGTCTTAGGTTATAGACTCGGGTGCTTCGTTTCATGCCACTTCATGTAAGGAAGTTCTGCGTAATTATGTATCAGGTGACTTCGGGAGAGTCTACCTGGGTGATGATGAGTCTTGCAGTATTGTTGGAAAGGGAGACATTCTGTAAATTAGAAAGATGGAACGACTTTGAAATTGAAGGATGTCAGACATGTACCAAGTTTGAAACAGAACTTGATCTCAGTGGGGCAGTTGGCTCATACTGGTTATGTGACGACATTCACCAGTGATTCCTGAAAGATCACAAAAGGTGCCCTGTTGATATCTCGAGGCAAGAAGGAAGGTACCTTATACGTAACTTCAGGATCATATAGTTCACTCGCAGTCGCATCAACTGGAGTGAAAGGGGAGTTATGGCATCAGATGTTGGGACATATGAGTGAGAAAGGGATGAAAGTGCTACTGTCAAAAGAGAAGCTACCAGGGCTGAAATTTATGGACTTAGAATTCTGCGATGACTGTATGTATGGCAAGCAGAAGAGGGTAAGTTTCAAGAAGATAGGAAGCGCTCCAAAGACGCATCTGTTGGAGCTTGTACATACTGATGTGTGGGGACCTGCACAGGTTTTATCTCTTGGTGGCTTACGTTAGTTTGTTTCTTTTACTGATGATGCTAGTAGAAAACCATGGGTCTATTTCTTAAAGCATAAATTTAATGTATTTGATGTGTTTAAGAAGTGAAAAGTAATGGTAGAAAACGAGACAGGTAAAACAGTAAAATGTCTCAAATCTGATAATGGGGGAGAATACTATGATAAGAGATTTAAAGTGTATTGTGCAGCAAATGGAATCAAATATCAGAAAATGATTCCAGGGACACCGCAACAGAATGGTGTGGCTAAGCGCATTAACAAGACCATCCTTGAGTGCGCCAGGAGCATGATGTTACATGTAGGGTTGCCCAAGACCTTTGAGTAGATGCTGTGAATACTGCCGCATATCTCATCAATCCAAGTCCCTCAGCACCATTGGATGGTGGGCTACCAAAAGAAACGTGGACTGAGAAAGAAGTGAATCTTGCACATCTTAGAGTATTCGGTTACACTTCATATGTTCACATTGATGCATAGCACAGAAACAAGCTGGATGCGAAGTCCAGGAGGTGCACGTTTATAGGATACGGGCAGTATGATTTTGGCCATAGGTTTTAGGATGCAGAAAACAGGAAAATCATGAGAAGTAAGGATGTAGTCTTCAATGAAAAAGTGATGCATAAAGACAATGTGCAAGAAAATAAGGCCGAGGAGAAAGAATTCATAGAATTGGAAGAGTTATAGGACACGGATGTTACAGCGCCATAGGATAATCATGCATAGGAGCATTATGAGGCAGAGCCGCAGACACCGGTTGTGAGGAGGTCTACTCGGGAGAGGAGACCCACGGTTCGTTATTTACCCTCCTTACATTATCTATTGCTGACAGATAATGGTGAACTAGAATGTTTTAAAGAGGCGTTACAATCAGATACAGGGGTTAAGTGGTGCAGGCCATGGATGATGAAATGGACTCTCTTGAGTCTAATCGTACATGGGAGCTAGTCACTCTACCCAAGGGTAAGAAAGCTCTTCATAGCAAGTGGGTTTACAGACTTAAGGAGGAACACAATGGTTCGAAACGGTACAAGGGTAGATTGGTTGTGAAAGGATTTCAACAAAAGGCAGGTATCGATTTCACTGAAATATTTTCACCGGTAGTAAAAATGTCTACGATTTGCATGGTCTTGAGTATAGTGGCTATAGAGGACTTATATCTAAAGTAGCTAGATGTTAAGACAGCCTTCTTCATGGAGACCTTGAAGAAGAGATATATATATATATATGTATGTATGTATGTATGTATGTATGTATGTAAGGATATGTGGCACCAGGAAATGAGAATAAGGTGTGTAGACTGAAGAAGAGTTTATATGGCTTGAAGCAGGCCCCGAAGCAGTGGTATAAGAAGTTCGACAGTTTCATGTCGGGAAACAGTTTTAGGAGATGTCATGCAGACTACTATTGCTATTTGAAGAAGTTTGATACGTCGTACATCATCTTTCTTTTGTACGTTGATGATATGCTTGTGGCCAGTTCAAGCATGAAAGACATCTGGATAACTTCTGGTTGTTCACTCCCCAAGTATAGGGTTGTGATGTAGTAATAAACTCGGTAAGGCCGAGGTCGAATCCACAGGGACTGATAGTTTCCTGAAACTAGATAGAAATAAAACTAGCCTAAGATGCAATCTAAATCAAATAGAATTTCAGAAATAATTGTGGAATAATTATCTAAAAACTTTAAACAATTCAAGGAAGGGAAACTAGGGATTTAGAGGATCCACTTGTAGAGATCAGGGGAAATCTTATGCCTGCATTAAGAATTATTAAATTTAAACTGAACTTACTTGATATGGTTTTCAAGAGATGAAAGGTATATGAATTAGAATGGATTCCATCATCTAACCATGCCCGGCGACAAAGCAAACAACAAGATTAAACTAATTACCAACCAATCAATAGTGCATGAAAGTTAGGAAGGTACCATCATCCAACCATGCCCAGGAGGCGATGGTGAACAACGGGGCTTTGACGTCATAAACATCAAAGAGAAAAGAAATATTCAAAGTCATTGCAAACCCATTGTAATTTCGGTCACAACAGACCTTAAGACTGAGAAAGTATTCCTTTAATAATTAAACCACAATCAAGTTTAATTCACAATTAAATAATTAAATCAACAAATAAAGTCTCCCATCTCAATACAAGCTTCACCTCTTAGCCCTAGCTAAGAGGTTTAGCCACACATGAATGGGCTAAATAAAACAACAAAATTTAAAAAAAAAAAAAAAAGAAAGAAAAGAACAAGAAGGAAAGAGAGAAAACCAGCTTCACATTCCAGCCGCTCCAAACACTTCTCTCTCCGCCTTTCTCTCTCTATCTGACGTTCCCTATTCAAGCATACCCTCTTCTCCACGTTTGGAACTCTTTTTATAGCTTTTGGAGTGGTGGAAATCGGATTTGGGAAGCTATCGCATGCGCAGCGAAAGCCTTTGCGTGGAGCTTCATAACTCTCGCGTTCCTTGCATTATTTCGTAAAATCAGCGTTTCTTGGAAGTGTTTTGGCTGGCCTATACGATGGGCGGTTCAGATCGCCATATGATCAAAGATGGTGGGCCCGCGCTTGGAAAGTCGATTTGCGGACGTCGTATTTCGCCGTCCCGCGCGTGATTGGTGGGCCCCACAGAGGTATTTTCTGGGAAATCCACCCCGTCCATTGGATTCAGGACGAAATTTCGGTCAAGAATGGGTGATTTTGAACGTCCATTGATGCGGAATCAGAGAATAAATCACCTAAACATCAATTTGAACGTTACAGGGTAGTCCACTTATGGCCTCTGTATCGTGCACGTGTGCTTGCATGGGTCTAAAAGTTTAGCATGTGTTTGAAGAACTCATGACCCTCTACAATATGGACGGCTTGGATCATTCATTACGACAATGTGTGGGGCCCACTGGCGTCCGCAAAAACGGACAGCATCCGTCCGTTACACGGCTTAAAACGGCAATTTCCGTGTTTGGGAAGAAGACGCGTCCGTGAACACGTTGTGAGCTTTTGTTAATTCGGTGCGGCTCGCGTCCGTGAACACGTTGTGCACATACGCTGTACATATGGGGCCCGTTATGATCTTCAATCAAAATCCAATCCATTCATTCAATTAGTCCCCCTATTTAAGGCGTTGAGACCAGATTTTAGGCAGCTCCAGATATCAGGCGGGCCCAGAATCAACGGTTTATGGGCTGACCTGTCAGTTGGGGCACTTCCATAGTGATCCGAGGGCTGAAATTTGATATGTACGGTTAATTTATGGCCCTCAGGCCATATATGAAGTTTTGAGCCAATCAGATGGCGAGAACTATGTGATCTTGCATTTTTCACCAATTTCGGGCCTCTTTAACGTGAATGGCTTGATTTCCTCGGATCCCTGGTGTGTAATTCCATCGATCTTGGTCCCCTGGAGTCCGTCCCTTGCCTTGGGTGTCATCAGAGCGTCAAATCCATGGTTTAAGCACCCTTTTTCAGTTCATGCTTGTAAATACACTCTGCATCACAAATACAATTAAATCAGGCTATTAAACGGTATCATGCTTGTAAATCCATGCAATAAATGGGTCTGATATGCAATATTTGACCCTCAACACAACCCCCAACCAGCATTTTGCTAGTCCCGAGCAAAATATGCGAAAAGTAAGTTGAGAATTACAGAACAATTTCTATAAACTCGAGTGATTTTTTGTAGAATAATCCAGATATGAGAATTCCCAGATTCATGAATGTTGGACATTACTTTCTCCTAGACTCAAGTGCACGGTAAACTTTATAATCAAGTTCAAAGTATTATTCCATTAATTAGAAAAATTCATTATTGAGATCATGAGCGTAACGTGTAATCTCGGCTTATCATCATTAAAATTTACTTCTCTATTTAAGGATATCACTGTAACCAATAAGAAGATTCATGATAACCAAAACTTGCCTCACGAATCATCTTTTCATTAACCAACTTTTAATTTTTTTCATTAAAAGTAAGGAAGGGAATCAAATCCTCACTATGGGGAGCAAACCTATGATGAAGGACACCCAAAATTTTCACATATCTCATAAGAAATTAAATCTACACCTATAGGGAGCAAACCTATGGTGTAGACCATTCCCAATCCTTTCAAATTCTTAGGTTGGTTACTTTCAAGCTTAGTGATTACCAAATTAACCCTTCCATATCAAACTGAAACCTTTATGTGAAAGCAAGATGTGTCTTGTGAGATCATGACTCAATCAATGTTTAAAACCTCTAATCATGGATTAACAATTCAAACTTAATTGTGAAATCTAAAAGATACTGAATTCAAGAGTCATAAATTACCAACATCACTTATCTTGTAATTCTAAATCCAAGATGGCCATCAAAATCACTCTGAATTCAAACGAAATTTCAGAAAAATTTAAAATTTTCACAATTTTTGCTCAAGACCAAGAAAACACTGATTAGGAAACCTAATCTCCTACCCCCAACCTAAAATCTACATTGTCCTCAATGTAAAATAAATAAGCATGCAATGCACATGGGACAACAAAAATATAAGAGGAGTGATGGAAAGATAGTACCGAAAGAATCAAAGGCTTTCCAAAGATATCTACGTAAGATCGAGTCAGCACAAAGAAACCAACACAAGTAAAATAAAAATAACAAAAATGAAATCCTACCTACACCACTTTCCGGTACTCTCGATTGCATTTAGCGTATGCAACAAGCCTTTAAACCCCTAGGTTGCCCCTAGTGGACGAGTTGTAGTCTCGTGAGGGTTTCGAATGTTACCCACAAACATTGAACTAACTAATGATAAAAACGAAATGAAATGAAGAGGGTTGCCTCAAGCGCTAATTTACCGTCTTTGGAGACAATAAAGCAACTACCTAGTCTTGAAAGCGGGGAAAAACCACTCGATCATGTCGCAAGGTTCTTCTTCCGGCCAATTGACCAGTATCTCGATAAATTTCTCAACAGGATCATCCAAAAGCCCTTTTGCAATAGGCTTGGATGCCCGGAGCTTAACTTTCCAGAGAAACTTATGTACCTCATTAAAATTTTGCTGTTGGCTCGAGGTATCCAAAGTATATATGATTCACTGGTGAAAAAGTTTCAAAATTAGTATCCCATGGTGAATCGGAGACTACAGCCTAGATAAATTTAGAAAAATTTAGCAGTTGTAGTCTCAACACATTCCGAGTAGCCTTCGATTCAATTTTCAGCTCCTCCTTCCCTAATGGTAAACATTCAGGGATCTGTGGAAGAAGGGGTTTCAAAGTAAGGGTTCTCTCGGTTATACTATCGAGATGTCGTCTTTCAAGGCATTCACTATGTCTCTTATCATGGGATCATTTGAATCGCAAAGTGTGCCAAGAATCATTCAAAGAGTTGGGAAATTCGGTTGAGCGTGACTTATGTTCCACATTAAAGCTCGTAATGATCTCAAGGAATCCATTGTCTTTAAAGGTAAACGAAGGTGTACTCTCTTGCTCCAGCCCTACACAGATAGATTGAAAATCAATAGGAGAAGCATCGATGTGATCACTTTGTTCGTTGAAACTACTCAATCGAGGTGTTGAATTGTCAAACGTGTACAGCTCAGATGGTGGCCTCAACTTAGTGGTTTCAATTTTCAAGGTCGTAGCAAGCAACTCGTCCTTTTTTCGAATCACATCATCATTTAATTTAGAGTAGTCCAAACATGTTTCACAAGAGTTAAAATGGTCGATTGTAAGGGGCTCATCCTCCACCTTAGAATCAGACATGTCAGGTGAGGGGAGTGGCTCATTATGACCGACCACTTCGTGTACGTCTTGATCATTGACCTGGACCAAACTTGAGATTGATTCTAGGGGATTCTGGGCTGTACATTCATGATCATCATCCCAATACGCATCATCATCTAATTCCGTACACACTTGGGATGGGGTCGCTCTCCTCACATTCTAACCTAAGTTCGGTTGAGGTTTGAAAAAACTAACCTCTACATTATTGAAATCCTGTGTCATGTGAGGAAAGTGTGTCATCATCACGGTATTTGAAAGATACCCAAGCATCTTGACCATTCCTTTGAACAATCATCGAGATCACTCATCCGGAAATTGAACCATATGCTCATTAATAGAATCCAACTCCTCATTTATTCCAGAGTTCTTTCAAAGCGAGTTAGGATCACTTTTCTCGCATTGTATTTGGAATGAATTGTGGTTGAGATACGAGCCTCCTCTATCTTATCAAGGCGCGAATTAAGCGCCCTGTAAGACAGTCTATGTAACTCTAATATGAATCCTCTTGGATTGTTTCCGGTTGGATATCAATGGTAGGGTATCCAAGAGGATAATCATTATAACATATAGTTGGTTCATCTTCCAAATTTTGATGTTTCCTTTGGTAATAGTCATATACATGGGAGAATATGATGGTTGATAATAATCCTCGTTTCCATAATTACGATCGTATACGACCCTATTAACCGATGGAACATAACGTTCTAGTCGGTTCTCAATGTCTGCTCTCGATGGAGAAAAATCTTGAGGTATACGTTGAGTTCTACAACCCTCAGACATTCCCCAATATCTCTTATCCATCTCGGCATATGCACGTATCCACGCTTCCATGGTAGAACCCTAACTCTGAGTCTAATTCTACGAAAAATAGAAGAAAAGATCCTACATAAGTATGGAAAGTAAGAGGAGGAGAAGTTAGAAAGAAGGTACTAAATGAGAAGCTCCTATGTTAAGATCCTGTAAAAGAAAACAATAGAAAGTTAGTTTCTAAAAAGGGAAGTTCCCTAAACCTAGAAACTAAGTTAGTTTTTAAAAAGAAGACCTAGAATTAGAAAGTTTCTAAAATAGAAAATCAAAGCCTAAAAATAAAATAAATGAAAGATGAGTTAGTTTCTAAAATTAGAAAGAATTTCTAAAAAGGGAAATAATTAACCTAGTTTCTAAAAACAAAAGATGAAAGTAAATAAACTAGTTCCTTAAAATAGAAAAATACTAGAAAATAAAAAAATTTCAAAACTCAAATCCTAATTCTAAGAATAGAAAAAGTAGAGGAATTAGAAAGGGATTACCAGTTTAGAAGTTATTTCAGGATCCTACAAGACAGGAAAACAGGTTAGTTTCTAAAAATAAAAAATAAAAATAAAAACCTTTAACCTAAAGTTAGTAAAATCCTAATTCTAACCTAATTCTAAAACTAATTAATTAAAAAGTAATCCAAACCAAGCGGCGCCAAAACTTGTTCACCCCCAAGTAAGGGTTGTGATGTAGTAATAAACTCGGAAGCCAGGTCGAATCCACAGGATGAAACTTACGTTTCCCGAAACTAGTAGAAATAAAACTAGCTAAGATTATCTAAACCAAATAGAATTTGAAATAATTGTGGAATAATTATCTAAAACTTTAAAATTCAAGGAAGGAAACTAGGGATTCAGAGGATCCACTTGTAGAGATCGGGAGATCTTATGCCTGTCTCAAGAATTCAAAGTTGAACTTACTTGATATAGTTTTCAAGAGATGAAAGGTATATGAATTAGAATGGATTCCATCACCAAACCATGCCCAGGAGACAAAGTAAACAACAGAATTAAACTAATTACTATCCAACCAACAAAGTATGAAGATCAGGAAGGGTGTCATCATCCAACCATGCCCAGGAGACGATGGTGAACAACAGGGCCTTCTGACGTCATAAACATCAAAAGAGAAAAAGAAATATTCAAAGCCATTGCAAACCCATTGTAATTTCAATCATAACAGACCATTAAAGACTAAGAAAATATTCCTTTAATAATTAAACCACAATCAAGTTTAATTCACAATTAAATAATTAAATCAACAAATAAAGTCTCCCATCTCAATACAAGCTTCACCTCTTAGCCCTAGCTAAGAGGTTTAGCCACACATAACTAAATAAAACAACAAAATAAAAATAAAAAAAAGAAAGAAAAGAACAAGAAGGAAAGAGAAAAAACCAGCTTCACATTCCAGCCGCTACTCGCTCACGTTCCCTGCCTGTCTTTCTCTATCTGACGTCCCCTATTCAAGCATACCATCTTCTCCACGTTTGGAACTCTTTTTATAGCTTTTGAAGTGGTGGAAATCGGATTTGGGAAGCTATCGCACGCGCAGCGAAAGCCTTTTCGCAGCCAAGTTCAGGGCTTCATAACTTCGCGTTCCTTGCATTGTTTTGGCTGGTCTACACGATGGACGGTTCAGATCTGCCATATGATCAAAGATGGTGGGCCACAACTGCCTGGAAAATCAGATCTCGCGGACGTGCATAGCCTTTCGCACGTCGCTGACGTGATCGGTGGGCCCCACAGAGGTGTTTTCGAAGAAATCCACCCCGTCCATTGGATTCAGGACGAAATTTCGGTCAAGAATGGGTGATTTTGAACGTCCATTGATGCGGAATCAGAGAAGAAATCACCCAAACATCAATTTGAACGTTGCAGGGTAGTCCACTTATGGCCTCTGTATCGTGCACGTGTGCTTGCATGGGTCTAAAAGTTTAGCATGGGTTTGAAGAACTCATGGCCCTCTACAATATGGATGGCTTGGATCATTCACTAGGACAATGTGTGGGGCCCACTGGCGTCCGCAAAAACGGACAGCATCCGTCCGTTACACGGCTTAAAACGGCAACTTCCGTGTTTGGGAAGAAGACGCGTCCGTGAACACGTTGTGAGCTTTTGTTAATTCGGTGCGGCTCGCGTCCGTGAACACGTTGTGCACATACGCTATACATATGGGGCCCGTTATGATCTTCAATCAAAATCCAATCCATTCATTCAATTAGTCCCCCTATTTAAGGCATTGAGACCAGATTTTAGGCAGCTCCAGATATCAGGCGGGCCCAGAATCAACGGTTTATGGGCTGACCTGTCAGTTGGGGCACTTCCATAGTGATCCGAGGGCTGAAATTTGATATGTACGGTTAATTTATGGCCCTCGGGCCATGTATGAAGTTTTCGAACTGATCGGATGGTGAGAACTATGTGATCTTGCATTTTTCACCAATTTCGGGCCTCTTTAACGTGAATGGCTTGATTTCCTCGGATCTCTGTGTAATTCCATCGATCTTGGTCCCTGAGTCCGTCCCTTGCCTTGGGTGTCATCGAGCGTCAAATCCATGGTTTAAGCACCCTTTTTCTTCATGCTTGTAAATACACTCGCACCACAAACACGATTAAATCAGGCTATTAAGCGGTATCATGCTTGTAGCCGGTTCAAGCATGAAGGACATCTCAGATCTCAAAAGACAAAGTGTCTAGAAAATTTGCCATGAAGTATTTAGGAGCTGCAAAACAAATCCTAGGTATAAGGATAAAGCATGACAAGAAAAATAAGAAACTGGTTTTGTCATAGGCAGAGTACATAGTCAAGGTACTTGATCGATTCAATATGGGAGGTGTTAAGCCGGTTAGCACTCCATTAACCAACCACTTCAAGCTATCTAAGGAGTAAGGTATAAAGACACAGGAGGAACGAGACTACATAGTTAAAGTCCCATACGCGTCAGGTATTAGGAGTCTCATGTATGCTATAGTGAGCATGAGGCTAGACATTGCTCAAGCAGTGAGAGTTGTTAGCAGGTTCATGAACAACCCCGGAAAGGAACATTGGGAAGCTGTGAAGTGGATCCTTAGATGCCTAGCAGGTACTGTGGATATAGGACTGTGTTATGGTGGATTGAAAATTAAGCTACAAGGTTACGTGGATTCAGATTTGGCGGGAGATATCGAGAGAAGAAGAAGTACTATCTTTACTTTGGGTAGTGCTGTAGTCAGTTGGGTCTCTCAGTTATAGAAGATAGTATCTATCAGTATGATAGAAGCAGAATGTATTGCGGCTACGAAAGCATGCAAGGAGATTGTGGATGCAAGGTTTCATGGAAGAGTTAGGTAATAAGCAAGCAGATTACAAGCTGTACAGTGACAGTCAGAGTGCAATACATTTAGCTAAGAATTCAGCCTTTCATTCAAGGAGCAAGCATATTGACATCAGATATCATTTCATACACTCGTTACTGGAAGATAGATCAATTGCTCTGGAGAAGATTCATACATGTGAGAATTTTGCGGATATGTTGACCAAGGCGGTCACACAGGAGAAGTTGAAGCTTTGTTCAGCTTTAATTGGTCTTCAGGCTTAAAGATGAAGAGCTGGTGTAATCCGGATTTAGAAGACGAAGGTTTATGGTGATGTGTCTCTAAGTGAGAGATTGTTAAGATGTGGAGCTACATCTGAGGGCTGCTCACTACCAAAAAAAGGGGTAAAGGATACAAACCATGTTAGTTTTTTTACTACGGATATAAACCGTAGCTATACTTACTACAGTTTTAATCCGTAGCTAAAGATTTGCCACACCATTAATAATTAACGGTGGTGTAAGGGGCTCTATAGGACTTAAAAAAATATATGCATTCTATCTAAGCCATCCATCTATTTTGAAATATTATTTTAGGACATGAAACCAAAAATCAGCTAGATTGAAGGCTCAAGTGAACCACATGGTAGGAAACATGAAGATTAAATCACATGTGCTTCCTATGGTGTGGTCCACTTGGGCCTTCAATCTACTTTAATTTTGGGATAAAGAGCTATAAATATTTATGAAAATTAATAAACGGAATGGATAAACCAAATACATCATGGTGGGCCCCACGGAACCCCTGATAGGACTGTCCATGGTCCGTCTTACCCCATCCACGCCCAAAAATGGGTGTGTGCTCAAAACAGAACCACGTCCAAAAAATCTCCTCTATTTTTCTCTCTCTTCGTTCCCTAACCCTATCTCTACTCCATCACTCTCATCTTCCTCACTCCCTCTCTCTCTTTGTGTGTGTGTGTGTGTGTGTGTGTGTTCCCCAATCTGTCTCTCCCTCTCCATCTCGTGCTCCATCTCCCTCTCCATCTCTCTCTCCGTTCCCCAATCTATCTCTCCCTCCCTGTCTCGTGCTCCATCTCCCTCTCCATCTCTCTCTCCATTCCCCAATCTATCTCTCCCTCCCTGTCTCGTGCTCCATCTCCCTCTCCCTATCTCGTGCTCCATCTCTTTCCATCTCTTGCTCCATCTCCCTCTTTGTCTCATGCTACCTCTCCCTCTCGGCGCATCGTCTCTATTGCCACCATTACTATCTCTAGATCTGGTGCAGCCAGTAGCTCCCGCCCTTCACATCTTCCCCGACAGTTACTCATTTCTCTTAAATGGAGATTTAGGTTTTTTGTTTATAAATCTACAAATCCATAGATTATAGAGAAACAATATTGGAACTAGGGGTTTCCTAAAATTTGTAATGGGAAAAGGATTAGGGCTTTCCCAAAAAAATTACTTTTATTGTTTAGTGGTTTGATTTTCTTATGTGCTTCTCATTATCCATATGTTCATGGCCCAAATTGCAAGCAGATGGTGTTAATCATTTATTAGTGGTTCAAATTCCGATCAAAATCAAAATCATGCTATAATTTTCATGCGTGGGGAAGCACTTTAGAACATAGACATGATTCAAGTACCAACCATTATAGATCATTCCCACAGAAAAAAAGAAGAAAGATTGGTCCCACAGAAATGTGGTTATTGAATCAGTGTTTTCTTACGCCATATTTTTAGGATAATTACCTCGAAGAAGCTTTCGAAATGAGGAAAACCCATCGAAAAATGTGGGACTAGTTTCTGAAGTTGTTCGTAAAGGAGGAGGGCATGTTTTAGGGTGAGAAAAACCAACACAATCATTTAAAAAAAAAAAGAAGAAGGAATGATTTTTGATATGGTTTTTTGCTTTTCATTGGATTAATGAACAATTTTTGACCTTTTCTTTAATGGGTTTTCTTTATAGGATCATACTGAGGACTCTCATGTGTAAAGAAGTAAGTAGATGCCTTTCTTCTCTTGCTTCTACCATTTATTGTCATTTTCTTATACTACTGAAAGACGTTCTTTAATGACAGATTACAGGAGAAACAGTAGGAGAGGTGAAACCAGTGGCTAACATGAATTAAAGTAAGGCGATGATGTATTGCCTGGTTTGCAAATAAATACCAATCATGGGAATGATGTACGTGATTTATGATTGATTTTGCTTATATGGATTATTATATCTTTTTTTTTTCTTTTGAGTAACCCATCTGTCACTACTATGATGTATTGCTTGGTTTGCAAATAAATACCAATCATGGCAATGATATACATGACTTTTTATTGATTTTGCAGATTCCTTAATAAAATTTCAGATTTTTCAGCCACTGGCAAATGAGAACTTAACTACTCCAGCTGCTCCTTCATCAGTTAGAATAACAGGAAACCAGAGTGCACCTATTGAAGAAATTCACCTTGAAACAAGGTCAAGAGATCCTTTAGCTATTCTAGGACCTCGATATTGGCATCTCTATCAAATCTTAGAAAAGAATTAAAAGTTCTTCCCTCAGCACCCACCCCAAACAATGAGGATTTCACCCACCCCAAACAATGAGGATTTCCAACAAGAATGGGAAAGGGCTTCCCTACCTTCCGCACATACAACATCAGACAGCTATATGAAAGCATCACTCAAGGAAGACAGATTGGTATAACTAGTTTATTCTTTTAAAGATCCGCTCAATTTTTCTTCAGCAAATAGTATGATGGTTGATATTTGATTTGTCGCTTAAATTCTTCCCAAGTTCTTCAACATATCATTTTTTTATTAGATGACCATCACTTGCATTTTCAATGATTTATAAATGCCTATATGTTTAATGCCATGTCGGATCTTAGTGTTGAGATGAGATTCAATGATTTGAATTTGTCTTGAAATTGGATGCAATGCATAGGCACTTCAGCTTATGGACATAAAAATCCTCAAATTGTCCTTTTTGAACAATTCAGGGATAGGCATTTGCATTGCTTACACCTTTACAATTATAAATGTCTCTACCCAGATGCTTCAAAGATGATTCCAGTTCAGTGTCGTCTCTAGTGCGCAGAATCAAGCAGCTTATCGTAGATTCGGCTGTCGATGTTGACAAGCTAAAAGGGTGTAATCTTCTTTTTCTTAGTGCATAGTCAGTCCGCCTTCTCAGCGGCCCTTCTATTTTGTCTATTTCTTCCCTTTCTTTTGTTTCTTGTTTTTCTTTTCCCTAATTTTCTCCTCTTCATTTTAATACAATCCTCGTGAATCTTTTTTATAATTAAAAAAAAAAAAACAATTATAAATGTTTGTGTAAATTCTCTTTCATCTCCTAGTATACCTCTCCAAATATATAATTCTATACTGATTCCTTTGTTTTTTCTCCATTTAGGAAACTTAATGACATAAAAATCAGCACATAATTCCAATATATCTGGAACGTTGAAAACTACTAGAATTTACACATGGGTGTTTGAGTTGTCTATGTCTAGCAATGCAACTATCAACTCTTGAATGGATATCC
Organism: Magnolia sinica; assembly: GCF_029962835.1. Taxonomy (NCBI): domain Eukaryota; kingdom Viridiplantae; phylum Streptophyta; class Magnoliopsida; order Magnoliales; family Magnoliaceae; genus Magnolia; species Magnolia sinica. The sequence goes on from NC_080584.1 coordinate 51,814,333, forward strand.
AGAATAATGGCTATCACATGCATGTGTTAGGACTCCTCTATTGCTGTAGGTTCAATTCCCTCACTATATGTTAGTTTTGTTCTTTGTTGGTGATGCGAGTGATGGATTGTTTCTTTTATGTCTGTAGGTTTAGTGTCTTCGTTGCACAAGAAATGAACTCACACTCAAACGTCAATCCATGTAATCAAGGAATAAGGAAGTCACAGTCACACGTTAATCCATATGATCAAGTGATGGATCTAAAGTCACATGTCAATCCTTCTAAACAACAACTAATGGACTTCCCTCAATCAGAAGAAGTAGAATCAACAGACAAAGAAGTGATTACAACTTTGCATCCTAACCAATTCATCCCACAAGCACCTGATGAATTAAAATGAAACTGGGGAAGGAATTCATTTCAAAGAATGTTGTGCATAGATTATATAGTGCATATGCAAGAATTTGCAGGTTTAGCATACCAAAAACTTAATGTTGAAAGTCTCAAAAACTGGTGAATTGTAATGAGGATTTTGAGATGTTCGAAAGAAGAGATACATTGTAAGTGCAATTTGGAAAGAACATATATGAGGAAGAGACCAGGAATGATAACAAGATGTGAATGCCTGACAAAGATTGTTGTCAATAAAAGAAGAGTGTAGATACATAGGCTCTAATCAAGTTTGTAGAAAAACATAGTGACAAGTTAATAACTCCAACAAATCTCATTGTCTAAGATTGCGTAGAATGCATCAAATTCTCAATTGAATGTGATTGAAAAAATGAATGTTTAATCCAAATGGCATTACTACCCATTATCGACAAAATGGGCTTGAACTACACCCATTGGGCTTTTTGAATGACTAGTAATGCCATCTGGACTGAAAAAGAGTTCCCTGTCCCAATTCCAAAGGCAAATGGATGAAAATTGCAAATCATTTCATCACCAATTATATTGATGACTTCATGATATTTTCAAAATCTATGCAAGAGCATCTCTAGCATTTAAATGAAATTTGGCAACTGGTCCAGAATCATCAGCACATAGGGCCAGTTCCAACTCTTCCATTTGTTCCTGAGTTATGGTTACATAAGCTACTTTTGGGGGTCATTCACCATCAATGGCCATTATTGTTCTAGGCCTTCCTCTATAGTGATTTGTGCATATCATACAAAATGATGGGTTTAGTAACAAAGCTTTTTTTATATGATGCTTGCGGATTAGACTTGCCAGCATGTCACATGTATTGCTTTGTGAGAGCCATCCATCAGATACACCAAGCATGTTTCTTGGCCTCGCTAAATTGGTTGGCATTCATGTATGGAGAAGATGGATAGTTAAAAAATGTTGAGCAGTAGTTCACCTATCCCATATATTTAGTTCAGCTGAGAGATTTTGCTTTCTCAACAATTACTGTGTGATTCCAAAAATTCTATTTTGCTTGTGCATTTAATGATGATGCAGTCATCTGAATTTTGAAAATTTCTTTTATTTGAACTAATGAATATGATGACCAAATTACAGAGAATATCATAAGTCTAAGCAAAGCAGAACTGTTGTTGTTGCATTTGTACTCAATGATCTTGGTAATTCTTATGGAATGTTTGAATCCATCTAAAATGAAAGTTTCTATAGAAGGTCTTTTTCAATGCTACTATAGTGCTTGAAAAGTCGTTATTCTTGGTTTTGTTAATGTGTTAACTAAAATACTTGGAATGATTGAAGTCGTTAGCAAATGGCGCTGCATTCAATCTTGAATCCAGAACTAATTGATCATATGCCATTGTCTACTTTTTGAATTCTCTGTCCTCTTAAAAAGACTGGGTACATTCCTTTTAATCTTTCATTTCGAAAATAGATGGCTGCTCAATGTGCTCAACCATCCCAAAGTTTAGGTAATGTCTGTTATTATTATTATTATTTTTTGTTTAGTGAGCTAGACTGTTGATTTGATGGTTCCATCATGGAACAAGACCTCCATTTTTAGAAGTTCCTAATAAGCCCTTTTATCAATAAAAACGAGTTCACAACCCTTTAAATAGAGGTACCAAGCAATGGGAAAGAAATCGA